>NC_090936.1:223507067-223810097 GCF_040938575.1 Ambystoma mexicanum
TCTGGCTGAAGGTGGCAACTAAACTGGGTATATCAATATGAGGACTGTTAGGATTGGCCTGGGCCTTGCTTTTCATGGAAAATGAGACATTAGGAAGGAGGTTAAAACTGTGATATAACACATTATAATTAAGAGACAAGGACGATTTGTATTTGTTACTTAACTTGATGATAGTATAATGAGATGATGAACTATATTTTATCCTATGAATGTAACTATATTGTATCGTTTTTATATGTAGGTATATATATTCGATTGTATTTTTTTATTTTTTATATGGTCTATATTGATATATATATATGGTATATGTGTAAAGTTTATTATTTAAACTAAATCACATTAAAGATATTATTATTATTATTATTATGATAGATACATTGATTTGTACTAATCCTCACAAACAAATATGTTTTCTAGAATTTCCTTTTTCAAAGGATCATTGTATTTCTTCCTTAGTTGTACCTTTCCTATGTTGCAACAAAACCACTTATTGTTGTGTAAAAGTAAAGAGCATTTTTATCTAAACGAAATAAACACACTTGCAAAAGCACTTGTAAAAATGAAAACATTTGTTAAGACATATTTCACTCTAAAGATCTGTCAATTTGTTGTACCCTTAGTAAGCTTCTTCAGGGCAACTACACAATGAATGTTTCATGCGCTAGCCGCAACATCAGTCTGGACCACGGACCCCCTCCTACTTACCTGATCTTCCAACTTCTCAGCAACTGCGCGGACCAGGGATTCCTTCCGCTCCTGCGTCCGCTCAGCCTCAGGGATCACGCCACATGCCACGGTGTTCCTGGCGGCTACTCACCAGATCGCGTTGGGGCTTGCCTTGGCACCTACAGGCACACAAAAGTGCCCTCCTTCATTGCGGTCGCCCATTGGGCATGGCTCTCCACAACAGAAGGTCACATGAACCGATTAGCGGTCACGTGACCCAGAAACAACACAAAATGCGGTCACGTGACCAGGTGGGCAGTCACGTTATCCAGAAGAACTCCTTAAGAGAGCTCCAGCCCTCTCAGTCAGTGCTTCTCAGGTGTTCCTTCAGCGAGAAGCCTTCCTTGTGCTCCTCGTGTTTTGCTATTGGATTTCCTAGATTTTGGACCTTGTTTTCCCTACTGGATTGCCTCTTTGGATCTTCCCCTTGGAACCCTGTATACTGGAACTGTTTAGACCACTGGATTGCCCCACTGGACTGCCTTTGGATCTTGCCTTCTGGATTTGGTTTCTTTTTAACTTTCTTACCTGAACTGCTCAAGACCTCTAGATTGCTTCTTGGACTGCCTTGTTTCTTACCCATCAGACTCAGGTACTTGCAGTGGAAACCAAGCATTGCTTCTTGGGTGTTACTACCCGACCTCATTGAACCCTTCTGCATTGTGGTTTCCCTACCCCCACTCGCCACACCTTCAGGGGAACAGATAGGTTCCAAACTGCCACCGGTCATCCCTAGGGTAGGTGTTCTTTTCTGTCTATACACTTTTGCTTATTGTAGTTGCCTCACACTTGCCTACTAACCATGCCTTTCCCTTACAGCCCTCTGGGACCCGGTGTTTCCTGTTCCTGCCCACCACCTGTGGCCCCAATAATAGGTTAGCGAGTTGATAGCTCTTCTCTGACTGGGACTTGGGGATGGAGGTATGATAATCCACGTGTACCTCAGATCATGACAGAATGTTCATATTGTATACCTTCTTACTATTTTCATTGCATTCTAATTGTCCATGTGCTTTGGATGAATTCCAGTACCAATATATTTGCTAAGTGGTAGAAATTATAAAAATCAATATAGGAACAGTAATACAATAGGGAGGGGAAGGTGGGGGGAAGAATGAAAAAAGACATAAATTACATAGTCACCTTCAATTTATTGCAGTTTCTCATCAATATGCTTCATTAGCATATTGTATTTGATTCTGGTCTCTGATTTGGTTTTGTCTGTATCTATTTGTTAGCTTACAATTAATTAGTGTCATCCGTACTTGTTCAAATGTGTTGTTATAGCATGTCATCCTTTTGATAATTATACTTTCCTACGTGTATCACTACATATGTAATTGTTTGGAGAAATTAGAAAAATAGATTATGGTACATATTCTTTTACTTTTTGTGTTTTGGCTTCAACGTTAAATGAGTATCGTAAAAATTGTCCCAAAAAATATTGTATCCTTTCTATTTGAAAATGGGAGTTACCCGTTAGTATGATTTTTAACTATTTTCTTTCTTGAAATAAATTGTCAAGGTTTTTAGAAGATTATAATTCTATTTGCTCTTTATCATATTAAGCCATAATTTGAAATCTGTTATGCTTTTTCAATTTGTACTTGCCCGTTTCAGTTTTGTTTCATGTAGTGCGAAGTTCACACACATTTATGATGGTGATCCTGTTAGATGATCGTGCCCGTATTGTTGGCACTATTTAAAGTCCCAATTTAGCACTGAAAAGAGGACTAGCAGTTCTTGATGTGCAACCTGCAAAAGTGCATCCATCTCCGGTGGCTTTTATACTATAGTTTTCAGTCACTCAATCTTCTAGGTTAGTTATACTTATTTTAAATTCCCAAAAACTCCCAGGGCCTGATTCATATAGCATTTTCCAATGGGAGTGTGCCATTATAAAACACTTCATTGAATCAGGCCTTCAGTATTTAAATGTACTGTTCCATGATAAGGTTATACTATATATACTTTTGCTTATTTCCACAGAATCAGAAATGTGTACATCATCACGCTAGCTATTCCCTAGTCTTCTTTGTTTATTTCATTGCAGTCATTGTTAGTGTGAAAATGCCCCTTTCTCACCAACTCGTTCATGATTTTGTTACATAAACTATTTCTATTTTCCATCTATTATTAGTTCCCTTATCTTTTCCTGATAAATTCATCGAAATAAAGAAAAGAGTGTTATTCAGGAATAGTCCATATTCATCTCCTTCATCTTTATTCAATTCATATTTTTGTCAAACAACTATTTCAAATGTCTGTTGGTAATCTGCATATGTTTATGATCTGTCATCTCATTGAGTTCTCCATACATTAATACTCTCATATTGACATATCACTTATTCATTGCTTATTACTGATCTAACTTTAAAATATGTCTTAGTGTACCTACCCCTGTATCACTTTCCGTGGAATCACACATGTATACTTCAACACATTATCTGTGCCATTGTCTAATTTATCTGTTTGATTGTTATCATTTTCTTTTGTGGAAACATATTCTGTCATTTGATTAGATCCTCTGTATACTGATATGATATGATATGTCATTTATAACACGCCTGTACACAAGTGTTTCTAGGCGCGACAATACAAAGAGGGGGAAACAGAAGAAGGACAAACAAACAATCTTACTAGACCTTGTGTCATTCAGCTCATCCAAGTGTGGGGAAGAGGGAGGGGAGAAGAGCCAGGAGGGGAGAGGGAGAAGAGCAGGTAATTCAGTAAGTGCTGCCGGGGGGAGGGATGGCTCCTAAGTGCAAGGAAAATGGACTGTATGGTTGCAGATACAGACCCTTAAGTGATGAGGGAGCCTGGAGGCAGTGCAAGGGCAACTGGGCATTCAGGAGCCTGGGCCCGAGTTTAGTGTGTGGCCATGTGACCAGTGTATGAAGCAGACAAGGACATCAGCAGGGGAGAGGAAGAAAGAACGCGGAAGCGAAAAGGAAGGTCTTGAGTTGCTTCCGGAACCAGAGGTGATTCTGCTGAAGTTTAAGAGAGGTAGGGAAACTGTTCCAGAAGGAGGCCCCAGCCGAGGAAAGAGATCTGCCTCTCACTCTCTGCTTGGATAAGCATATGACCCTCAAAGAGTTGGAGGTGAATGAGCAGCGAGCTTGAGAAGGAAGATGTTAAGAAGAGAAAGTTGGAGGTAGTGTGGTCTCAGGCCCCAGAAAGCCTTGTGGACGTTGCAAAGGTGGGCGGACAGAGAGAGAGTGGAAATGAGAAAGTAGGTGTCCCGTTGAGGAGGATCTCAGTCTTACTGGCATTAAGGCAGAGATCACTTGCAGCACACTATTCCTGAATTCTGGCCAGACAGTCTGGTATGAGAGAAGGGGCAGAGGTGGCTGAGGGGAGCCTGAAGGAAAGCTGGGTGTCATCTGCATAAAACTGCAAGTTAGAGCAAAATGCACCGATGACACTGCAGATATCTGATCCAACTCATCCAGACCCCCTCATCAGAGCGTGGGACTACAAGAAATGAAGAAGACTGACTGGGTGACCTGTGTCCTTTGTTGGTGCGGTAGAAAATGTGCCAAAACCACAGAGTGAACCAAGAAGTTTCTGAAAGTCGGGCCCCAAGTCATCCCTCGAGACTACTGCTGAGAGACCCCATCCATTGTTCTGCCTTCAGTCATCAGACCAAGGAATCCAGAGGTCGGGTCCAAAACTGCAAAATAGCGGAGTATCCAGCACCACTAGTACATCTCTCTCATAATAACATTATATCACTTGATCATTGCTGATTATAGATCTGACATTAAATCAATTCATAGTGTGCCTACTTTTATCAATTTCCACTAAACCCACATGTATACATCATCAAATTATCTGTGCCATTGTCAAATATATTTTTCTGATTACTATCATTTGTTTTATGGAAACTTTGCCTTTTCCAACAACTCTTACTCTTTTTATTGACATACAATGGCTGTTTCTTGTGTCCAGATATTGTTAATTAACCCCCATGTCATTTTTTGATAAAGCATAAAAACTTTGCATACCTACATTTCACCGAATACGATTTTACCTAAGGAGATTTCACTGAATTTATTTCACCTAAAATGATAGGTAAAGTGGTACATGTATAGTGCATAATAGGTGGGGTGTGTGGTAAGGGTTTACATTATGTAGGGAGGGCTGAGGGGGGCTACAGGAGTCTCCTCCAACATTATATTGACAAAAGTAGAACATTTTGATTTTTTATTGTTGATTTTTAATCATAAAATGGATTTTTTTACAACATCCTCAGCAAATGTCCTTTCTACGTTTCTGCTTTTAGTTTTCTACTAATGATCTTTTCTATTAGATCTTTAAACAGTCAGACTCAGTTTACTGGACCACTGCAACTTGTGAAGGCGGTGTTGATATGTTTATCAGCATTGTCATTATTTGTTGAAGAATTTTAAAGGTAGCTATTTGCCAGGTAGGGTTACGTCCGCTGATCATCCTTGACCACCAGATTTCTTCATTTGCCATTAGGGGTGTATGAATAAATGTTTCATGTATGAGGTCCTAATCACAACAGTACCTGGACAAGACAGAAGAAGATTGCGAATTGTCTCTTTTTCGTTGCTAACCTTACTTATTCTGCAGTTGCTGGTTGCCGAGAGACCTCTAATTGCTCATATTCCGTTGGTATCAAAAAGGTTCAGAGAAAGGCAGGTGGCAGGATAAGTCAAAGTTATCCACAGCGCTTGTACCGAGAGTTATATCGTGCCTTAGAGGCAGCAGATTCCTGGGAGGTGTGGGTATACTGCCATATACTACCACAGACAATTAGCAATTAAGACATGAGGGTACCAGTAGCACTGCAGCAAAAAAAGGTGCCAAAGTTCAGTTCCAAATGCTATTTATTTTGAAGGTAACAACAGCCTGACACGTGTTTCGAGCTTTCCTAGCTCTTCTTCTGAGGCTGGTTTTAACATATAAATAAACAATGTAAAGCAAAGTGTCCAAATTGAAATACATACATGCTTTCCCGATCTTGCAATTAATTTAATTCAACTCTAATACTTGAATGTCACTGCTTGCTGCGTGTGCGGGGGTATTCCTAGCTCAATTGAGTCACGCAGAATCCAGCACGGCCCCGTACTATTCATTCTTCCTATTAAATACTACCTCACGTAAGATGGCGGGTCCTGTTGAGCCACACAGTGTCCAGTAACCAATCTGGACTAGTCGCTCAGCCTCACACAGGCTCTCTGTATATATCTTTCTATGGGTACGTGCTCGCTCGCGCGCTCCCGTTATTTATTGAAGCAACTACTCTCGATTCCAGGTAAGACTCTTTTCGGATGGCCCCTGGCACAGCTGCCCCATCCTAATTGAAGTTGCGAGATTTCTTAATTACGGCGGAATTCGCCCGATCGGCAACTAGCCTTACTTGCAATATATATTTGTAAAACATTCCCTGACTTGCTACAATTTGTTTGTTTACATCTGACTAAGGTCAATTAACTACACCTAGCCGTACATATCGAATATGGGACAGAGTAACTTTCAAAATAAATTTGAATAATTTGATCCCCTTTATTTTAGAATGTGCTGCAACTGCGAAGCATCAGAGGTATGTCCCTGCATTTTAAATATTTCACTTTTGACTTCGAAGTACCTCGATATCTACCCTCTCACCATACATTGTATGTACTATTCCCGTTTCTTGCAGAACAGGCAATCTCCTGCCATATTTAATTGGGTCTATTTCTATTGGACATGAGGTACCATTTAATTTTCTCTAGTTCCTTACTTTGGCAAAATGTCTCTTTTTTGGTCGCGTTAGTCAAATAACTCAGACACTAATGTGTTCTTTTTTTGTATTTATTCGCCCTTATTCTGTTTTCCTACCCCTGTCTCTCTCAAATTTGAATTGTTATAATTGCTTTATGTCTTGACCAATTGGTTTTGCAATGACATACAAAATGCGTATTTTAATTTTTATTTTCTTATATTGGCCCTTTTGGTGCTCCACCCTTTGTCTGTTTCCCCCGTTTTATTGGCCATGTATACAATGGCATTTCTAATTGATGAATATGTATTTCAATTTGGACACTTTGCTTGACATTGTTTATTTATGTGTTAAAATCAGCCTCAGAAGAAGAGCTAGGAAAGCTCGAAACACGTGTCAGGCTGTTGTTACCTTCAAATTAATACCATTTGGAACGCAACTTGGCACCTTTTTGGCACAGTGCTACTGGGACCCTCATTTCTTAACTATCAAAAAGGTTCAGTCTTATTCTTAATATAAAATTTTGCTCTGGTCTGCTGGGGAACTTTTTTATATAGCTCTGTAGTTCGTTATGTTTTTTCGTTTTTGTATGTAAATGAGACGTAAGTTTGCTGTTACTTGCCGAAGATAGTGTGTCAATCCAATCCAGCTCCTTTACCGTTTTTAGCACTTTTACGGGGTTGTTGATCAGATCCTCTTCCAAACACTCAACTGTTTTCAGGAGGGCTATGTTGTCTTCTCTCCATGTTTCTAACATTTTGCAGTTTGAATCTTTCATTTCTCTGTTGATGAAGTTATGGAGCAAAGTACTGTTCGGGATTACACATTTCCTATAAAGCATCATTGAGTTGCAATTTAGTGAACCTTGTAAGGAAAGCAGGCTCAGTTTGTGTCTGATCAGAGGAGCCAATGTTGAATTTGGCAAACCGTCCTCCAAAAGTGGGCCTCAAGTCTGGGCCATATCGATAAGGCATTGCTTCAGCTCCATATGTGGTCGCGGGAACGACCTTCAACTCGTGAAATTTTAACACATTTCGTTTTTCAAAATCTTCATTAAGTAAAATGTTTTCGAATAAGTCACATACACCCTAAAAACGTTATCATCTTAACCTTATTCAGTTAGATTTCATTTATTTTAACAAGATAATGTGTCCACTTGTCTGTTAACTGCTCATGTGTTATCTTTTCCTATCATCTCATTGACTCCTCCATATGGTGGTATTCTTCTCTCATGATAATACAATGCCTCATATACTTTGAACTACACTTCTAACTTGAGAAACGGTGTACTCATTGGTATTTCTATGTCATGATAACACAATATCTCTTATATTCTACTTTCACTTCTAGCATAAGAAATAGTGTAACTCATGATATATGATATGATATGTAATTTATAACATGCCTGTACACAAGTGTTTCTCGCTGCGACAAGACAAGGGAGAAAAGACAGAGGGAGGACAAGACAAAAATTCTTACTAGCCCTTGTGTCATTCCGATCGTGCAAGTGCGAGAATGAGAAGTGGAAGGGGGAAGTGCAAGGGAGAGGGTAGGGGAAAACAGGGCAGCAATGCTCTGAGTAAGTGCAGCCAGGGCAGCGCAACTCTGGGTAGTGTATGGAGAACAAGAGGCTCTAGGGTTACAGCCAATAAGTGCATGTTAGGCTCGGAGGCAGTGAAAGGGTGACTCATCAAGAAAGAGCCTGGTACCCAGTGAGACGTTGAGGGTAGCCAAGCAACCAGTCGGTACATTAGACACCTAGGTCAGGTAGGTAAGCAGGGGAGGGAGAGAGAGAGAAAACAGAGGGGAAGAGGAAGGTTTTGAGCTGCTTCCGGAACTTCAGGTGGTCCAGCTTAAGTTTGAGAGGGGCAGGTAGGCCATTCCAGATGGAGGAACCTGCAGAGGAGAGAGAATGACCTCCACTCTCTGCAGGAGACGCGTGTAACCCTTAGAGAGTTGGAGATAGCTGAGTGAAGGGCTTGAGAAGGAAGATATTTTGGAATAGAGGGTTAGATGTAGTGTGGAGCCCGGCCCCAGAAAGCCTTGTGGACAATGCAACAGGTCTTGAACTTGTTCCTTGGACCCACCGGGAGGCAGTGGAGAGATTTCAGGGATGGAGAGATACGGTCCCTGGGCTTGAGGCCAAGGATACGTTTTGCAGTCCTCTCTGGATTAGCTGCAGAGTGCGGAGAGTAGAGGAAGGCAGATAGAGAAAGAGGCTGTTGCAGTAGTGCAGTCTAGAGAGAAACACGGCTCTGGAGATAGTGAGCTTCTGGAGGAAAGTAAGAAAGGGAAGAGTCCCTTTGAGGAGGTGCAGCTGGTAATGGGACTTCTTGGCGATGTCCGAGATTTGAGGAGATAAAGAGAGAGTGAAGTCGAAGATGACACCAAGGTTTTTTGATGTGCAGGAAGGCAAAGAAAGAGGGCTCAAGGCAGGTGGCCACAGTGAGAGAGGGAACACAGGGGCAGCGTTCTCAATGAGAAGGATTTCCTTCTGACTGGCATTAAGGCAGAGATCGCTGGAGACACACGAATCCTGAATCATGGATAGACAGTCAAGAATGAGAGAGAGAGTAGAGGAGGCTGAAGGGAACCTGTTCATTGTTATGTCACACACTTGTCATCTGAAGAAAAAAGATGTGCCTCACTTCTTATTTCTTAGCCAAGTTCTGCTCTCATCGCCTCTTGCATTTATTTCCATCTTTTCCACCGAATTTGATTCTTTCAATTAGTTCACCTTTGTGTTCATGTATCCACTGAGATACTAGTGGCTGTTGTATGTTCTTGATCTTTAGTCTTCTTAATTGTTCATATATTCTGTGTTTCACGTGTCTTATCGTACTCCCAATGTACACATTCTCACATATACAAGTGATTGCATACACAAGATAGTGACTTGTACAATTTATGAATTGGTTGATTTGGATTGCTTGATTGTAAGCTATCTTTGAATTCCACCTTAAAATGATGTGCCCCTTTGCATTGGCTACATTTGCCATATCTAATGAAAAATATAAGAGGTTTCCGTGTCCATTTTTCAATCCCAGTTTCTTTGTTGAGCTTTTGTAAAAAGCTCAGTGCAAGCATATTTTTTAACTTTTGCTTTCTTAAACACCATCTTATGTTTGTTTTCGATCCACGTATGTAATTCTTTATCCGTCCTAAGTATGCTTTAATGTTTGCTGATCATTTTATAGATCTCATGACTTTATATATTAAAATTCATCACGCACATACATTTTTTACTTTGTCTTTTTTCCATCCAAATTAGCAAGTTCTCTGTGCCCACTGTAATGGCTTTGCATTCCGCCATTTTAATTACTTTTTGGTGTCCCCTATCAACTTGAAGTATGTAAAATTGTGTTTGCTTTCTTTATTTTATGGGGAGTGTTTGCTTTGAATTTTAAAACATATTGTGCAGATTCACTCATTTTAGTACTTAAGCAAACACGACATGTATGAGAATCCCTCAGAATACCTTGCCTGATCCAATGGTAACAATAGATAACATCTTTGAACAATAACAGCTGGATATTTAAGAAAATAGGGTTGGGGAGCCTTACATTTATTGTTCATTTGATTGTGTTTCTGCTATCTCCAAAAGCTCTAAAAATGATTAAAATTAGCAGTCAAGTTCCATTCTGTTATTTTATTGATCAGTTCTTCCTTGAGTTCAAAGAAATGTATTGACCAATTTGGAATCCAATTCAGGAAATCAAACAAATTAGGAGAGAAATCTGCTCAAGCAAATAAACCCTTTCCCATGTGATCATCGACCATAGCCTTACCCAACTATTTAAGTAAGGGGCACTGAGGCTCTTTCCTTGAATTAATTAAGAAAAATGCCCCTTCATTTAAAAAACTGGGAGGCCAATGACAATAATCTAAATTCTAGTTGTACAGAGAAAGGTAGGTCCAATATATATCTCCAAAATGTTAGTCTCTTGTGAACCGATTAAATTGATATAGCAGGAAAGGTTGGGTGGATTTGTTCATCGCCTCCAATCACTAGGCAAAGAATCAGTTTAGAGATATTGCCTGCATTCAGACAATATATCCCTAATGTTAGCACATTATAATGGGTGGACTGAAGCAATTAAATGGTTAGGAAACTAAATCCTTTTAGGAATTCTCATTTTTATCAATTGTTTTATGGATAGTTTTAAGGTACTGATATGTAATTGAATATGCAATTTAATACTGGGGTTGTGCATTGTGTAATGTGACAGTTACATTAAATATGGGTAATATTTCTTAGGAACTACTAATACATTATGTTAAAATAAAACATAAAAATAAAAAAGTTATAATTGTGTTGTTCTTATGATTGAAAACAACACAATTATAGCAAATACTTTGCGTAAAATAACTCAATATTTTTGTGGCCATTTAAGAGGTACATATAACGTTAAAGCCAAAACACAAAACGTAAAAAATATGTACCATCATATATTTTTCAGAAATCCCAAAGCTGTAATTTCCCCAAAAAACGACATGTGAAGTGATAAACATGGGGCAAGTATGATCATAAGGACGAGATGCCATAACAACATATTTGAAAAACTAAGGAAGATACTATATAACTGTAGCTTGATAAATATATGAAAACAAAACAAAAAGAGCAGAATAAAATTGAATACACTAATGAAGCATAATGAAACAAAAAATGCATCAAAGTACAGGAGGTGAATATGCAACATATTTTTTTCTCTCCTTTTTCACTTGTCTTCCCTTCCTATTTTATTACTGTTCATATATTGATTTTCTATAATGTCTCACACTGTGCAGATCTATCGTTGGTTGATGAACAAATTGAATTGATCTAAAACACACAGAATATTAGAATGCTAAGAAAATAGTATGAAGGTTTACAATATGCATATTGTATAATTGCATCCAAGAAGCTTACAAAAGATAATGTAAATGTACAGATCTGTAGAGTGAGACAGGTGTTGCCAATTTCTTTAATTTGGACAAGTGTTTTGGTAAGTGTTTTTTTTTTCATTTGAATAAATGCTCCGTACTGTTAGACAACAACAAGCGGTTTTGTAGTGACACAACACAGGAAAGGGGTATGTTAGGAAGAATTGCATACTTCCCGAGAAAAGAGACATCAGAGAAGTGTATTTTCTGAGTGTAGGAACAAATCAATATATCTACCATAATTTACGAACTGAGTTTAAAACAAGTGTCACAAGAGTAAAACAATAATGACTATTAACATTAATGCACAAATGGGAATGTTACATATTCTTCGAGGTTTTTGTAAGATAGGATTGATCGTTTGGATTTAAACAAGGCTTTTGTGTAAAACAAATTGTATTGAAACTGATAATTACAACATTCAATGTAATAGTTTACATATTCCAAGTACTCAATTTGTTTACTTGATTAATTTATATAATGAAGAAATAAGCTCCTCTCACGGACGTCATTTCACCAAAAGAGGAAGCAGAAGTGACATCACATGACCCTTGACCTCTGATAACATCACACAAAGTGATGTCATTTGACCCCACCCCATAGTGACAGCACAGGAAGCGATGGAACGCAACCATTTTCCCCTTTGACAAAACAGGAAGTGGCATCACATAGAATTGTTACTAAGCCCACTATGAACAATATGGTTACAATATCACTGTAACATGATATACATTTCGTACAAGAATGGATCAGCATATGTATCAGCAGAAAAAAACATGCTATAACTGCAACTTGCAATAAGCAAAATACATAGTCCGAAATGGATGCTTATTCTACTTTAAATGCTTTTTGGAGGATGTTGTCTGCATTGTGAATTTGAGGTGTTTAAGGATAGACAAAATCAGGCACTCACCCCCTGAAGTCTGCCTCAAATAAACCTTTAATGAGTCCAGCAATTATTGTTTAGAATTCAAGAAATAAAAATGATTTGTTATTCCTATTTGTTCTTATTTAGGGTCACTTCTGAAAGTGTTACACTTGTGGAGCCCCCTGTTTTTTTAAGAAGCCTGAACAAGAAAGAGAATTACTCTAGAAACAAAGAGGCACATGGCATTGGCCACAGCCCAGGAGCTTCAATGTGTAAAAAATAAAAAATAAAAAAAAGACTTTAAAATAAATATTTTAGGGGTAGCAAGGGAGACATCAGGGGTCGCAGGTGCAACCCCTGGCAACCCCTAAATGACGTCCCTGGCTCCTCTGTTAACTTCAAGGCTCTGTGTATCCTACATCACGTATTAGATAAGGTGCTATGTCCTCCTTATAAAAATTGAAGAAGAGTAATAATTTTGATAAGATAGTTTAACATGTCATTTTAAAGCTCACATTGAATACAGTATTGATGGCTTACTAGTTTGAGATGCCCAATAATAAAAGTAATACAATGGAACTTAAAATGACTTTTTTGCAATTTCTGGAAAGTATTTAAGAGGATGTTATGATTTTACACACTTAGGTGACATCGTACCACGCATTAGCACATGTAGAGGGCCTAGCAACTTATCTTCTGCATGGTCATGTAAATCAGTGCATGTCTTTTGTTACCAGATCTAGATTCAACATTCTACCATTTAGGGCAGTGTCATGTAAATGGACAAAGAATTCTATTCAGAGTACAAATACATGTTGGTTCTGTGGTAAAGCGGAGACACTGATCCATCTGGTGTTATTCTGTCCCTTCTATACAGATATAAGGACATCTCAGTTACTGGGGATTCTCAGAGAGAGTTGTTTGAGTCATCACTTAACAGCAATGTAGTTTCTGTTGGCCTCAACAAATGTGATGGTTAACATTGTCTTGGCAATTATTTTAAAGAAAGCATGGTCACGGATAGGCCTTTTTATGGGGATGGGACGGTTTGAGTCGTGCTAATGTTTTAATATTTTATTACTCAAGTTGTAACTATGTCATTTATAATGATTATGGTGAAACTAACTGGACTTATTTTATGATTTTGCTGTTTGATCAATGTTTGTACATTTTATGGATTTAACAATCCGAAATAAACATGAGATGATGATGATGATATTATTTGACTTTAATTATTTGGATTATATGTTAGATACTCTGCGAATTCTGTATCCTGTTTTAATGGAAAAATAACTATCAAGAAAGCAATTCTAGTTTTTGATTTAATACAGTCAAATGGTTTCTGCCAACTAAATGGCAGCACACCATCAGATACTCTGGCAGCGTATATTTTTGTTGGAGATAGAAGGCCCATAATGAGGCAATATTAAAAGAGGTGGCAGGCTGACCCTGTTGGGAACGGCTTACTGCCCAAAATAAGGGTCAGCATGCTGCAAGGGTCCCTTAAAGTTGGCATTGTGGTGTTATTACCAGAAGGGTCAGCCTGCGGCCTAGTTTAGCATCGCCGTTAGCACCCATGTAATTCTCTATGAAAAAATGATAAACTTACCTTGCCTGCACCATGCCAGACCACGCAGGCAAGGTACATTTTTTTCTTTACAAAAAAAGACACCATTATCACCTGTGTAGGGAACTACATGGGTGCTAAGGTGAAGGGGAGTGGGAAAAGGAAGGGGGAGCTGGCTTCCCAGGCTGCTCGGATCGCTGGCATTTACCATACAGTACGGCCGTGTTCTGAGCATCCTGATTGGCTAGAACCCCCATCCGGGAGATAATGGATTAAATTATGATTTATGTAGCCTATTGGGGATTGGTGGATTATATCGAAGCATCACCCTGAGACTGAATATGAGTCACAGCGTGGATCCTATTTATTTCTAGAGAATGATGATTCATCAGTCAACATATCTATGCCCCATCAATTATAAATCACAAGTTGGATGGAATAACTTTCATTTAAGTGGAGGCATATGAGATTTTTTTTTGTCTGGTTCATCCCAAATAGAATTGATAATAAATGGCCAAATTGAACCAAGAACTGCAGTGGAGCAGGCAAAATAAAATAGCGAGTTTAGGATATGTTACAAAAGTATACCGGTTTGATAATGACTAAAAGGCAATTAAGAGAAATCTCCAACAGACTATGAGTAGAAGGCAAAACAATACCGGAAGTGAAATTAGTATACTTGAAAGTCAATATAAGCGGTTAATATCAAAGACAGAGAAAGACTTTGCCTTAAAATTGGAAGGATTGTAAATAAGAATTGCATGAAATGATTCAGGCAATTTATTCATCAAGGCTTTTGGTAATATTCCTTCAATATTAAATAGCATTATTAGTAATTATTGGTACAAGCATTTTGCTGGCCTAATCATTAAAATAGACCAGCCTGCTAAATCAATGTCAACATATAGTATAACATTTATAGAATGCAAAGTTGGTGAATATGATTTTCACCCTGTGAGAGATCAAAGAGGCTAACGTATCACAAAAATGTAATAAGGTGCCAGGACCCAATGGTATTCCAGGAGATTTGTTTAAAGTTTTTTTACAACTCTGGTGTATGATACATTTTGGTTGCTTCGGAAATACATTAATCTTGGAACTCCGCATTGTTTATAAGAAAAGGCATAGCCTAATCTGGCCAATTACAGACCAAACTCCCTCTTAGATAGGGCAGGAAAGATATTTGGTAAGTACATTTGCATCAATAATTATAAAATTAATAAAGGAAATAATCTTCTTTGGCAGCTCATGCTAGATTTAGGAAGGGCGAGGGCACTGCTGATATATCCTTTGTCCATTTTGTCAAGTAGATGCCAAATTTAAAAAGCCAGGATTGAAATGGCATTTATTGCCCTCACAACTGCTTTTACTGCGGAAAACAAGAATATCGTATGGAATATCCCAAAAGCCAAGGACTTTCCCAGCAATTTGGTTGAGTCTCGCAAATTATTAAATTCATCTAACAAAGTCCGTGTGAGATTTGGTCCACAGAGCTAGTTCACAGAAATGTTTGAAATTGTGAGGGTGGTGAAATAAGGGCGTGTACCCACCTTGTTTACTATATATAATGGTGGATTAGTGGATGGACTAGATGCTGCACTGTAGATGTACCTATGTCAAAAGGAAGCATTGGGCAACTCTTCTCTATGCAGATGATGAGGTATTGATTGCCCTAAAAAGGAATTCTTTAAAACAGTCTACACAGGACAGTCAAGGATTATTCTAATAAATACAGTCTAACTTTTCTAAATATTAAAACAAAGAAAATGAAGTTTTTTTATAGTGGTCCTTGGAAATGTAAAGCTCGGAAGTGTGAAATAGGCAGTCTACTTTTAGAGATAGTTGATACATAATACCTGGGAGTATCTTTTGATGCAAATGGCTCATGGTTCCTGCAAATCAAAAAGCAACTGTAACTTTAACTGCAACAACGAGATCAATCTTAAAGTTTACTCAAGAGGTAAGAGGTATGCAGTAAGTCTCCTCTCAAGATTTACCATGACAAAGCGATACATGTAGTAGCATACGGGGGAGATCTATGGAGATACGACAAGCTACCTCTTTGCTGGGAGCCAAAAAAGTTCTCTCACTTGCACAATCTGCAGCAATGGGCCCTTTCCATAGGGCACCGGGACTTTGAAATATTGATAAATCACTTAACCTTTACGAAAATTGGGTTATGGATCAGAACTTGGTGTAGACCCAATGGTAACGAAAACAGGTTGTTAATATAGGAGATGTAAGAGAAAAATGACACCCATAGTAGTGTGTTTCACTGCCACATGTAAATATGATATTACTTCACACTGCGCTCCGTAATCTTCAGTTTCAAACAACAATGAAACATTTAAAGCTATTACGAAGAGAAAATATTAGAAGTTTTATAGTGGTCTGTTAATCTATTAACTTTTAACCATGCATCATTCAATAGATGATTTACTGATTACACAACCTGCCCTGGCCATTAACAACATCTTGATCATTCATCACCATCTATCGTTCACACTTTGGGCCTGATTTACAAAAATGTTTTAACACGAGAAAGTGCCATTGAAAATATGTTTGTAAATCAGGCCCTTTCTATCTTAAATTCCATCCACATATGTTGCCTGATTTATACCTCTTAGTTATATGGGGAAAGTGTGATAGACAAAACATGTGCTGTTCATATGAATTAAGACATTTTAAAACTACTATACAGTATATGTTTGTCTGTTTGTGTTATTTGCACATATGATTCAAGTATCCTTTCCTGACTCTATGCAAATTTGGTACTATATATGTACTTTATGCCTATCATCACTGCAGAGGTTCTACAGATGATATTATGTTATTTGGTATGAGCCAGTATATATGGGAGCATTCAGATGCCAGAGAAACATAGTCAAAATTCTTCTTTTTGTTGGATTTTACATAATTCTGTTTATGTTGTAGTTTTTATATGTTATGTTATGTTATGTTATTTTGAATTTGTATAGCGCCTTATGTATCATTGGTATGATCTCAAGGCGCTGGTAGGTTGAACACCCTCGGGAACCGCAGTTCAAGTCAGTTGAGAGAGAGAGAGAGAGAGTCGAAAAGTGCGTGGGCGCACCAGGTATGTGTGCAGCTGGTGTGGTTGTTGCATGATAGCTGCTTCTTAGCGGTAGGTGTGCTGCTGAGGAGATCAGTTGAATGTGTTCAGTCTGGACATCCAGACTGCGTTCTGGCTGCGTTCGGCCTAAGGAGACGCCTAAGCTAGCCGGTATGTGCTAGCTAGCTGTGTTTTATTAGGATGATGGGTAGTTTGATGAGTCATGTTATTATGAGAACAGCTTTACTGAATGTGTCATAGTACTGCTGTGTTCTAGTTGAATGGTGGTGTATAGGAGAGAGTAAGCGTAGTAGTGTGATATTGTGGTAATCAGTAAAGTGTATGAGACCAGACACACTCAATGATGTTGGGAATACCTTCTAAATTAAACTTTTAACACAGTGACGCTATTAGGGCACACTTTCTAACTTTAGCTTTAACACAGTGACGCTATTAGGGCACACTTTCAAAGCTTAGCTTTAACACAGTGACGCTATTAGGGCACACTCAATGATGTTGGAATACCTTCTACAGTTACGCTATTAGGGCACACTTTCTAAGTTCAACTTTAACACAGTGATGCTATTAGGGCACACTTTCTAAGTTCAACTCTAACACAGTGACGATATTAGGGCACACTCAATGATGTTAGAATACCTTCTACAGTTACGCTATTAGGGCACACTTTCTAAGTTCAATTCTAACACAGTGATGATATTAGGGCACACTCAATGATGTTGGAATACCATCTACAGTTACTCTATTAGGGCACATTTTCTAAGTTCAACTCTAACACAGTGACAATATTAGGGCACACTCAATGATGTTGGAATACCGTCTACAGTTACGGTATTAGGGCACACTTTCTAAGTTCAACTCTAAAACAGTGACAATATTAGGGCACACTCAATGATGTTGGAATACCATCTACAGTTAAGCTATTAGGGCACACTTTCTAAGTTCAACTTCAACACGGTGACGCTATTAGGGCACATTTTCTAAGTTCAACTTTAACACAGTTACGCTATTAGGGCACACTTTCTAAGTTCAACTCTAACACAGTGAGGATATTAGTGCACACTCAATGATTTTGAAATACCATCTACAGTTACGCTATTAGGGTACACTTTCTAAGTTCAACTTTATCACAAAGACGCTATTAGGCACACTTTCTAAGTTCAACTTTAACACAGTGACGGTATTAGGGCACACTCAATGATGTTGGATACCTTCTATAGTTACGCTATTAGGGCACACTTTCTAAGTTCAACTTTAACACAGTGATGCTATTAGGGCACACTTTCTAAGTTCAACTTTAACACAGTGACGCTATTAGGGCACACTCAATGATGTTGGAATACCTTCGACAGTGGCGCTATTAGGGTACACTTTCTAAGTTCAACTTTAACACAGTGATGCTATTAGGGTGCGGATAATCGTTGGACCTTAATATGTGACTGTATGATCTAGCACAGTAGGGTATTTGGGGAAGAGTGGTAGGGCTTTCAGGCGTGAAGCGATTGGTTCAGTCCCCGCCCTTGCCACACTTGCGTTTTTGTTGGTGCCGGTTGACGGCAGGCTACTGGCTTCTTGCTTCACCTGCAGATACCTGCAGATATGATCTGGAGCCGTCTCGTTGGAGCCGTCCTTTGCCTCAGGGTCCTTAGCCGATGGGGCTGCCAGGCAGAGGGCTGCTCTTGATAGGTCTATAAAGGCCTGGTAACATGGCCTACAGCCCAATCACAGCAGGGGAGGCGGGTCGGGAGGAGGGAGGGAGACCAGGAAGAGGGTGTGGGGAGGAAAGGGGACACAAGAGGTGCTTTGGGTGGCTGGGGGCCATTTTTGTGGTTAAATTGGGAAAGAAAAGCCCAATATGGGCATACTCACCGCACCGGCTCCTTCGATGGACATGAGGAAAATGGGGCCTAAGCTCACCTGCACTCCAGGATGGTAAATGGGGTGCAGGTGAGTTTGCTAACTAACTGAACGCTCGCAGAGCAAGGTCGGCGGCCAATGGGGGAGGGCTATAGGGAGGGAAGAAAGACACAGGGCAAAGCGGGCAGAGGAGGGGGAGAAAGACAAGCGCCAGAGCGCAAAATACTAAAAAAAGAAGAAAAAAAAGTACATCTGCAAGGCAGAGGCTGCAACAACGGGGCGGACGGGGGACATGAGAAAAATGGGGCCTAAGCTCACCTGCACTCCAGGATGGTAAATGGGGTGCATGTGGGTTTGCTAACGAACTAAACTCTCGCAGATTGAGGTCGGCGGCCAATGGGGGAGGGCAATAGGGAGGGAAGAAAAACACAGGGAAATAGTTTTAAAATTAACATGAAATGCTAACTCTGAAGATATATTCTTAGCCTGTTATACTGTTTGTCATCAACACAGAGGTGTCTCTAAATGCATTATGAATTTAGTTTGCGGTTGTACTTGTTTATTTGAAAACTGCAATTATAAAATGTTTTATGGTAATTGTATGTTGATATGTTTGGTAAAGCAGTGCCAACCAAATAAATGAAATAATCAGGCAAAAACCATGCAGATAACCACACCATGGGCCTAATTCACAGAAGCATTTTATAATGGAAAACCCCCATTGAAAAACACTCTGTGAATAAGAGCCACTGTGAATAAGGGGCCATATCTCCAAACAATTTAAGAAAAACAGGCATCTTTGTAGCATCTTCAAAAGACAACTGCAAATCCTTTGATGTTTTACCAAACTCTTTAGGGATCTCCAGAACCATGTCACTAGTAAGAAGCAGTAACAATATGCTAGGAAAGAATGACACCTAACAATCCATAGCTGAGTACTATTTGGAAAAATACATAGGCACACACATAGCAGACCACAGACTATAATTATAAGATAACTCTATGGTGGGTAACACAGCTTTCCAATTAGCATGAATGATACTTTCAAACTGCATAAATATAGTGACAGCCTCCAACTGACAGCTTGACAGAATGGTAGAAAGGGCAAACACAAATGGAGAACACCTCACAGGCACAAACCTACTTGCTTTCTCTGTGACCGATGAAACATGCTCACTCCTTGGAATGTCTGCTAATGACAACAAGTATAACAATTTGGTTGGACCAATTTCTGTAACAAACAAGTTCAAATATATAAGGACAACAGTACTTATTACTGGCATTTGTAACACAAGTCCCTGCATCTCAGTACGCCATCTCCCACACCCCCACACCGAAAAATCGTAATCCATATCAACACTCTCCACATGTGGTGCTAGGTGCAAACTCCATTGCCCGTCAGCAGAGGTTCAACCATACTCAACAGGTTGCATTATCTATTACCATGGAATGCAGACTCTCATTGCCATCCCCAAGACAGAACCCAAAGCATAGTAATGTACGAGACAGTGCTTGAGCTTTTATATGTTTGTATGGCCTTCATAAGCAGATAATTAATAGTGGTGAGATTTGACACTCAACTTTAAAGACAGATGGATCGGCCTTGACTGCCAGGGACAAACCTCTCTGCCAGTGCTCTTCCTTTTTGTTATGTAAACTTCTATGTCCGAAAGCGGCCTCTAGAGAGAAATAATAATGATATAAATGTTTATACAAATTATAATGTTACCTCTAACCAAGTGACAGACAGGAACTTTAAATTCTACAGATGCAGACAAAGGAGAGATGTTTTACCCTATTTGCTCATGCTTTAGTTATTCCTCTTGGTTTCTTGAAAGCAAAGTGACCACCTGTCAAATAGATGTGAAAATACCAGCTATTGTTGAACACTCACATCACTAATTTGTAGCTGTGGCACGGGCCCGCTCAGTGGTGCTTTGATTAGTACCTGCATACATCCCTTCCCCACAATATAAAGCAAGTTGGAACACAACAAAAAGGGACATTTGAACAACCAAAGTTCAAGGAAAACCAGTAAATGTTAAAGAGCTTTGGTCATCTGGGATGATCAAGCGTAAAAATGCACTGTGACCGATGGATGACTACTGCTAAGAGATACTTGGACAGCAGTTGAATGGAGAGGATCCAATGGTCTACCCACCATAAACCTGACCTCATAGCAGATCCTTGCCAAAAGACAGCCTAGGTACTAGCCTTTTCAGGTAACAACTCACCCGAGAAATGTCAGGCAGACCATCCACCCTCCTGCGGAGGCCAAGTAGCAGAAATACAATGCTTAATCAGAATCAAACATAATTCATAGAGTGTTGTGATGCAAACATTAGTGACAAAGAGCAATAGCTCACATAATAGAGCCTCAGAAACCTATTGCCAGATATTTGCAAGTGTGAGAGAAGAAGAAAGTTGCAGAGCACTTGGCTCCATGGGAAAGATTTCAACAGTTACACGTGCTGTATGGCAATCCATAATGGAAGCCTGCATCTAAGAAGGCTTTTCCTGTGGAATGTAAGAAACATGGTCGTATCAGCGTA
Source organism: Ambystoma mexicanum (assembly GCF_040938575.1). Lineage (NCBI taxonomy): Eukaryota > Metazoa > Chordata > Amphibia > Caudata > Ambystomatidae > Ambystoma > Ambystoma mexicanum. Next base: position 223,528,383 of record NC_090936.1, read on the forward strand.
GTGGAAAGGGCATTCTTGGAAAAAAGCAATCAAAACCAGCATTTACACCAACGTGTTCACAACTGAACACCCATAATCAAGAGCAGTCCCTGAGGGGGTGGTCAGGCTCCTACATATGGAGAGTAGATTAATAGAATGTTGTGGGAGTCCAGAGAGAGCAGGGGATTAGGAATGCCTTGGAGCCAGAGATAGCTCAAGAGGGGGTGGGGGCAAGGCTGGTGTGAGCAAGAATAGCGAGTGAAAGAGTGAAGTGGTGGAGATGATACTGGTGAAAGGAGATTGGAGAGGAGGTGGAATGAGACACTGAGGTGGTGACTCAGAAGGAGCTGAAGTTGGAGGAGATACAGGGTTGGAGAAAGGGGAATACAGGAGATATTCCTAGGAATCAGATGGTCATGGCATGATAAGGAAGCATAGCAAGGTGGGATATTGGCGGGTAAAGGAAGGTCAACTAGGCAAGGAAACAAAGTGCAATATCACATGCAGCTTGGAAAACAGCTTCCGGGGACCAGGCCTTGGTGATAGCTCTGAGAAAAGGTCTGGAGGTGGGCATCCCTACCCCCTACTGCTGCCTAGTAGCAATGAAAGGTAGACATAGGTAGCTGGGTCTCTATTTTTTTATTTATTATTATACATATAGCCAACATAGGCTTTATATAAAACAAACAATTACAGCACATCACATTAATATCACTGCAATTAAAACTGTAACCACAAATATTAAAACTAGACATCCAGTACGTTCAGTAGACACAATCGTTATTCGGTTAATACTTTTAATATCTTCATAATTTCTACATTGAATTTCATCATGTGATATATCAGCTTAGTATCATTACCTTGCATCAAATTAGACCTGAGTGTTATCTGAAACTTTTCATTTTCTGTATCAGAGTATGCCTGTATAGTACATGATCGTAAAGTTGCTAGACTCTCACATACACACATTATATACTTAGTTGATTTGATTGTATTCACGCCACATAAATGACAATTCCAGTCATTGTGTGGTATTCCCATTTGTGCTCCCAATATTTCAAGGACTTCTGAGTGGTTACACTTGCATAGCAGGTAATTGCGTATGTTATTACTATTATTGTAAGCATCAATGTATTTGCACCTAGTGATGCGATTTAACCAATATGCTATAAACGGACCACTACTTACATGCGATGCAAGCTTTACCATGCCTTTACCATGCCTCGTTCTTGGTACTGATCTTTTATAATTGCCTTTTCCCGGTATTTTAATACCATCTCTGAACAAGAAATGCTTAATCTTGTATGGTCTCTTATCAAGATATCATGTTTACGATCCAAACAGCCAAGATGTGAGTGGTTATTAATGCCACTAAAAGCATTCAGAAATGTGCTCGCTATTGTACCATTATCAGGTCTCTGCAATTTCAGATAGAGCATCACCAATTTGCGTCCTAACACTCTAGTTATTTTGAAGATGGTAAACTCTATGAGGAGGAATTCAATTGGCAGCATTTTTGGCATACAACGGACTATCTTGGAGGAGTATAACGACAGAATGGTTTTAAAGGAAACGCCACTTTGTCTTCCTATGAAATTACTCAGGGTAAGCGCAATTTTCATGCAGTTTGATTCATTCGCTTTCCATTGCTGGGCCCATCTCAGCTTGTTGTCAATTATGATGCCAAGAAATGTATAGCATTCCACTCGTTCTATCTCCTTTGTCTTGTGTGCTTAGTTTTCCTAGAACATGCTGCATCTTCATTTTCTCGATGTTAATCCTAAAAGCATTATTGTCTGCATAACCTCTCAAGGTATCTAGCATTGCGTGCAGGCCCTTAGGCGTGTAGTCGACCAGCATAAGGTCGTCAGCATACCCTAGCCAGCTAGAGCTCAATGAGCCAGGTTTAACATGACGGGCTTCCGACAGGTTTAATGTTGTGACCAGGTCAGCCAGATACAGGTTAAACTATGTTGCGGCCAAAATGCAACCCTGTTTTACGCTGCAGGCTGTAGGAAATGATTCATTAACATGGCCCATGCTGCTAGTTCTCACATGGACCCTAGTAGTGGTATACAGCAACTCTATCATCTTCAATAGGCAATGAGAAATATTCAATTTTACTAGTTTGTTCCAAAGTTTAGTCCTCCTGACCGTGGCCCTCATTACGACCCTGGCGTTGGACCATGGTGCTAATAGCACAATGGTCCATGCCGGTAACTTACCGACTCCGCCATGGGGGAATGTGGAATTACCGCCCCATTCCGAGGTTGGCGGGGCGGTAATTCCCCATGCCGCCATGGCCCTTCCCCATTCCCATTTTTGCCCCATAGGGCTCAATGGAAATGGGGAAGGCGCTAAGTACGGTGTTGTAAATTGCGGCACCGTACTTAGCAACAAGGTCCCTTTACGGGTTGGTTTTTAACACCTGCAAAAAGCAGGCGTTAAAGTCTCCATCCCGCAAAGGGACCTCGTAATCAGGCATTAAGGGTTTAACGGCGCCGCCACCTTTTACGGCGCCGTTAACCCCTTAACGCCAGGGTCGTAATGAGGGCCCGTGTTGAAAGCGGCACTAATATCAATGAAAGCCGCATATACTGGCAGTTGACATTTTTCCCAGACGTATTCTATGATGGACGTCATACAGATCAAATTATGGCTGGTACTGGATTTGGTTTGGAAGTCGGTCTGATTAACAGTTAGCAGGACATGCTGGTTTATCCACTGATTCAGCTGGTTTAAGAGTACACAAGCAAACATTTTAGCAGAGATGTCCAACATCGCTAACACGCTGTATTTTTTAAAGAAACTGGAAGAATTGTCCTCTACTCCAAAGTATCAGGAATTAGGCCACTAATCCCAATTGCATTAAACAAAGGATGAAGAGCATTAGAGCAGATACTGGGTGATAACTTTAGTGAAGCATTGCAGGTGCCACCAGGACTTATTGTGCGAGATGAGGGGATTGATTATCATGTGAGAGAGCTGCTCTGTAGATACGCCACAGGACCATCTTGCTACATCTAGTTTGTGGTCTTCATTGCATGATGAATTGGCACCTAATGTGTTATTAGTGTGGGTGCACCAGCTCTGTTCCAGTACACTGTTTATTGGTAAATTCCTTTTTACTGCCCCTCTAAGAGTAGTCCAGATCTCTGTGTTGTTATGATTACTGGCATGAGCTGTCAATTCCAACCACAAACCGTATTGTTTCTTCCTATTGTGCCGGCGTAAGAAACAGCAATATTGTTTTTTAATGTCTTTCACAAGCTGGGTATCTATTTAACAAGAATAATTCAGAACCCAGAAATAGAGAAATACAATGGAGAAATGAAACCCAGGGAACAAGACCAAGAGATGGTGGGGTAACAAAGGGGTTTCTGGTGTGGCATAAGCTATGCGATGCCGGATCCTGGGGTGATATGTGGAGCATCCCCTGGGTCCTCCAACTCTGCAATTCATGGGGGTCATCCTATTTCTGGTTTAGAAACTAATTACCTTTAGAAGGGTGGTTATACAGAGCCATCAGCATGCCCATCTCTCCTCCCATGTTTGTAGAAATCATAGAAATCAACATGAGGGCAAAAGGAGACCTCAACTAGGGTGAGCAACTCTGGAAGCAGTTAACCAGCCATCTCACATGCTCAAACACCTCATTGCAGAGAGCCAAAGGGAATCCTCAAAAATGGCAGGATTATGGTGTGACAATCAGAGAGAGAAGACAGCCCAGGGCGAGTGGCACACCAACCTCAAACCCCAGATCAGAGCTATAAATAATCCTGAGGGGCAGTACCCATCAGCCAGTCCCCATCCCAGCTTTATAGATAGAGATGCCTGAGTTATGTTAGGCATGAGACACGATGGAGGCAAGGCCGTGTAAAAGGAAGAGTATGTGGCACAAGGTAGTGGGAGTCAGGAGAAGGAGCTTATTTAAAGAGGACTGGTGAAGGGAGTAGACAATGATGGGGCAGTTAATACCAGGCCAGGGAAGATAATGAGCATGCTAGGGAAAGTAGAATCCAGGAGACTTGGATGAAGAGAAGATTGGTGTCTGGAGTAGGGAGCCAAGGGACTTTATAGAGAACATTTTAGTGGGCTGGTGGAAGATAGATCAATGAACCTGGGCGAGGGTGTCCCAAGAGGCTGGGGAGAGGTAGATCCATGGGGCTGGAGGATGGTAGACCCAGGAGACTATGGAGAGGCATTACCAAGAGGTTGGGGAGATGCATACCGATGAACTGGGAGAAGGCGGACTCAGGAGGAATGGGGAAGGTAGACCAAGGTGGCTTGTGTGATAAAGAGCCAGGGTACTTGGAAGAGAAAGATCCAGGAAGCTAGGGGCAGAACGGTCCATGCTGGGAAAAGAAACGCCGAGACTGGAAAGTGGAAGGAGAGGAAAGACCCAGATGGCTGGAGATAGACATATTCAGGATTGTGAGAGGAAGACCCATACTATGGATATGACAACTGAAGCAGGAAAGAGAGAGCCGGATAGCGAGAGAGAGAGACAGAGACAGAGAGAGAGAGAGAGAGAGAGAGAGAGAGAGAGAGTACCCAGGAGGTCAATGAGTGAAAGGGCACTGGTTATAGAGGTGCCCCTGCAGGATGAGGCGATACGAATTTGGAAGGTAAGTGGCAAGAGAAATGAAGGAGCGGGTGAGAGAGGCTAAGGAGGAGGTGATGAAAAGAGTCCAGTAGAAGGTGGTGTGAGAATCTAGAGATGAGAAGTTAATAGAATTTAAGGAAATCATGGTGAGTCAATGAAGGAGGAGCTAGCAAAGGAGCAGGAATTTAGTGTGCCTAAGAGAGCATTATTTGAGCATGGAGGTCATAAAGAGGTAGAAAGGAGGGGAAACTAAGAGCTGAAGAAGTGGAAGGGAAATACAAATCTGTGAAGAGTGAGGGAACCACCTACCCCATGCTTGCATGATGCATATGTAAGGGGGTTGGAGGCATGAACATATGGCACAATCATGAAAGGTTACAACAGAAATCAGAACATCTCAAATGGACAAGGGATAATGCTCCTAGATACAAGCTTAGAAAATAGATGGAAAGGATGAGAGGCAGTTTATAGCTTGTGGGAGAGATGCTGCATGAGCACTAGAAAGAAACGAACGGGGACATCACGATGGATCCCATCTTCCTATAGCTCTGGGCCTGTGATTAAGGCCAGCCCTAAGCTAACTCCCACGACAGAACAAACATCAGTCTTAAGGGCATGCTTAAAACCCTGGAGGCGGATGGCTCCCCACCATTCCCTAGACATCAGTAACATCACCAATGATGCTACAATCTCTAAAGTCTGAGCCCCTGATCCATAGAATTATTTGTGTGTAAAACTGGGATTTACGTTCCATTCTGCCGGCAAATCCATGTTTGACAAATGGGGATTTGCGGGCAGAATGGCACGCAAATCCACTTTTTACACGCAAATAATTCCATGAATCGGGCCCTAAGGCTTCTGCTGAAAGACTGACACCAATGCGGGAAGGGAGCAGAAGGAATATTAAAGGACTTGTGAGAGACATTTTATGTGGAATTGTTTGTTTTACTTAAGTCAACGTGTGTATACAACCACAAGTGTTTTGTTTTGTTAATCAGCCTGGCATGAGTGGAACCTGGTCTTAACAAGAACTGAAAGAACTTTTGTTTTTGTTCCCGTTTGAATCTTCAAGTGTGACACTGACCTCCAAATTGATCTTGGTACTTGAACACCTCCTGTACGAAGACCATCCTGACCACATATTAGTTATATTTCCAATTTGAAATAGATGACATCTTATACTATATTTCAAAATTATCAGCATCTCAAGCACCGGGTCCTGACGGACTCTCACATTATGTAATCAAACAGCATCCGTTAGATTGGGTGCACATTTTTATGAAAATCTTTAAACAGATTGTGAGGACACAGTGTCTACCCCCATCGTGGAGAAAAGATTTAATACAATTCCAATATATAAAAAGGGGACTAACACTGATCCATCAAATTACAGGCCTATATCGCTACTCGACATTCCGAGCAAATTGTTTGCGAGGCTCCTTTTAAGAGATTTGAACGAATGGCTATATAAGAAGGGACTGAGAGATCCAAATCAAACAGGCTTTATGCCAGTGATGGGCACAACCATCAATCTGCATGTCCTACAAGCTATTACAAGGCAAGGACAAATAAACAATCAACAAGTATGTCTTGCCTTTATAGATTTCCAGGCAGCCTTCGACTCTGTCTGTATGAAACTCCTGATTGAAAAGTTAATAAGAGCAAAATGCCCGAACCATTTAGTGTTTTGGATAAATCAACTTCATCATCATCATCAATACGTTTATTCGGAAACAAATTTCCATAAACAGCAATACAAGATAAAATACAATACAAAATACATGACATAAAGATACATGACATTAGATAAAAAATGGCAGAACTTTAAAAGTGCATGTGTGAATGGCGATTAATATCCTCCTAGGGAATGCCTGAATTGTCATTAGATTGTCAATATTCAGTCAGATTTTGAGAGATGATTTTAGTTCTCCTGTGCCAGGCCTTTCTCAAATAATCCACGAGCCCTTCCACTGGCAACGTGGCAGCTGAGAGTAAATAGCAAAGGGCTGGTCTGGCTTGGGACAATCCAGCTGACCTCAGTAGGTCAGCTGGATGTGCTTAACACGCACATCCTGATGTCAATTGAAGATGAAAATTCCCAATCAGCAACCAGCATTTCTCAATGACTAAGTGAATTTGACATTGAACAACAGAACCTGCATATGAAAGAATTAAGATCAAAATCCAAATTTACACCGGTTTTTGGACAAGATAACATCATTGATACGTTCTATCAAGCCGTCATCAAAGACATTCACAAAACCATTGATCAGACGAGACCGAGGCATTCTAAAACTGGCAAATCTTCGAATCTTAGTCAAGCAGAAATTACAGCTCTTCAAGGACTGTCACAAAACCAACAACTTATAATTAGGGAAGCAGATAAAGGCGGAAATGTGGTTGTTATGAATAAAGTGGATTACATGAACATGGGACTAACACACCTTGAGCAAGAAGGTTGTTATCAGAAACTTTTGTCCAATCCGATAACTCAAATTACATGTGCAATCAATCAGTTGGTTCTGGAATGGTACAAAAAAGGTGTCTTATCAGACACGGAAAAACTATTTCTCACAGTAGATTGCCCAACAATGGCCACAATCTATTTTCTGCCCAAAATTCATAAGGACTTCATTAACATACCTGAGGGCAGACCCATTGTTAGTGGCCGAGGGAGTGTCCTGGAACCCATGTCACTATACATCAATGAATGTCTCTTGCCTGCCATGCTCACTACACCAGCATATATTAGGGATACCATGCATGTTCTTCAAATTTTAACAGAGGTAACTTTTCAACCGAATTTGCTAATGGTTACTCTAGATGTTAAATCATTATACACCTCTATCAAACATGATATGGCCATATCAAGTGTGGACTACATTTTCAGACAATCTTCTGCCTCATTTTATGTGCATATTGAGATGCTTAAACAATTTTTACTGTTCACACTTCAAAATAATGTGTTCCTTTTCAACAACTACTATTACAAGCAACTCATTGGGATAGCTATGGGGGCCAGCTTCGCCCCAGTGCTTGCTAACATCTTTATGCATTTCTTTGAACAGCAGTTTGTCTACATTAATCACAAGTTCAAACCTCACATTTACCTCTGGAAACGTTATATCGACGACGTTTTTATGCTTTGGTCAGGCAATTCGCAGCAATTACTTTCATTTGTTAAATACTTGAACGGTAACTCATGGGGCATCCAATTCACTTGCTCTTACAGCCCTAACACTATTGATTTTCTGGACCTTTCAATCACTAACAGCGATTCTGGATTCATAACCAAGACTTTCTGCAAAAGCACTTCTGTCAATTCAATCCTACATGCAGACAGTTGCCACAAAAACCATGTCATCACTAATATCCCAAAGGGAGAACTAATTAGAGCTTGACGCAACTGCACAAACCTTAATGATTATGATTCTGAAAAAAGACTTATCCTAAACAGATTTGCCCAAAGAGGCTATAATATCAAACAGATATCAGTCACAGCGGAAAATGTCAGCAGGTTAGCCAGGAGGGACCTACTCCAACCAAAAAACGCATCGATTAGATTAGGAATACACAAGATTCGCCCGATTACCAGATACAACCAAGACAGTCACATTCTTTACAGAATTCTGAAAAAACACTGGCACCTCTTGCATCTGGATACGGACATTTCCAATTGGATTGACCCATTGCCCAACCTCACATTCAGCAAAGGGGTCACCCTTAAGAACACACTCAGCCCATCTTTTATGCGCAATGAAAAGCACCCTAAAACATGGTTAAATCAAGATCAGTTTAAAGGGTTCCATAAATGCAGCAACTGTTCTATGTGTCCATATGCATTGGAGACCTCCAACCTTGTATTTAATTCTAGTCAGACACACCGGATACCAAGTTTACAGTTTATTGTATTATCTGTGTTTGCAATAAAAAATACATTGGTATTACCATCAGACCACTTAAAACGCGGATAAGAGAACATCTATCTACTGTAGAAAGTCAGGATGCTAAATTTCCGCTTGCCAGCCATTGGCAAAAAGAACATCAATTGGATCTGAAACAAAACATTAGATTCGTAGGGCTTGTTAAAGCAGAATTGCCCCCAAGAGGAGGCAACTTGATCCTTAATCTGCGTAGACTTGAAGCGAGGCTCATTTGTAAATACAGGACAGTCTATTCTGGTCTTAACTCAGATCATGAGCTTGCAGTTTTTTTATAAACTCTTTTCTTTAAATTGGTTCCACATTTACAATTTACCTTTGGAGGTCTTTAGAACTGGAAAACATGCAATATTTTCATTGTTCCTGCACTTTTATACTTGGTCTTTTTTACATGTATATCCGTAATCCACAATGCAATTCGTGCTAACACCTATAGCAATCCAAGAAATGCACATTCAGATTATCCTGCTATATTTCTCAGGTGTTTATGGAACAGAGCATTGAGAGTTCAAACTTTTAATCAGAGATGCACTGCTTGGACTAACTGTCCCCTTTTTATCACTTTCATTTCTATTGTTCAGCCACTCTGGCGTGGACCCGACACCTTGCCGCTAGTCCAATATATACATTTCTTTTCAATCGGACCGCTTAAAATAGTTTGATTATCTTTTTTCACACAATTATATGTAATTCTTCCTACATATATAATTAGGCCGACAATCTTAAGAAATCTTCGCAACAATTGCAATTATCGGACTGTGTATTCGTATTAATCCTTGCCTTACGCCCAATGCTCACAGTTTAATTAGTAACTGGGAAATGTCTTATGTCCGGGGCATTCCCTTCATGCGCCGACAGCAATAACACTGCTTCAAGATGGCGAGTTCACCCGCGGACGCTGCCGGCGCTTAGGCTCCTCCCATTGAGTTCGCACAAAATATCAAGAATCACCAGGAGCGGACGCGCGAGAGGGGCTCGTTCCGTTCCGTCATTTTAGACCACCAGGGTGAGTTAATTGCATACAGTCCCTAAGTCTACAGTCATATTGGAATGAGCGAACTTAGTCAATCAAGCACCAGAGGCATGGTTGAAGGCACGCGCCATGTGAAAAGCTTTCTAATTCGTACTCTTTTATCCCCTTTCTTTTTTGCTCTCCTTCTACCTTCTCCTTACTGGGATTCCCCAATGGATGTTCCTTCGTTGAAATTACACAGTATAAACTCTTCACTGAAGAGATTTCCGCAACAGCGAAGCTATAGAATTAATAAGGTATGTTAGAATTGATAGTTAACACTGGGATACTACTTTTACTTTAAGTATAGCAAGCATGTAAACATACCAATCCTCCTTTTTCTCATTGTATTCTAACAGAAATAACACTTGCAAGCCAAGGTTTCGTCTAAACAACCTTAAGGTATCTTTTAGCACTGTCTATCTTAGCCAATTGGTCATTTCAGACCTCAAAAGCCTGTGTTAACAATGCTCTAATAGCTTTGCTCTGTTCCTTTTTCCCCTCTCTCTCTCTTTTTTCTTTCTCTATTCTTCGCCTATAAATCTCTCTAATCCCAACCGGGACCCATCAATTATAATCATGTATGTATCAACAACAATTGCAATCAAAATTGAATGGTATGGCACAAATGAATTTCCATTTAATTTTTCCCTCTCCCTCCCAATTTTTACGTGTTTAATTGAACTGTTTTGATTATGGTTGTTACGTGTCTTTTTGTATTATTGCATGGATATTTCCCCCAGAAATTGGTTGTTTTTTGTCGCCCTGCCCCTCCATATGTTTCCGTGTATAAAATGTCTAAATGTATATATTGGGTACGGGGTTGTGTTGGTATGCCAACCCCTCTTGTTTTCTCCCCCACTTCCATGCATTTTATGTTTCTTTCAATTAATTTCGCAATGATACATAATTGTTTGTACGTTTCAATTTATTTTTGCTTAAATGTATTATGTATAAACCCATCAGCCTCAGATGAAGAGCAAGAATCGCTCGAAACACATGTCAGGCTGTTCTCAAACCACAATAAACCTGCAATTGTAGCAGTTTGTAGTATCTTTTGGTGTCGGCGCAGCAAGACTGGAAAACCCCCCTTCTTTGTTATGTAATTTTCATACTTGCTGTAATAGAGCACCTCATTTATATATAATTATAGGACGTAATGAGGAAAAATGTTTCTAGCCTGAAAATGAGTTTCCTTTTTTGTTGTCTTGATAGCACGCTACATGACTTCTCCGTTTTCTTGGACAATCATCTCCTAAAATGAATTGGGGCTGTAAGTGTGTAGAAGTAAGAGATCAACACAATGGTGACATGTTAACTGCTATAAACTTTTATTAAAGAAAGGAGGGTTGGGGAAATCCTAACTATCCCTAGTAATAAGAGGAGTCTCGCTGCCTCAAATAATAGTCTAATGAATCTGTCAAAGAAAAGGAAGTTCACTCTTGTGTCAAAACTTATTCCAATCCCTTACACTAGGAACTCAAACTTTGGGTAATGGTGATCTAATTTGGATCAGAAGAATTCCTTTCTTCTTCAGGATGTGAAATTAAAAGTTATTTTCCAAATCGAAAATGTTCAAAATGATGCAAAAACACACTTCCAAAGTATGTGCAAACTTGAGACAAAAAGGTTTTTGTGTCCTCAAAATGCCAAGAGAATCTCTCCCTTCACTTGGATTTCCAAAATGTTCCCAGAGACCAGGGGGCATGACTACCTTCCCCTGTTTTATCTTCAGCTCCTTCATATTACCAAGAGAATGTCTCCCTTCTCTTGACTTAGCATAGTGTTCATGAACAGCATGGGGAATGACTCTCTTCCCCTGGCTTCTTTTCAACTTCTATCACAGCCAATTTGGTTCACTAACCTGCAAGGGACTGTGACTATGAAGATTTCCAATTATCTCATCCTCATATGGGTGCGAGTGCCAGACTTGTTGTCCCGAATTATATTTCGCTTTCTGATATACCTAGTGTACTCCCCGGCCAAGTATCATAGGGTGGTTTTGGATATGTCAAAGTTGTCTTGCATCTGTCAGGGTCCTAGACCCTGTCTTCTGGAATGTACTCACCCTTTCGGATCCTCCATCAGCTTCTTTGGCCTCCTGCGCCTCCCGAAGAACTAGTTTACCTTTTTTCCTGGTCAGCAGTAGTTCCAGGTCTTCCTGGGCCTGCGGTCGCCTGTGGGGCTTATCCGGCCTTCGTGGTCATTCTTCAGTCTGCAGTGGCTCTGCAGTCAAAATCATCTTCTGGGAAATGGAACGTTTCCCTCTTGTGTTCTCCAGTCTGCTGCAATGGCAGGAGCGTCTTCTTCCAGGTTTGTTGAAAGGTTCTTCTGCTCCGGACCCGCTCTGCTGCTTCTTGCTCTCGCCTCAGCATCACAGTCTGCCTTTCTCCTTCTCACGGGTTTTCGTTTGCCCTCGCGATTCCTCCAGGGAGAGCTCAACGCCATTCACAGTCCTTTTTCTATTTTTATTCTCTGTTGCACTTCAGATTATCCATATTGACTAGACCACGCTATTTGAAACTGTGCAGTATTCTGCAATACTTGAGGCCTCTTCTTCATCTTAGTTTTCAAGTTACAATGCTAACATGGGTAGTCCCTATTCCTCCTCATCTCAGTGTATGGTAGGTAGTTGGTACACTCTACCTCAAAATAACACAGAGAGGACGGAGGTATTGGGCTGCCCTGAATAGGGTAAGAGGGCAAGGGATTGGGTAAAGGGGTATTTATATAATGCATTCGCCCTGTAATATCGTCCCTCATCCCATAAGGGATTTCCCTTCCCATGTGATCCTCCCACAGTGTACTACTCCCAGGGGAACTATTGGACGGTAGCTGCACAACACTGGACCCATGGTAAGGGTCCCCACCCCTATGAGAGAAGGGACAGGATCCAAGGATTTGTCACAGGGCATATAGAAAAAGTAGCAAAATAAAGTGATTAGTGTAGCAACTGTCCAGAAGCCAGTGGAAACAACATTCTCAATATGCAAAGAATTGTTAATATCAATAATAGGCAAAGAGGTAGTCTTTTATAGAATTCTGACATTTGACCAAATACAAAATGATTGTGTTTGTGTGCCAGCTCCCCAAGAGCATTGTGTGCCTAAGAGGGATTGAACTTTCTATTGGGTAAATGTACAACTCTAAACCACAGCCAACTCCCTTAAACTACGGATGCCCTACCTGAATATATGCATCAGATGTGAATTTCTCAATACAAAGGGCCTCATTAACACAAATGATTTCAATAATACTTCCAAATGTTAAAACATTTGTGTAAATTAGGCCAAAAGTGTTTAAAATAAAAATAAACAATATTCCTGCTATGGGTATTTTCAGTTTTTCATGTTTTCCTGGCCAGGCCTATACCTAAAAATAATTTGTGAAAAATTAAAAAGTAAATAGTGAACAAAGAATTTGTATTATTAATAATGACGGAAGAAAATGAATAATATATATTATTTGGTGAGGAGGAACAGACCCATAGCTCCTACAGTTGCTTGATTCCCAGGCAGGCTACTAACTTCTGGTTTATCATTGCCCTAGAAATAATGTGTGCCTGAACACATATGAACCTACTTTCAGCCTGTGATGCCTGTCACAATGTGGACAGATCATGCTGTCAAGGGTTTTGACCCATGTTGAATCCTTCGACTGGGTAGATGTGGGGATGAGCTGGCGCCGCCCATTATTCTATCCCAGAACAAACTAAATCAATAGACTGGGTGGATGTGGGGATGAGCTGTCGCCGCCCACATTCACGCCAGAATCCAGGAGAACTGCGCAGTTGGCACAAGACCACTCCAAAGATACAACCTTCTTGTGGGGGGTTTCACATCACCACTCTAATGTAAGGATGCCTATCAGAACAATAGCAAAAATCTCCTGTCAAATTCAAGACAACTCAAAAATGGATGCAGTACCGACAAATTCCCCAAGGCGGCGCTAGCGTTCTAAACTCTGACAGGGAAACTGTATTTAGGAGTTGCAAGAGGGGCAGGGACTTCAAAGCGTGTTGGTTAATTGAAAATCTTAGCCACCTGCTGTTCCCAGAGGCCAAGAGGCTGAGAACTCTCAACACCCCAGAGACTCACAACAGGAGGCAGGATATCACATGTCCCTTCTGAGTGAGAGGGAGGGGGTTTCCCCTTCAGCCTGGAGGAGAGAGACAATAGCTCCTTTCAGTTGAATGGGGTATGTTAATTTTGAGTGTTTCCTGTCAACAGCCCTCTGCCAGCAAGGAGAGACATGTGATCACTGACCCACCCAGACTTCTGGAGGCGGACCCAAACACTTTGGGGAGTTGAATTGCAACAAATATATATTTTATAGAAACAGTTATAACTTATTGTAACCGAATGACAGGAATGTACAACTTTGAGAGTCTTAGTATGGAAAATGCCCTCACGATTTGAGTCCAAACTCCAATTTGTACCCTGTTCTGGGGCAAAACCATGCTAATTATGAATATTGTAGACACTGTATTTAAGCTAGAGACATGGAAAGTTACTGGGATATATGTGGAAGGAAAATGTACCTTTGTATAATTTTTGAGGAAAATCCCATATTGCAAAACCCACTAAAATCGAAAATAAGTTGCCATTTTTGAATGCAAGCCCCCAGGAAGATCAGAGGCGGACAAGCATGGACCACAAGGAATATATAATGTGTACATGTGATTTCAACAAATTGTGTATCTGGGAAATATTTTAAAGCTGTGATTCTAGGCTTTCCAACAAACCTAGAACCAACTTCCTACTCCCTATACTTTTTCCGCAATCGCGATTTACGCACTCGCGAAATTTACAGAGATTTGCGATTTGGCTCAATTTCTCCACTTGTCAAAATAGCAGCTCCATTCTTTCCTTTGTTAAAATCCGTTTGCAACCTGGTAATAACTCATAGAGCATTGCTAAAGTGAGCCTGAACTAATACCAACAAGCATCTCTCACTCACCCTGAATCTCTAGAGGGAATTAAAATCAGTTAGGACCTTTTCCCATCCATTGCCATCACATTTAAAAGCATTTTGGGCCTGTGTTTTAAAAAGCATACCTGTTGTCTAAGCTTGCTGGGGGGGGGAACTGAATTCCGTATTGTATTTGATTGTATTCCCGAAGACTGTGTGTGTTACTTCCATCTCTTTGCATTGAATGTAGGGGCGGGTGAATTGCCACCAGGGGAAAAGTGAACATATTATCTCTTGTGAAACCATATCAGTTTATTTTCTGTACTGCATTTATTCCACCTTGCATTTCCTTGAAGCCATAAAGCATTTCAGCTACCTCATCCTCTATACTACTTCTTGGCTCAGTGGGGTCAGGGGGATTCTAAGAGAGGGGTGTTATATAAGGGTTGTCATCCAGAGTACATGAACTGGACCTAAAAATATATCAATAAGGGTTTCCCTCAGCATCCCAGACTAGGCATTGACTTAGCTGTAGTGTTGAAGTGAAGCCGCTTAACAAAGTGGGGGCTCGTAGCCGGAGATTCTGGGTTAGATCTATCACTTGTGCAGATTAATACAGTGTGCTAACTGACAGGAGACATACATCCGGTCGGATCACTACGCTGTAAAGCACTCCTCAAAGGAACGCTCTAAGGAAACGGTCTGTTTTGCAAAAATAAAATACAAACTTCTGTAAGTCAGGAAGGAACTCAAATTCCAGAATGACGACACTGGTAGACATCAAAATAGCCAGAGAGCACTTCTTACATAAGCTATTTGTGAGAGGTGAGTGGACTCATCAGGACCAAATGGTCTGGTTGCAGGCAATCGCGCAACAAGTCACTGAAACAGGGTCAGATACATGGAGAGATCAGGGTCCCCTACATGTGGCCCTGAGTGAACTATATATGGCCCCTAAAGCCAAAGATGAACATAATAAGATTGCCAGGATAGCGGCATATTTGTAGCTATATATGGGAGCCATGCAGGACAAATGTGCTGAAGGCCAAGATCTGGCAAATAGGCAACAGATGGCGTTAGAGAAGGCCCAATATGATCTGGACTCTTCTGAGCAGAGGCTGCTCAGGAGCCAGGAGTCAGAAAAGGACAGCAGACAGTACATCACTAAAATAAAGGATGATATGGATGTGCTGCAACAGGAAAAGGCTGACCAGGATACCATATTTCTGGCCTTGCAGAAGGAGTACCAAGAAGGTTTGGACTCCCTACTGCAGAGCCAGAAAAAGCTGGAGCAACAGTTAGACTTCAATATGGCATGTGCTGAGCAGGTAGTCACCCTGCAAAGCCACCTAGATAGGGAGAAGGCAGAGAGCAATAAACTGAT
Organism: Ambystoma mexicanum; assembly: GCF_040938575.1. Taxonomy (NCBI): domain Eukaryota; kingdom Metazoa; phylum Chordata; class Amphibia; order Caudata; family Ambystomatidae; genus Ambystoma; species Ambystoma mexicanum. The sequence continues at coordinate 223,544,216 of NC_090936.1, forward strand.
TTTGAAAGACCTGGATACCCAGCAGAGTTTGACCAGGAGTGCCAGAAAGCTGGTGCCTTCCAAAGGCAAAGGGACGACCTGGCGGCAGAGATGCAGGCTCTTAGCCAGGAAAGGGATACCTTAGGCCAGGAAGTCTGCCACTTAAAAAGGAAAATGGAACAAAATCACCTGGCCCTCCAGGGACTGGGTGACCTCCAAAAAGAACACCAGAACTTGTTAGAGCACACCAGGAGGGTGGAGGATGCTCTGGCAAGAAAGGAGCAGGCAAATAGGGACATAGCTCAGGAGGTAACCCTCCTGCAGAAGAGACTGGCCCAGTACTCCAGGACCAATCGGGAGGCACAGAGAGAGAATGAGGCTCTCTGCCAGCACAATGATAGGCTCCAGCAACAGGTAGCGATGCAGGAGAGACTGATAGAGTCTAGTAAGGCCTTAACTGAGGAACTGAAAGCGCAGGCTCTTGCATTGCAACAGGGAACAGGGGCGGATAGAGATGAGGTTCGCTGGGAAAGAGAAACTCCTGAGCATAACCTCAGGAGCCCTAGTACCAGAGGCCTTCATCTCTCCCAGTCCCTGGACTCTGCCACCCCCATGTCCCCTCGTGCACATGAGCCCAGGGCCACGGGGATGGCAGATTACTATCCAGCTAGAAGTATGGGGCTCATAGGCCAGTACCTCCCAGGAATGGATGGGCGGGCATCCGGGTATGGGCACCCAAGCACAGTGCAATTTAGTGGGGAACCTCAGGAGAGTAGGCCCATTAAGGGCATCCTGAAAACCTCTGCCCAGTTAGGTCAGTGGGGGGTACCCATCAAATCCTTGCAGTAGGGAGGGATCTGAAGACTCCTCTGAGCATTACAGGACACAGGAGACCAGGTCCCCACATTCTGCCAGCCATTCCCAGGCTCGCAGAATCCGGGAAAACCTGGAAGATCATACGGGCACCTCTGGGAGCAGTGCTTCTGAGTCAGAGGATGAATGGACCAGGGTTACCCGAACCAAAAATGCCAATAAGGCAAAAAGGGCCTTGCTTAAGGACCCATTGAAACAAATAAAGGCAATAAGGAGTGTCATCACGCCTTATCATAAGAACGCCAAGTATTCTGTTTGGGAACACTTGGAGCTCTATAAGCAAATGATGGAGACTTTCCATTTGAAGGACAGCAGTAGCTGCATCCAGTACGTCAAATGGACCTTCTCACCAGAGTACTCCAGTTTCTTTGCAGGGCTGGAGGATCAAAACCATTCAAGGTGGTCCACATACAGGGCGGCCATCTTGAAACATTTTTCTTTGCACAGAAATCCTCAAGAGGCTCGAAAGGCAGCCTACAATTTGCAATGCGGGGAGGATCAGGCCCCACAAGATTTTGTGCAAGGATTAAAGTGTGCTTTTGCGCAGACCACCAGAAGGGTGCGCACGGATAGCAGAGAATTTATCAATATGTTTTTCCATGCCTTACTTAAATACATAATGACCCAGCTTGTGAGAGATTTTCATGAGAAAAGATCTTTAGACTGGGTCATTGAACAGGCTACCCGGATCTATGAGGTGCAGAAGCCCAGCGAAAATAAAAATAATGCGCGGAAAAACCCCAAAACCAACAGCACCCCTGCTACTGCCAAGGTGGCAGAGGTAAAGATCACCCCCGTTTTGGATTTGGAGATGGGGGGCCTAAAAACCTGCCTGCACCAAATAATTCACAGCCCAGAAGGCCCTCGGGCCAGTCACAGACAGGGAGTCGAGGAGGTATTCCCACAAATGGGGTCCCTTGCTCCCCTGATTATGTAAGTCCCCGCTACAAGGGAAACCGACCCATCCTGGGTTATGTGTGGACTCCTCCAGCCCAAGGGGGGGATCCAGCCAAGCACCTGGCCCAGGGAACTTCCCTCCTAACGTCCCCCAGGAGGGAAGAAATTCACCAAATCCTGGGCAGAACTTTTATCCCAGGTATCCACCCAATTTCCAACCCCAAAACCATCCATCCTTCTTTCCCCAATTCCCTGAGCCCACACAACCTAATCTGGGAGAGGGGAGGCCAAGGGTGGAGGGGTACCCAAATCTTCCCAATCCGGGGTATTACCAGAGAAGGGATAGCTACCCTTTCCGGGATCAGCCCAGGGGAGAAAATAGATCCCCGTATCAGCCTGAGCGTGTTTCACAACTTGAGCGGCAGGTCCAAAATATGGCACGGGATCTGGGTCACATACTGAGGGCTCAACAGAACCCTCAGATGAGCATGCCACCGCAGAATGCCCCAAACTCTGGACCTGGTGCTCCAGAACAATGACGGGGCAGCACCCCGATAACCCACCGGTTCCCAGGGAGGAGGCACGAGGGGAAGGGGGGTGTAAAGCCTTGGAGGAAGCTTCCTTCCCAACTTGTAAACAGCCCCTGGAAAACCAGGAACCGGAAACAAAATCTCCTGCCCCTGAAAGCCTGCCTCCCAAGGAGCAGAGGGGGGGTAGGAGAAACAAAGGACCCAAACAGAACCACTTTGTTGAGGAGGTACAGGTCTTCCAATTTGAGGAGAGGGATCCTCAGAAGATCCTGGGAAAAGGATCTTCTCCTTCAGAGATGGGGGAACTCCTCCCAAGGAAAAATGGGTCCCAAGGGATGCCAATTTAGACTGGGGAGATGTAGAGACTGAGCTACCGCCGCCCACCATCTCATCCCAGAACCGACAATACCAAAATCCCATGGGTCAAACCCATCCTGATGACTGCCTCCAAAAAGGGGGGGGCGGCCCAGAACCCGAAACCATTTCCAGTTGCCAACTTTTTCTTTCAGATTCCCCAGGCTCTCCATAGAATTCTGCCCAAATCTCTTCGCTAGCAATGTCCAAAACCAGAAAGTAAGCCCACCAGTTGTCCAAAAATGTACATTATCTGTGCCCCCTTGAGGAGAAGGAGGGAAGATATTATGCCCCGGTACAAGTTCATCGGCAGGGTACAATTTCGGCACTGGTGGACACTGGATCCCAAGCTACCCTTCTGTCCAAAAGGGCCTTTGATGAACTAAATGCAGGAAGGGGGGAGAATTACCGTATTCCTCTCACTTCTCTTCTTGGACAACTGCAGAACTTTGACGGGAAGGAAATTCCTGTCGAGGGGACTGCAGATTTGGAGATCAAAATTGGGCGACACAAGGTGAAACACCCAGTCATAGTAGTGACTCCAGAGGGCACCCCTTGTTCACTAGGGAATTACCGCCTGAGAAGGTTGTCACCCCTAATAGATTGCGTAAACAAGGTCCTCTGGACCCAGACTAGCCGACCAATAAAATTAAAACAGAGTGTCAACCATGTTAGTTTAAACGGCACCTGCCACATGGTTGAACAAAAATCTGACCAAGTAGAATTTCACTTTCAGAACAACCAAATTCCAGACGTGACACTAATAGCAGTAGGACAACAGACTGGTGATGGGGGGTCCTCTCTATTTCTGAAAATCAACCTTCCTTCCAGTTTAAGGTGGTATTCCACACTGGAAGGAAACACTCTGAAATTATTTACCAATCCACAATCAGACACTCCCACTCCTATAGTCCAGAAAGAGGTGAAATCAGCTCAGAGCCTGGCTTATATTCAGCAAATTGGAGAGCAGTTGTTCATCCCTGTTCAGTTAAATGATGGGAAGGACTCTGTTCTCGCCCGAGTGTGTGTGAACAACGGTAAGAGCTTCATCAGCGAAACCATGTTCCGCCAACTCCCAAAAGATCCAGCCATTCCCACATTCAAACTGATAGACAAATGGGAAATGGACCTGGAAGCACCCAATTCGAAACATCTCCTGCCAAGCAGGTGTATGCTCAAAATCTCCATTGGCAACAAGAGCATAGTCCATAATTGTTGGGTTGTGCGAGACGTCACTGCTGCCTTTTACTTAGGCTGTGACATTCTCAATCGCTTTGCCATTAGTTTGGACCTAATAAACTTCAAAGCTTGGTCCCGATTAGCAGATAATCCCATGGGCTTTGATGATTCAGAAAAAGCATTTAGGTCAGCTCAATTGCTACCTTATGCAGTTGAAATTCAGATTAAAGAGGAAGTCACCATCCCAGAAAGGACCCGACAATTCTCCCTGGAAGTGAAAGTTAAAAGAGGACAACAATTGAAAAACCCTGATGCTTATATTCATCTAAATGCTTCTCCCCAACAGCAAGGGTTAGGGGTAAACCCAACAATATTAGTCAACATAGAACATGACACCATTCCAACAGAGGTGGATAACAGCGACTTACAGAGTATTACTCTAGCTGCAGGCACCATCATTGGAATGGCGGTTGATGACCAACATTTCTCCATTGATTTAGGAAATGAACTGTTAGGACAAATCCCCAAGGACTGTTTTGACAGTGACAGGGATGACAATGCAACACCAGACAGGATTTTTACCCGGCATGGGGGGAACTTCCTGGTGTACACTACTTGCCCTTATGGTAAGGAAGATGTGACTTGTGACTTCAGAGGGGACGAGGTGATTTTCCAGGTCCATGAGGGCTGCCTTTCCCACCTGAAGCCTCCAGTCCAAATCAGCACTCTGACCAGGGACTTCTCCACCCAGCTGGAGGAAGCCGCTGAGATAGCCAAACCAGAAGTCTTTCCAGGCTTCAGGCAGATGGTGGAAGAGAGGGTCAACCTAGCTGATGCCTGCGTGACTCTGGAACAGAAGCAAAAGTTGAAACAAGTTTTCTTGGATTTCCAAGATCTCTTTGCGGTAGACTCATATGACTGTTGTCGCACCGACATCCACACCACAACAATTCCCACCGACCCTGGAATGACTCCAGTGTTTGTGAAGCAATATCGTTTGCCTCTCGCATCCATGGAGTCCCTTACTGAAATAATTAAGAACCTTGAGTCCCGGGAAATAATCCGTCCAGTACACAGCACCTTCAATAATCCGGTGCTGGTAATATTGAAGCCAAATGGCCAGTGGAGACTCTGCGCCGACCTTAGGGATCTCAACAAACGGGTCCCTACTTCCCGATGGCCTCTGCCCTACATTGACCAAGGCTGGGCCAGATTCAAGGGGCACAATTATTCACTGCAATAGACCTGACCAATGGATACTGGACCGTGCCTGTCAGTAGGGATGACCAATACAAACTGGCTTTTACCTTTGGGGGCCAGCAGTACACCTGGACCCGGACTCCCTTCGGATACCTCAACTCCGGCAATTAATTCAAAATTTTCTTACATAAGGCCATGCCCGACCTGGGTGCGAGGGGTAACTTGGCTTATGTAGATGATGTCCTCATCAAAAGTTCATCTGTGGAGGAAAACATAACAGAGATCCGTTATGTTCTGACGCAGTTGAGGGCCGCCGGAGCAAAACTTTCCTTTCAGAAAGCACAGTGGTGTAGAACCCGTGTTAATTTCTTGGGGCATGAGATTACTCTTCAGGGTCTCTGTCCCCAGGAAAAGAAAGTGGAAGCACTCCAGAAACTGAAGGATCCCACAACTCTGCGGGAACTAAGGAGCCTCCTTGGACTGACTAATTACAGCAGAAAGTTCATTGAGGGCTATGCAGAGATCACCAGACCCCCGATTCATCTCTTGAACGGGGGGGGGTCAAGTGGGAATGGGGACCAGAACAATCCGAGGCAGTAAGACAACTCAAAAGAAGCCTCTCACAAGCGCCTTGCCTAGCTTACCCTGTCAGAAACAAGGAATTCTTCCTGGAGACAGGGTTCTCTAATACGTGCTTGACGGCAGTATTATACCAAAAGCATGACAAGGTCAATAAAGTAATCTCATATGCGAGCAAAACTTTATCCTCTGTGGAGGAAAAATTCAACGATTGTGAAAAGGCACTCCTGGCAATGGTGTGGGCATTGAAGAATTACCGCCCGTTCATCCAGGGGGAACACATCATAGTGGAGACTCCACACCAGCCTCTGCAATACCTCCAAAGTGACAGAATCCGGGCCGGAAATGTGAGTAATTCCCGAATTACTTCCTGGATTCTGTCAATGCAAGGCTTTCCTGTGGAGGTCAGATATGGCCAAAACAAGAAGAGTCCCCTCGCGCAAGATCTGGCTGACTTGCATGATTGTGCCAGAGAAAACTGTCTCGAGGACGAAAGTCTAAAAATCAAGGACAGCATGGAGGCATACCTTAATTCCCCACACAAAGTCTTTGAAGAAGACAGGTGTGAGGGAATGCCCACTGTCTATGTGGATGGATGCTCTTACCATGTTGAAAACAACGGGGAGAAAGAACTGGTGGCCGGCGTAGGGAATGCATGGGTGAAGGAGTTTCCAGAACCCTTCGCTGGATACAAAATTGGTCCCCGAAGTAGTCAGGTGGCAGAGTTGATGGCTGTGCATCAGGCCATCCTCACTGCTGTCCAACATCAACTCCACGAACTGGTCATAATCACAGATTCGGATTATGTACGGAACGGGTTCGTGGAGCACCTGGTTAATTGGAAAACCAAAGGCATGTTATGTGCTAATAACAAACCCCTGAAACATGGTAAGCTAATCCAAAATATTGATGATCTGGTCACATCGAATGGGATGACCATCTACTGGAAAAAGATCAAGGGTCATTCCAAAGTGGAGGGACCAGACAAAACTGGAAATGACTTAGCTGATCAGGGGCCAAAACCGGGGCCATCCAAGGGGATCTAATCGAAATAGAGTCCCTGTTGGGGGAAATCCAGGTCACTGCTATCACTAGGTCCCAGACAAATGCTCACAATGATATTTCAACTGCCCAAATGGAGTAAGGAGACCCCTGATGCCGATTTAATCACGGCTCAAAAGGGGGATCCAATAATTGGTAAGTTTTACCAACACATTGAGGACATTGAGAACTTTCCCCTGACGGATACCAATTACATTGGGAAAGAGGACCTAAGAGTGTTGATGAAATGTCCAAAAAGTTTCCGAATCCAAGTCGGTTTGTTGGTAAGGAAATCCCAAGCTGGCCATGATCAGTGGGTGGTCCCTACCTCATTCCGAAGCCTGATGTTTAGTCACGCCCATGAGGCGGCCACCGCCGGTCATAGGGGGTATCACACAACACTGGAAATCTTAAGCGAGGTTGCATACTGGCCCCACATGGGGCAGGACCTCGACCAATACTTGAAGGGGTGTCTTGTGTGTGCACAATTTCAGCCATCATCCCTCACACACCGTGCGCCTCTCCAATAGAGGGGGATGACACTGCCATGGTCAGATTTGCAAATCGACTTTGTAGGCCCTGTAATTCGCTTGTCTAGAGGAAACAAGTACATGTTGACCGTTACATGCTTGTTTACCAAGTGGGTGGAATGTCTCCCAGCCCCAAACTGCAAGGCAGAAACAGCAGCTGTCCTGATGATTAACCACATCTTTTCCCGTTTTTGTCTACCTCAAAGGATTGAGTCAGACAGAGGTAGCCATTTCACCAGCGAACTAATGACTAAGATGTGGGAGATACTGGGGGTCAAAAGAAAGCTACACATTGCTTACCGGCCAGCTTCTTATGGAGCAGTAGAGAGATACAACCGAACCATTGTGAGCATATTAAAAAAGTTTGTGGCAGATTCTGGGCCAAGTTGGGATATCCCATTACTTCTGGTCCTAATGGCCATCAGATCTACCCCTTCATCTGCAACCAAAATGTCACCATTTGAGTTGATGACTGGACGCAAGATGGTGCTTCCTCAACATTTGCTCTACAGGACCCAAGAGATAGCAAAAATCTCCTGTCAAATTCAAGACAACTCAAATATGGATGCAGTACCGACAAATTCCCCAAGGCGGCGCTAGCGGTCTAAACTCTGACAGGGAAACTGTATTTAGGAGTTGCAAGAGGGGCAGGGACTTCAAAGCTTGTTGGTTAATTGAAAATCTTAGCCACCTGCTGTTCCCAGAGGCCAAGAGGCTGAGAACTCTTAACACCCCAGAGACTCACAACAGGAGGCAAGATATCACATGGCCCTTCCGAGTGAGAGGGAGGGAGTTTCCCCTTCAGCCTGGAGGAGTGTGACAATAGCCCCTTTTAGTTGAATGGGGTATGTTAATTTTGAGTGTTTCCTGTCAACAGCCCTCTGCCAGCAAGGAGAGAGACATGTGATCACTGACCCACCCAGACTTCTGGAGGCGGACCCAAACAGTTTGGGGAGTTGAATTGCAACAAATATATATTTTATAGAAACAGTCATAACTTATTGTAACCAAATGACAGGAATGTACAACTTTGAGAGTTTTAGTATGGAAAATGCCCTCACGATTTGAGTCCAAACTCCAATTTGTACCATGTTCTGGGGCAAAACCCCGCTAATTATGAATATTGTAGACACTGTATTTAAGCTAGAGACATGGAAAGTTACTGGGATATATGTGGAAGGGAAATGTACCTTAGTATAATTTTTGATGAAAATCCCATATTGCAAAACCCACTAAAATCGAAAATAAGTTGCCATTTTTTAATGCAAGCCCCCAGGAAGATCAGAGGCAGACAAGCATGGACCATAAGGAATATATAATGTGTACATGTAATTTCAACAAATTGTGTATCTGGGAAATATGTATTTGAATCAAATATAGATTTGTGGGCAAATTGACCAGGGGAGGATCCTCTGAACCATAAACAGACCTCATCATGATGACAATCCATTTCCTTCCCCCAATCATGGGAGAGGGGAGAATTGGGCCAATGACAAGTAGAGAAGGGCAGGCTCAGTTATGCCACGCACACACCCACTTCCAAAACACATAAAAAGAGACTGCTGGGACAGGTAGAGACATTCATTTTCCATTTCTGCGGAGCAATTTGATGGCCGACATCCGATCCAGACACAGACCAGAACCAGGGACCCATAGACTACAGAACTTTGAACCTAGAAGTCCCACTGCAAGCAAAAGTATTCTCAGCAGGCCTTCAGAATCCAGCAAACCTAACCAAACTATTCAACAGCCGGGCGAGCTGTTTGAATTCTTTGCCAAGAACTTTTGCCGGAACCGCAGACCAGACCCAGACCGCTGTGAGCAGAACCAGAGATCCGGATTGCTGTGAGCAGGACCGGTGCCTGATTGACCCGCCGAGCAGAGAGAACCGCCGCTGGATGTGTTGACCAGATCCGTGACGAGGCCTATTTCAAATTTATATTGTGAGTACCTAGCAGAACTGTGCAGAACCCAATCTCTTAGTTAAAATAATCTAATCCAAACTATTTTAACCTAATTAGAACAGCCTCCTAGAAATCGTGTCATCTGTCATTTTTAAAGCTGCACAACTGTCACCTGTCAATTCTGCAGCTGCAAGCTGTCACCTGTCATTTTGAGTTTACTTTAAATCCGAAAAACTACCTTTATTAAATCGTCCGTATCTCTTGAACCGTTTTGGCTAGGAACGAAATTTAACTTTCATGTTAAAGCTGTGATTCTAGGCTTTCCAACGACCAACTTCCTACTCCCTATACTTTTTCTGCAATCGCGATTTACGCACTCGCGAAATTTACAGAGATTTGCGATTTGGCTCAATTTCTCCACTTGTCAAAATAGCAGCTCCATTCTTTCCTTTGTTAAAATCCGTTTGCAACCTGGATATAACTCATAGAGCATTGCTAAAGTAAGCCTGAACTAATACCAACAAGCATCTCTCACTGACCCTGAATCTCTAGAGGGAATTAAAATCAGTTAGCACCTTTTCCCATCCATTGCCATCACATTTAAAAGCATTTTGGGCCTGTGTTTTAAAAAGCATACCTGTTGTCTAAGCTTGCTGGGGGGGGAACTGAATTCCGTATTGTATTTGATTGTATTCCTGAAGACTGTGTGTGTTACTTCCATCTCCTTGCATTGCATATAGGGGGGGGTGAATTGCCACCAGGGGAAAAATGAACATATTATCTCTTGTGAAACCATATCAGTTTATTTTCTGTACTGCATTTATTCCACCTTGCATTTCCTTGATACCATAAAGCATTTCAGCTACCTCATCCTCTATACTACTTCTTGGTTCAGTGGGGTCAGGGGGATTCTAAGAGAGGGGTGTTATATACGGGTTGTCATCCAGAGTACATGAACTGGACCTAAAAATATATCAATAAGGGTTTCCCTCAGCATCCCAGACTAGGCATTGACTTAGCTGTAGTGTTGAAGTGAAGCCGCTTAACAATGCATCTGCAGGCTCTATTAATTAACAAGGAGACACCTTGTGAAAAAATTGACAGCATCTCATACAGCCACATATATGGTCATTGAAAAGGCTAAACATATAAAATGGAATAAGAAGTATGCACAGTATAAGAACCGTATCTAAGTTTCATCAATCAAACAGGTCTCTGTGATGTGTCTTTGTAGACGCATAATTGTCAACCTTGTTCCATTGCAGAATATGGCATAAGATTGTAGCATAATTACAGCACGTGCTTTCCGTTTTAGCTTGTGAAGAGGCATTCTTCCTACAGCGTTATGCTCTTTGGAGACTGAAACGTTGAGCCGGTAATTAACTGTTTATTGACACTAGAACTGCTGTACCCTGTGTGAAGAGAAGTGGGGGTGGAAAGATGTAGCTTGAAATTATTCTGAATGTTTGCACTAGTGGATGTTCATAGTGACTGTGTAGAATCGTGCTCATTCTGTTTGTTGTAATGATAGCTGTTGAAGTGGGTGCACTTTGCCATTCGGACAACAGAGGGCAACCTAACACTGATAAATTGCACCAGCTGAGTATGGAAAGATACCTAAACCTTTTATATATATATAGATTACTCACGGTAGTGTGTGGTTGTGTAATGGGCTAAAGATGTACTGAAGCAGACTTTTATTTAGCATGGTGGCTTTTATTTCCTGGGCGCATGTCTAATTTATCACACAAAGTAAATTCCAGGTTTGTAAATCTGGGAATGCCAAGCCTTCTGGCCAAGAAAACAATAGACTGCGAAGGAGCTAAGTGTGAACTGGGACAGTACATAAGGTTTCACCAGATAAAGCCCTTTTGTGTTAAATATTCTAGCAATGCAAAAGTGTCTTTGGCTCACAATGGTCAGGTTTTTAAGCCTCCTAATTGTTATCATGGGTATGTTGAAAACAATGTGCAAAGGAAAACGATTTCAAAGTCATCTACACAATCATTCTGCCACAGAATAGCCACAAATGACCAGGTTCAATAGAAAGGAAAGCTAAAATGAACTAAGGGCACTCTTAACTGAGAGTGGTCTTTCAACTGTGGCTCCACTGAGAGCAGCTGCCTGGACATTCCTGAGCTTCAATATGAGTTGTATGAAGAAGAGGTAGGTGACATGGGATTCTGGAATCCTCTTGAGTTGAAGATGGGTTCTTCTGGGAGTTCACCTGCATAAGCTAGCCTTGTTTACCCTTCTTGCACTGGTATGCAGTTACCTTGCCCAGGTAAATGAGGAGAACATTGAGCTTTTAACCTAAAAACTGAAGTGTTGAATCTGTTTACCAGCTTACATTTTCTGGTGTACGTTGAGTGTAATGGCCTTTTCATAATCTGAATGCCACTGATGTGTATTCTTTATGAATTTGTGCATTTTGTCAATTGCTACAGGTCATCTTTTTTCTGCTTTAAAACGCTTGCACCATACAACATGATATTATTATAAAACAGCATAATGAAGCATGACATAATATTACACAGTGTAGTAAGACATAATCGGGATGTTTATTAAATGTGCCATTATGTCAAAGAAATAATTCAATGAAGGGATAGAGTGAATAAATAAATAGGCCACCAAATAAAAATAAAAAGGTACAAGACTCACTTAAATGCAATTATGTTACTCTATTGAAATTGGGTTGGGAGTTGGGAATGGAGAGTTAAAAAGGAAAAACACCAGGATATAGAAGAGTTAGTTGTCGATTCAGTGATGAAGGAAGTGGAAGTTCAAGAGGGGTGTGTTGTCAGGAGCAATAGGCATTCTAGTTATACATACGCTGCTTGTCAGCCACTATATGAAACCTCGCTTTACTTCAAAACATGTCTAAAGTATTCATACAATTACATGACCATTTTTTTCAAAAGAATCTTGCTTTCCCCAATAACACCAACAAGTGCTTGAATTAGAGAAATATTAAAATGTTAAATGAATTGAATTTCACATTTAAGTATCGTGTGATGGCTACTATGTATGTGCAGTTTCAAAGTATGCTTTAGAATGAGTAGCAACAGAATTCTGCAGGTTTTGGGTTATGGATGCAGTGTTACTAATGTCCAAATGGACAGAATGTTGGTTCACCCACTCAGATAAGGAGAATCATTTTAGGATATTCTGATACAAATATAAGAACTCCTTTTCTTTTCTCAGTGTGAGATTATTTTTCTATACTATGTAAAGTCAATAGTGAGGTTTTGCATGGGATATCCATTCACATTATTTTCTAGGGGAGTTGAAATGATACACTTCAGGTTGTTCTTATTGCCGACTTCGGTTTAGATCTAAAGATTTAACAGATTACACAATATCAAGCACATCTTCACTAGGAAAGGTACAGACATTTTTTAATCAAAGCTCAATGTTAACTATATCTGAGAAAACAATGTGGGTACAAATGTATGAAATTAGCATACATAGAATAGAAATGCAATGTACATAGTACTGCACACGCATCTCAGAAATTTATTTTTAGATTAGATTAAAATCACACCTTACTTGTTTTTACATACAGTGAAAATGCACTGTTAATTGCCCATTACAAAATCAATGTATTTTAAGAGCACCATTTGCAGACCATCCTTGCATAACATGCCCCAGCATCTTAAAATCACATGGTGTAGAACACGATTTTATGTTAGACCAATGCATTGTTTTGCTCGAAAGTGGAAAGATCAAATTTATTTTTTACCACACTTATGGAGTACCCCCACACTCCCTCACCTAACCCTCCCCCCTTTGCTATATACCTAGCCCCAACCACAATCTACCCTTTTGCTGTAAAGAAAATGCAGTCAGAAAGTCAGTAAACAATTAAGGCCATTTGACATTCGATCCAAAAAGTGAGTACCTAGAAAAACATACCACACCCAAGAAATCATAGCATTTCAAAGTCTTGAAGAGAACAGCAGAGATAACAGAAGGCAGGACAATCACAAAGCATAAACTTGACATAGTGGCATACAAGAGAAACAATATTACTTCCCAGCATAACAGAACTGTAAAGGTTGCATGTACTAACTAAATAAAATACAGTTGATGCTGAGGGGGGCAGGGATGTAAGAGCACCAGGGATACACCAAGCAAGACTGTAGGACCTGTAAAATGGATAGGAACACACAAGTCAAGAACCAGGTTTTAGCACACTTTCATCTCCCAATTTCCAAGAGAGAATGAACCACCAATGGCCCCAAACTCATCTGCATGCTTGAAGTTATTTCTAGCTGTATTACATATGCTTCATACCTTGCTTTCATTTGAAGGAGCTTCCTGGACACAGAAAAACATTTAGGAGTCCTTTTGAACGTCAAGGATGACTGCAAACGGCCACCTGAGACTTGTCTGAGAGAAACAGCTGCTTGCAGAATGTGGAATTGTTTGCTTTTGTGCTTTGTATAATGCTAACATTCAGTCTTACATCTTCTTCCTTGCCTTTCGAGATGCTGCATGAAGCTGCAAAAACAAGAGAGAAACGTACAATTAATGAAACGTACTTTTCAGAAAGCTGCAAAATACACAATAGGCACCTCGGGCGAGGTCTGTGCCGGGGGGATCGAGCGCTCAGAGTGACCCTGTGAATGCCTGATGTCCTAAAAACACCCTTTCTGAGTACCGCCTACTTGATTGCCCCTGAGAACACTTTCAATTATTTCAATGGAATGAACTGGAATGGAATGGCTTTCAAAGAGCTTTAATGAAGACGTGTGTGCCTTTAGTGGTAGTCTGTGTAATAGGAGAACGATGGGGCACACAGCTTTTTCATGTAATTTGACATTTGACAATATAGGGAGGTGCACTGGCATATGTTGGGTATTTTGTATAGATTTGGGGCCTAGCGGTATTTTCTTACCGCCAAAATGAAAATAATTCAGTAATAATCACTCTTTGCATTCAGATTAGATTTGGTATATAGTACTACAGTATACATACATTATTTCAGCACACAGATACATTTAGTGGTATACATTATGTTGGTATGCATTATAAGTGGTATTTCTGGTGAGCATAATTCCTTTGTTTTATATGTGGCCCCAATATCCAGAACCCCTTATTTTTGTTTAGTTTGTTTGTGTGATCACTAGAGAGGCTATCCACAAAACTGGAACCTGGGTTGGGAAACAAGACCTCGGGACTTCCCTAATTTTGTATCACACTCGGATCCGAGTCATATTTAGTCATATATTGCTTCATTCTTAGAATTAATCCAAGGTAATTGAGTGTTGAATCGTGCCTTTAAGGTTCCACAAATTTTATTTTATGTAGTTTACTGTATTGTTTTCCAAATAAACATGCATTTTTATATTTTCGTTTTTTGGATTTTGCAACTAGTTAAAACTAATTTTTTCTTAAAAAGAAATGGTTAAAAATAGAATAGAATCTCGGACCTATAACAAAAAGATGGTGGTCGTTGATGCTGACTCCTGTTGTTGAGTGGGTTCGGAGATTTGTTTCCTTAATATATGAGCTCCGTTGGTCAGTAGGTTTGAAGAAAGAAAAGAGAATAGGGTGATCCCTTCTTAGTGGTAGGGTCTACCAGCAAACTGATGTAGGGATCTTATCTGATCCAGATTTGACTACTCAGGTCGCAAAAAAAGCCGACCGGTTTCAGTGGTATTGAGACTGGATGTCACCACTTTCTTCTGGGCTATAGACGCGCACTGGTTTTTATTGTGTGGTCTGTAGAATTCTTCATGGGAGAACTGGGTCTCTAAGATCCAGGAGTGGAGAGTCACCCCAATAATGCTTTAATCAACTCCCATCTATCAGGGTCCTGGATTCGGGTAACATGCGTTTTTTAATTTGCGAATCGACTGGGTTCGTTTACCCACCTTCCACTCGCTTGTCGGAACGCCGCAGTCGTGCCACCATGGGCTGTTCTCACTGACTTATCTATGACAGCGAGCTAACATGTGGTATTCATCACCAACTTATCTACATCAGTGAACTATGTCCAGGGCCTCTCTTTCTGCTGACTCATGTACCTCCAGCAGCAGGCTATTTCATTATGTTATTATTATGTTCCGTTTAGAAAACACACACTTATATACTGAATGGAATCGTGCACACAGCTACCGCCAAGTCTTATTTTTAGCTACCTTAAAAATGACAATTGGACTGCCTAAACATCTCCCATATTATCAGTACTGTAATGGTAGATGCACAAAGAAACGAGAAAAATAAAACACACTACCGGTCTGCTTTCAGATATTTTTGTGTATTATAAAAAATTGCATTTCAACACGAGCTTACTCTTTTTGCAGAAATAAATGGAAATTGCACAGTAACAACATTATCTGTAACAAAATGAGAAGAGAGCGGCGAGAACATATTCAATTTGCAACATTAAACATGTTGATAAAACATTGGCATTCCCTCTTCTACTGTGACTGAATAGTTTCGCACACATACACACTGCCCCCAAACTCTGTAATATAATTACCAAGCCTGTCCAGCATGTGAAATTCTACGGCTGGTCGCCTTCTGGAAGTGGCTCAATGTTCCCTCTTAAATCACCCCAGCAAGGACGAGCATCTGCCGTCACTCAAACCGGGGCTTATTGACT
The DNA here is from genome assembly GCF_040938575.1 of Ambystoma mexicanum. Taxonomy (NCBI): domain Eukaryota; kingdom Metazoa; phylum Chordata; class Amphibia; order Caudata; family Ambystomatidae; genus Ambystoma; species Ambystoma mexicanum. The sequence continues at coordinate 223,559,895 of NC_090936.1, forward strand.
GGAATTCCCAGTCTCTGCAGCAGTGTACTGGGATCTGCTTTTTCAATCAGGAAACTCCCCAGCCACCAGCCAGGTCTTTCTCCGAGCTTTGTAAAAATGTCTTCTCACTCTCTTCTTCCCAGAGATTCATTAGAAAAGCTCTGTCACAGCCTACCAAACGAGTTCAACCAATGAAATTCTATCATGTCCTACCCTCCTTCTCTTGAACAATGGCTTGGCTTATACAGTTGCAACTGTACCAAAACTGATTTCTTGCTTATTCAAGTCTTTGCTTCCTGCACATACTGTGGACAGAGCACAGATAGAAGCAAAGAGAAAAAATCTGGATGCACGTTTAAAATGACTTTCAGAGTCTGTCATTTTCCATCTCATTTTGCACTGGAGAACACATTATATTATTAATGAGTTAGAATCATGTTAGTATTGTTAATGAGGTTAGTTCATTTATCCTCTAATGTGTCTCCTGCAACAGAGGAATTTCAGATGAGAAAAAAAATATATATGCTTTTAACTGAAAAATATTTGCATTTTAGATGTAGAAATCATTTTTGACTGAATAGCCTGTTTTCATGTACATGTCCATGTCACACTGGCAACACATGCCTTGCTGTACCACATTATAGCAATGCACCAAACCCATGCAGTGGTGCTGCATGAAACAAAATGCTAAATAATCTTACACATACTTATTTCTGACTTTGGTTATTTCTTTTAAGTGGTATTTGCAAAGGGCAGTGTCAACACTTTCCATGTCTTCTTAATGATGATGCCTGAAGGTAAGATGTCTCCTGAGTGGGTTGCCCTCAATGAAGATTTTCCCAGGTGGGCGTGGGGGTGGGAATAAGCAGCTGTGCTACAGCTCTAGCACCCTGACATATTGGGCCTCATTACGACCCTTGGTTGCCTCCAAAACCTTACCGATTCCGCCATGGTGAATGGAGCAATTACCGACCCATTCCAAGGTTGGCAGGGGCGGTAATTCCCCATTTACCATGGCCCTTCCCCATTCCCATTTTAGCCCCCATAGGGCTCAATGGGAATGGGGAAGGCGGTAATAACGGTACCGCAAATTGCGGTACCGTTATTACCTGTGAAGTCCCTTTGCGGGTCCCGTCCTTAACGGCTGGATTTACCAGCCGTTAAGGCAGTACCCGCAAAGGGAACTCGTAAGAGGGCGGTAAGGGATTACAGGCACCAGTGCCCTTACCAGTACCGGTAATCCCTTACCGCCAGGGTCGTAATGAGGCCCATAGTATGTCATGTTATATTAAACATTTTGAAAAGAGTGTCAATTCACTCCCATACAGTTTACAAAATGGTGCTGGTTGTGTGGCAGCTAGCATATTGATACCCCCCCCCCCACGCCCACCCCGGGATATGCAGTCTGCAGTCTGTTGTGAAAAGGAAAAGGCAAAGAGGTGAAGCTCTGGTGTAAAGAGGACACAGATCAAAGAAACTGGGGGATGACAAACGTGAGTGGGTAATGATAAAGGATAGTGTTTTAAAGAGCATATGTACATGTTGTTACTTAAGGGTAATCTTCATTACTCCTGGTTTTACTCTTCCTCATCACAATACTTACTCATGGAGGGAACTCATGTCGCCGTCATCGGGCTTTGACATCATCGCACACTGTCCTTGGTGATCGGTATCATCAGTGTAGTAACATATTATTTGACAATCCATGCTTTTGTGGTGTTAGCTTTGGGAAATGAGCATGCCTCTTTTTCTGGTAAGTTGCAACACAAAGAATTTGTTTAGGATGAGTACATAAGAATGAATGTCAAACTAGGCATATGCTTAGTTACTTGTCTTCTCTTACCTTTCTCTTTGTAAACATAGCACAATTAAACCAGAGTGAATCCATTGCTTATATATTTCCATTATGGGAACAGGTATGTTGATTTTGAGAACATTGGCCTAAGTTATGTTTGTATATGGTTACACATGTGCAAGAACCTTGCAAGAGCATGGTTTATTGAGTGTATCTCACTCTGAGTGTGACATCGCTTTGCAATCACTGTTTGTTTAATGGTCCTTAGCTTTCATCCTAGAAGAGCATGTTCTCTAACATGTCTCACCGAGACATTTCCCATTCCTGCTAGAAGACAGGTATGAATTTAATATGCAATATCAGGCTTTCTGGAATTTCACTTTTCTTGTTGATGTATCTCCACTCAAGGGTCAAAACCTAATTGTATGTATAATAAAAATAAAGATGTTTTAGAATTGAGATGAAGAGGTGAAAAAGCTTTATTGAATTACATATATATATGTTAAGAAGTAGTGTTTGAGCTACAAAGGTGCAACCAGAGCTCTGTGAGGTTCCCTCGGTTTTGTTATTTTTTTTTGCGGGTGAGAATTCACCATTTGACATAACACTTTCCATACATTCTGTGCATTTTCTTTTATGTCCCCGGCTTTCATGTGCAGTATAAAGTCCTTTCCCTGTATACCCCTACTCATACCAAAGAAACCCATATACTCCTACCTTTGGACTTGTATGAATGAAGACTACCTGGAAGTAATCAGGGCATTACCTCCCCATCCCTCTTTGTCGTCCCAATACTAACTCATGAAGCAGACCACAAATCAAGATCAGCCAGGTAGAGAAACCCTCCACCCTAAAAAAAAGCCAACAAAGGATAATCTGCAGGAGGTTGACAGTGAAGGAAGAGGAAACACCCAGAACCAAAGAGTTGGAGAAAACCAGTGTGAATCTTGACTCAGCCCCCAATACACAATGAACAAACACACATCAAGGACCTTCTAAAGCAAAGGCAATCAGACATCCATTTCCAGGACAGTCAATAAGAAAAGTACTATAGACATCAAACCAGCATACCAAAGCCAAACCAGAAAGCAATCCATTCTGAATGAATGCATGAGATGCCCCCCTGTAAAAACATCAGGGAGCAGGCACCATCCTCACCAGCTGTACCCAAGTATCAACAAGGCACCCACTGTGGACCCTTATGTACACACCTCAGAGAATAGCACAGCATGGCCTCCCAAACCACCAGCACCCCGAACGGGGTGTGAAATCCAAAAGCAAGAACGTGCTCCAATTACAGAAAAGGCTCTAAAACTCTGCTGCAAGAAGCCAAACCAAATCCCCCTGATTGCACAATTGTGAGTTGAAAATGTGCATACCTTTTTCAGGAGGATAGCTTAGGGGCAACGTGCTCGCCTTGGAAGCAAGATGACACAGAGCAATACAGGTTTGATCCCCGGGTCTGCGTTTAGAAACCTCTGGGTATTAAGCGAGTTATAAATAACCAATCATATCATATCTAATGGCATATTACATAACCAAAAACCAAGTAACCAGGAAAGACAAAGTGCAGTACACTTGCCCCAAGACAAGAAATATTACTGGGCTGCCAGCCACAGGCTGGTCAGAAGAACAACCATTACAAAGATTACAAAATGCTGAAACATCCATGCCAATGAATCCAGTGATCCTTTGTACTCTATTCAGCACCACTGCGGTCCTACCCACAATTACATCTAAACTGGAAGAGCAATCATGCTGACGACTCTTTTTCAGGTTTCTCCACCTTCAATCTCTTGTCGCAAAATATCTCCTCCTATCTCACTGTAGTCCAATCTTGGATGCACTACAACTTTCTACACTCAAATGACTTAAAATCAGAGACATTGGGCCTCATTACACGGTATGAGGTAACCATGGCGCTATTAGCGCCATGTTTGCCGCCGGTATTTTACCGTGTCCGCCTTGGTGGATGGCGGAATTACCGCCCTACTCCAAGGTGAGCGGTGGTGGTAATTCCCCATTCACCGAGGCACTTCCCCATTCCCATTTTTGCCCCCATAGGGGAAGGAGCTAATTATGGTACCACAAATTGCGGTACCGTAATTTGCACCAAGGTCCCTTTGCGGGCCCGTTCCTTAACGGATGGTAAAAACAGCCATTGAGGTTGGGTCCCGCAAAGGGACCTCGTAGTAAGGCGGTAAGGGTTTACCGGTACCGGTGCCCTTACCGGTACTGGTAAACCCTTACCGCATTCCGTGTAATGAGGCCCATTGTTTCCATACACTTCTGTTCCTCGATACCTTCCTCCATATAATTTCCTCCCTACTCTCCCTCAAGGGTCTAAAAGAGCTTGCAACTTATGTCTCATCTTTATTTCACCCCCCTCCTTTGCACCCCACATTTCTACCATTGCCCATACCTGCACATGTTAAAGTCTACGGGCCTCATTACGACCCAGCCAGAAAACCATGGTGCTAATAGCACCATGGTCCATGCCGGTAACTTACCGACTCCGCCATGGAGAAAGGGGGAATTACCACCCCATTACAAGGTTGGCGGGGCGATAATTCCCCCTTCCTCCATGGCCCTTCCTCATTCCCATTTTTGCCCCATAGGGCTCAATGGGAATGGGGAAGGTGCTAAGCATGGTACCGCAAATTGCGGTACCGTACTTAGCACCAAGGTCCCTTTGCGGGTCCCTACTTTAACGGCTGGTGTAGACCAGCCTTAAGGTCGGGTCCCGCAAAGGGACCTTGTAATCAGGCGCTAATGGGTTAACGGTGCCGCAACCTTTTACGGCGCCATTAACCCATTAGCGCCAGGGTCGTAATGAGGCCCATGGTATTTTGCTTATGCTTTTGGGGATCAAGTTCCAAAGCGAAGGAACGCACACATTGAAGCTTTTGCCTCCAAAGCATTTTAACTTACGTCTTGGTATAGTAAGCTTATTATTGCCGCTTGAACGTAGACTTCTTACTTCAGATGCCTTTTGTGTATACGTTTTAAGGCATTCAGGAGCCTTCGTGAGATACACTTATGGGAGAAAGGATCTTGTGTGTAATACGGTGACAAACCGGGAGCCAGTGCAAGGATCGCCTGGCTTCAGTTAAATTACAGCTATTATTTTTTCAAAGAACAGCTCTAATGGCCCACTTCTGAGCAATCTGGAGCGATTTGATGTTGCTTTTGGTTGTGCCGATCAGCAAGCTGATGCAGTTATTGATGCAGGTATTTACTAGGGCAGAAGCAACTGATGTGAGGTTAGAAATAGTAAGATATGGTTTGATTTTGTGCAAGAGTTCACTTACGTAGGCGGAGGAGGCCTTCACCCGTATGATATGTTCCTGCATGCTAAGCCCAGAATCCAAAAGAACCCCAAGTTTCTTAACTTGAGAACAGATTTGTATGGACCCGTTGGTAATTCTTAGGTGGCTAAATCTTATGACCATCTTTTTTAACTGATTAGATGAGCCAAGAAGCATCAGCGCGTTTTTTTAATTATTTAAGGTGAGGGAGTTTACGACCATCCAATTTTGGATAAGGTCACAGGCTCTGATCACCTTGGCAGTGTCAAGATCATAGTTGCCAGAGAGTTCAAACACAAGCTGAGTATCATCAGGGTAATTTGTATATTTTATATCCATACCATCAAGCATGTTAAATAGAGTATGTGTATAAATACTAAAAAGAGTAGGCGAGGGGAATGTGTCTTGTGGAACACTGCATGCTAATGTCTCTGGCTGTAATTGGAACCCCCCAATGGCAACCCCGGCTGAACTTAGACTAAGGAAAGATGGCATCCATGCTATGGTCTGCTTGGAGCAATTAGTGAGACTGCCCAACCTCTCCAAGAGTAGAGCAGGGAGTGTTAAGTAACATCAGTAGGGCACGTAAACCCTGCATGTCATGAAAGCCAGGCTGATGAGCACAAAATAAGTTATTATTATGAATGTGTGTTTGTATTTGGAGGTACGCAGCCCTGGCAAGGATCTTCAGTGAAAAGGGGACAGTCTTAATAAGGCGATAATTCCCTATAACCTCATGGTTCAGAGTTATCTTCTTAAGAACAGGAGTGGTCCAGACCTCTTTGAGACTCTGAGGAACCACAGCAAGTGAAATGGAGGAGTTAATGATGTTCGTGACTAGGGGGGCAAAGCACTGAATGCAGTCGTTGACAATGGTGCCTGGGCAGATATCACCAGGAAAGATGGTAGGTATCAAACCACAGATGATGTCAAGAAGGGCATTGTTAGCAAGGGGTCTGAAAGAAAATAGAGGAACAGAAGCAGAGACATTGATGGAGTCAAGGGTAGACGTGTCATGATTAGCAAGATCTTGGCACTGAGCATTGATAAAATCCTTGTAGGATTTGATCTTAGTGGAGAAGCCCTCTTGGATTCTCTTACACATAGTATCACTAAATTGCAATGCAGCATAAGGAGTTGTTTTACCCTATAATTCTTTAAGAATTAGGAAAAGCTCTTTCTTGTCAGTTCTTTGCCTCTGACATTCTGGTATTAAAACTATACTTTTCTGGAGACAAGATGGACTGTTTGTAGTCCAAATCAGTGTGTTTCTATTTGGCATAAGTGGCGGGGCAACAATGTTTTCTCTAAATCCTCTTTTGCAACCTATTGTTTTTTCTACAATTTCTGATGTCTAATGAGAACCAGGATTTAGTACATACTTCAGTTGTGAGTGTTTTGACTACCACTGGGGTGAGTGTGTCAGTAGCTGAGGCAGTAATAAGCAGAAAATTATGAATGAGAATATTTGTTTGGGTATTAGTTAGCATAGGTGTAACATGTTCTTTGAACACCTCAGGAGTGACTGTATGTAGATTTCTTGTTCTGATGTTTTGTCTCTGATTAGTATTAACCTTTTGGTAGGGAGCAGGTGGTAATAGTTCAAAGGTTATAAGACAGTGATCTGACCATGGGCATAGAGAGATTTTGGGAGTAGAGGTGTCCAGATTACAAATCAATAGCCAATCAAGTATGTGGCATGCATTATGCATAGACTCAGCAATGATTTGATTGAATCCAATAGCCTGGAGAGAAGAATGCAAAGAAGCTTCAAGATCATCCTGGCCATTGTTGTCCCATAGGTTGAAATCTCCCGAAACAATAGCCGGGGATGAGGGTTTAGCGAGGTCTGCAATCAAGGCTAGAAGCTGATCTTCAAATGTAGGTGTGGTGAATGGCGGGCGATAGAGAGTTAGTATATTAATGGAGGTGTTATGCTCAATCTTTAACTTTATAGATAACTGTTCACAAATCGTCCAGGGTGTTAGAGTTGAGAGAGTGCATTTTGAATCAACTTTTAGGAATAGTTGCAACCCCACCTGCCCTCCCCTCCCTTACTCTCGGTCAGTGTGAGTAATATTGTAACCAGGCAGAATAACTAGCTGGGCTGCATGATTGGTGAAATTAGAGAACCATGTTTCTGTCAAGCAGCACATATCAAGGTCTTGTGAGAGGATTAAATCGGCCACTTCAGTGACGTGTCTGACCGCTGGTTGAGTTTTGAGGAGAGCAACCCTCAACATGTTAACGCTAGCAAGTTTGGAGGATAAGACGGGTAAGGCATTATTAGTAGATTCATCCAGTCTAGTGCGCTGCCATGTGTAATAGAATCATTCTAAGCATTTAGATTCTCTATTATAGTTGTGGGGTGCTCACATAATATGGGGCTAGGTGCATAAATGTGGCCATTAATGGACGGGACTGTATCTAGCCCATTAGTGCCATGTGTTATGCCCAACTTCAGCGTTGCATCGGGAGGTAAAGAATAGCAGCCCGGGGCTTCATATAGCATTAATGGGCTTTTTGTGATGTTTGCAAAGTAGCCTGCCTAATATGTGTATTTCTAGCATTAGCGATGGCGTCTAAAGGATGCATACTGGACTTTCAAGTAATATAATTACACAGAAGATGCAGAGGGGACTTACGGTCATGCAAGCAAATTCTGGCGCTCTCAGACGTGACACGGACCGGCAAAAAGTGAGGGTGGAGGTAAGATGGCAGCCTGTGGCGGGGAAGGCAACCTGTGGGTTCCAAGGAAGGCGGGCTCAGATTAGCAGATCAGCCCACGTTTCATGATTGGCTGTACCACCCTCCCCGGGTGATAATCGGAATTGCATTTCAATCCCATTGGCCCGTATCACAAGACAATCCAATCATCCATCCTGTCCTCCTTCCTCTTTTACATATACATAAGATCTCCTCTTCGACAATCCTCTTCTCCTGTCTGCCTTTAAGTGACAGTCTTCGAGGTACTTATCAATTGCTTGGTTGTCCCTTTTCAGAGGTGTCTTTTTATATGACTGCCTTTCTTAGAAAAAGCAGGCAGATAAATTGTTAAAATATTCCTCCGAATCAGACGCAGACTGTGGCAAAAAATAGCCGTGAGCACAAAAAAACAGGGCCCGCTTTCACGACGCGTGTCAAGAAAAACGTAGTTGCTGCTGCGTCACGTTTATGTGAACAATTGTGGAAAATGCTGCTTTCCAAATCACAATGAACGTATAAAATTGGTCAGATATATCAGCTTCTTAATCATTAAATTGGCCCACAATGCACCAGATAACTGGGCCACACTAGCCTGTCAGGGTAACCCTTCACACCCTGTTCTTTTGTGTCCCAGGATCCTGTCTGCCCCCTCTTGAAACACCTCACCTGAACGTTTGCTTTGCTTTTATATGTAACATTATTTTACATCCTGGTTGTTCCCAATGTTGCATGAAGTCGCATCAATGCTGCCGCCTGTCTACATCTCCGTTTTAGTGCGTGCTTGTTCGGATTTGGCTAGTGACAAAGCTCTCACGGTGGGATTGTATTGTTCGCCACTGGCTATCTGAAATTAATACGCCTGCAAATGTTCGCACACATGGAGGTAGTTTGCTGCCTGCCGCAGGCTAGGAGAATTCCAGAGAAAATGTGCACTTTAAAAACAGGTTATGTTTGTGTTAGTCAAATGAGGGGTAAGGGAGTATTTTCAGCCAAACTTAAAATGTCTACATTCTTCAGATATATTCGGCCTTTGGGCTTTTTAGTGACCCAGTCGGTCTTTTGTTTCAGAAATGCCGGCTGTCTCTGTGTAGCAGATATTATAGCATACGTGTAAAACAGGGCTATCGTGTGCAGACCAATGAACCGACATGTTGACCTACAACGCCTCCGACATTTCATAAGACAGGGACGGCTTCTGGGAAGTGTTGACGACGTGTCAAAGTATGCAGTGAAGTTATGAGCGCGGCCCATGTCCCCAGGGGAACACACCAAGGTCAAAACCCCAGTGCTCGTTTTACTTGTTACTGACACCCGGCTTCAGGTGAGACCTTTAAGCAAAAAACTTAAAATAGGTTCCGGAAAACATTGAATAATAATGTCTGAAAGAATAGTTCCTTAATCACTGGCACGTCCGTTTGTCTTGGTCACAAACGTCAGCACGAGAAACCACGTGATATACGGCCTCATTGCAAGTCGGCTGGTCCCGTAAAAAAGTTTGGGTATTCGTAGATACCGGCACTTTACCAGACCAGCTGACTATGGGTTTACCGGTGGGACCCCTGCGTTAACTCCAGCTAAAATCTGGAGGCAAGGCTGGCCCCCTACTCGCAAAAATAGCCCTCATAATGACGGCAAATCCCCTCATGGAGTCCTACCGTTTCCATGAATGGGGATTTACACCGTCACTCTGGCACGCGGAATCTGGCGGCAACCGAGTGCCGGAAACGGTATCTACATTTGTCGGTGTCCTGGCGACTCTACTGCTCCAAATAAGGCCCATAGTATTATGGGATGTGTAGGAAAACCCATGGAGTATAATCTCCTTAAATAACTTTTCAGGCGTTCATGTTGGTATTGGTATTGGTGTCAAATAACATGTTTTAAATAGCAATCCCTATATAACCATAGTCTTTATTAAATTCCCACCATCAGGCCTTACTTCACCAATTTAAAAAGTTTATTTTCTTTTGCGTCCCTCTATGTTGGAAAACGTTATTCATAATATGGTATTTGAAGTGCACGGTGTATGGAGGTTAGGACGACCTTCCATTCACTGGCACATTCCCCTATTGATTCCCAGAGGCCACAGCGGAGAAGTGTTGACAAAAAGCTTAATTTTGATCCAGCATTGCTCCTAAAAAAGAAGGAATATATTAGCCTATAAAGTGCAACACTAGATGGTATGGGGGAGTCTGCATTCAGTGTTTAGTTTCTGCAGCATCAGAATGTTAAGATAAAATCCACAGAGAAAATGTCAACCTGTTGAAGCTTAGCCAAGATGGACGCTGGAGGTTGGCTTAAACCACCAGCATGGAACTCAAATATTAATACCAGATTTGTATACATTTATTGAGGATTCCTCCGGCTTTAAAGCACTGTGATAAAAACTGTGAAATGTACCCACTTGAATGCTAGGCGTAGATGATCGTTTTTTATAAAAGACCAACTGAATTTAGGATGATTGGTCCAGGTCGAATTGTGTAAGATGTTCTACTGAGTTTGTCCTCATCTAATCAAACTATTTAATTAAAGGCCAGAAATATGTTTGTCCCCGTATGGTTGTACGATGCAGTAGCTTTGCCTGTTGTCACCACTAGAGGGAGATGTTTCATAGGGTGGATAGAGATAATGCTGATTGGATAGCTTCGTCTGTTGTCAACGCTAGAGGGAGATGTTGGCTTAGGATATATAGCACTCCTATTGTGTGAATAAAAACCTGCACTTTGACCAATGTACATGAACCTGTACAATAGTACGCTTTAAAGGGGCACATTCGGTTGGTGCTTGTTTCTACTTAGGCAGCTTTCAGAGAGGCCGAAGGTTGTTGCTGGAGGCAGGCACAGCACATTTAGAAAAAGGGCTCATACAATGGAGAGGAGAGTAAATGAGTTGGATGAAGTGCAGGGAGAGGTAGTGAGTGATTGGGGCCCTAGAGAATTGGATTTAGATTAGATTGTGTTTATACTGCGAGACGCAGTCAGTGATTTGAAGTGGGTGTACAGCAGAAGTGGCATCTGATGAATCTAGGGAGCGGGACTCCCTGGGAAAGTGGGAGACACGTGCAATCGGCTGATACTTGGTAGGAGGAGCAGGAGAAGCAAAGCTGAGGGCAGCTTATGTATGACGCACACTTGCATGATTTTTGTGTGGGAATTAGCAGCTATCCAGGGATGCAGAGATACCATTCCATCTCTGTCACTTGAAGTGAGTGAACAAGACATGTGATAACTTGTGAAAATTGAAAAGAGAAACAGGAGGACCAGAGAATACTGGGGGCAGATTCAATGAGACATACCCATGTTTGTGGGAGTATGTAGCCGAGATTCAGTAAGGTGGGAACTACAATACAGTTTTCATCCCTTGAAGTGAGTGAACGAGACACGTGTATTGCATGACCTTTGAGAGGAGTGTCAGGCAGAATTCTATGCAGTGCCCTTAGGGACCACTGCACAGAATTAAGACTACAAGTGGCAATACAAGTTCACCTTTGGGACAAGCCTGTACTACACAGAAAGAGTGGTAGCAGTGACTGAGCAGCCAGACTTATCTCAAGAGCAAATGAGCAGTAGTAGAGATTACACAAGGGACTACAATTACTGTGACTCAAGCAAACATGGACTTAAGGTTTCTGGTTAAAAAATATAAGTACATTTATTTTTAAACCATCTGTTCACAAAACACTTCACTTCTAGTAAAATAAAACCACACTTCGAATACACTACACACAACCAATTCCCCTTGTGCAGAACAATTCAAGGTAGGTACCTTGGGATTTGACAGAATGGTGTTATGAAACTAAGGGGGTAATTCATAGAATTCAGCGCACGCCAATCTGCGCCAGCCGCGTGCGCCAAAATCCATTTCCGTGCACAGCGTATTCATGGATTTTAACATCCATTACCAGCACAAATCCCGTACATGGCGCACAGGCCAGTGGACCAGCATACAGGCCCCTAACCACGAAAACGTCTGTAAAACTCCCCACGCACCCCTCCGAATACATGTACCCCACTGCGTGGGGAGAATCACACGCGATTGGCCCTGTGCGAGCGGGGTACTTGTATTACTGGGGTTTGCGGGGAGTTTCACACGTGATTGGCCCTGTGCGAACGGGGTACGTGTATTACTGGGGTTTGCGGGGAGTTTCACACGTGATTGGCCCTGTGCAAGCAGGGTACGTGTATTAATGGGGTTCGCCGGAAGTTTCACATGTGATTGGCCCTGTGCGAACGGGTTATGTGTATTACTGGGGTTTGCGGGGAGTTTCACACGCGATTGGCCCTGTGCGAGCGGGGTACATGTATTACTGGGGTTCGCGGGGAGTTTCACACACGATTGGCCCTGTGTGAGTGGGGTACGTGTATTACTGGGGTTTGCGAGAAGTTTCACACGCGATTGGCCCTGTGCGAGTGGGGTACGTGTATTACTGGGGTTCACGGGAAGTTTCACACGCGATTGGCCGTGTGCGAGCGGGGTACGTGTATTACTGGGGTTCGCGGGGAGTGTCAAACGCGATTGGCCCTGTGCGAGCGGGGTACGTATATTACTGGGGTTCGCAGAGAGTGTCACACGCGATTGGCCCTGTGCGACTGGGGTACATGTATTACTGGGGTTTGCGGGGAGTTTCACACACGATTGGCTCTGTGCGAGTGGGGTACATGTATTACTGGGGTTCGTGGGAAGTTTCACATGCGATTGGCCCTGTGCGAGCGGGGTACGTGTATTACTGGGGTTTGCAGGGAGTTTCACATGCGATTGGCCCTGTGCGAGCGGGGTACATGTATTGCGGGGGTTCGCAGGAAGTTTCACACGTGATTGGCCCTCTGCGAGCAGAGTACGTGTATTACTGGGGTTCGCGGGGAGTTTCACATGCGATTGGCCCAGTGCGAGCGGGGTACGTTTATTACTAGGGTTTGCGGGGAGTTTCACACGCAATTTCACTGTCAGAGCGGGGTATGTGTATCCAGTTGGGTGCACAGGGAGTCCCAGATGTGAACTGACAGTGTGGGTCCTCCCAGGTGTGCCCTCTACCCCCTCCACATCCCCTGCAGGCAGACCACACCACAGGGGACTACCCATCACCCCTGGTCATGTCCCACATCCAGCCCATCCACCATGGGCATGCCCCCCAGCCAGCCCACATGTCACCTTGCACTAGTGATCACCAACTCATGTCCCCCAGCAGTGAGGGGCACCTGCCAGCAGGCCCCGACTCATGTCCCCCAGAACTCCCACCCCCCAGTAGTGAGGCTCAGGCCCCGACTCATGTCCCCCAGCACCCCCACCCACCCAGCAGTGAGGGGCACCTGCCAGCAGGCCCCGACTCATGTCCCCCCAACACGTCATCATGATCCACAATCATGGGCCTCATGGCCTCCCAAATCCCACCGCACGCCACCCCTGTGCAAAGACCCAACCAAGTATCCCATCCCCCCCACATTGAAATGCCCATTACATGATACAACCCAAATGGCAAGAATCTACATCAACACATGTCTGTCACACACATAATTGGTGCTGGTGATTGTGAAAACCTACATCGTGACATGCATGAAACCAATGAGAGAATACCACACATCCAAGTAATAAACCAAAATGTATTGAACACAAAAAGAATGTCATAAAATGAAAACATGAAAAACATGTTTGAAAAAAAGATGAAATGCAGCATGTCCAAAACACAAAAAGAAAAACATGAAGTCTGAATCCAAATAAATCGAAAGGAAAATGTGTCCAAAGTCTCCGGCCACCTAATCAAATCCAAAGGAAACGGAAACAGGAAAATCCATTGCTCCAGGGTGAGAAAAATAATAATAGATAAATCCACTGTTCAACTATGTACAAAGAAATAATCCAGGGTCCATGAGCCCAACGAATGAAATGAAACCTAGCAAAAAAACGACCTAATGAAGAACTATATACAAAAAGGCGGGGCATAGTGCAAGCGCCCCAAATGAATGAAAAAGATAAAGGAAACCTAAAACTACAAACTATATACAATGGCGGTGGTCTAGTCCGACGGCTCACTTCCCGATTTCCTGGGCCAGCGCATCATCGAACTCCTGCTCGATTTCCTGGAGGCGGTCCTCTTCCATGGCCCTGAGGGTTCGCAGGGACGATGCCATGTAGGACTCCAACTCCCTGCGAATGGCCTCGAGGCACTCAGCCCGCCTCAGTGCCCTCCGCATGGAGTTCTCCGCCCAGCCTCTTCTGCCCGCTGCCGCTCTGCATCTATAGGCCGGCCCAACTGCTGCCACATGGAAGACACACCCATTCCAGGGTTCCCCTGCCCTCTGGCCGATGCCTACCCCTCTGATGTCGATGGCCCCAAGCCATCATTGCTCCCACCTAGAGCCTGCTGCTGCTGCTGCTGTCCATGTGCCCTGTCCGATGATGCCTGCACATCCTCCATCAGCTGGTATCCAGTTGTTGTGGTGTCCACCCCTGCTGGACCGCCGACTCCCGACTGTGGCAGGGATGGGATCTCCACCAAGCTGGCTGTGTTGGTCAGGCCAGATCCACAGGGGGCCCTGGTGGAATCTGGGGCGGAAGACGGCAGGGAGAACGACTGGCGCATAGTCTCCACAGAGGAGGAGAGGTCTGCCAGAGTGCGCGACACATGTAGGAACCCACCGACCAGGGCCCCTCCCAACAGTGCCACGTTGCGACGCTGCTGTTTGTGATGGCGTGCGTGCTCCGCCCAGGAAGCACGCACGTCATCACGAATGTCACACGTGCGCAACGGGACACCAACCAGGACGGAGCCCATACGATCGTGGGACCCCTCGTCCGCAGGTAGTGGAGAGGCAGATGACGCGGCACTCCCCCCTACCTGCGGACGGACCTGGGACGGGGCATCCCTGCTGGTGCATGATGGTGCAGTCACAGGGTCAAGGACAGCGACATGCACAGGCCCCTCTGCGGTGACCTGTGCTGCCTCCTGACCCTGGCCCTGGACTGCACCCCCTGCACCAGTGGTACTACCCCCACCAGGCCCCATGTGCAGCTCAGTAGCGGGCTCCGCCTCCTCTGTCGAGACCTCCATCCTGGATGTCTCCACACCGTCTTCCACCATTGCAAGCCCCTGTGGGGGCTCACCCGGTGCTTCCGCTACAGCTGTGGTGGCAGACGCGGCACCAGTCCCCTCGCTCCCTGATGATGGCAATTCCTGGGAGGGTGGCTGGGCCTTGCGTCGCCGCCCGGTGGAGGCATCCCCGCCGCTTGGCTCCACAGCGCCATCTCCGCCCTCTTCTTCACTTGACGCTGCGTAGAGGGAGACATAGAACACAAGCATCAGGATACAGTACAATATTCCCCTAGACAGGAAGCAATAACACTTGAGTGGCTCTGTCAAATGTCACTTCCATCCTGCCCCTCCACAACACATGGGTGAATGTACGCACTACTTCCATCCTGCCCCTCCACAACACATGGGTGAATGTACGCAACACATATGCAGAAACATGCACGGCACCTGCACTCAACATCAGCATCCATGTACAAGGGCCTCTTTTAACCAAATGTTGCCTTCAAACTCACATGCATCATGGCTCACACTGATCCCATGCACACACATCACCGGAGGGTCATGCAGACACAGTGGATAGACACAGTGGATACAACGGTGACCGCACTGCATGAGTGAATCTACACATCATCACGGACATGTGTCATGCATCCATGGCGTTTCAAAGTCACACAAACACTTTTCAGACACACACACATGTGCACCATACATGTACATGAGAGCAGCACCCATCCCTCACCCCCCTCCATGTCCAAGAACAGAGACTGGCATGCATTCATGTGTGCATTCCACATACAGCTCCCCATGTTACATTGGAACACATGCACCATCCATGTGGTTCACACATTACTGGTCTCACATGTATGACCATGATGTCCCTGAACACACACATCCATACATGGCCTATGTCACACATACAGGCAAGTATCAGACTACCAGCACACTGCAACATGCCCTGTCTCACACAGCAATGCTTGGCCATTTACTGCTCAACTCCAGACGGGTCTGCCTCCGAAGGATCTGGGCATGGAGCGCTGGGCCTACGCGTTCCAGGACCCTCATCTGGATGTTGCTCATGCTGACCCGGCCCCCCTCCACGAGGCGCCGGGCCTTGTAGAGGGTCTTGGACCTGAAGTCCTCCCAGCACTTCCGGACGTGCTTGATGTCGCGGTTTACCACCCCCCCTGCGCGTTGATGGCAACGACTGTGTCCTCCCAGATCCTCTCCCATCCTTCCTTGTTGGAGCGTGATGTTCTGAAGAGGGCATCATAATGCCCCAGGACATGCTCCACCAGGACACCAACTTCCTTCTCACTGAAGCTGGTGGCCCTCTGCCTCTCTGGGTGGGGGTCACCAGTGGTCTCAGATGGTGTTTGCCCTGACATGGTGACCCCCGAGGCAGGCGTGGGTGGGCAACTGGGTCCTGGGGCTGAGCTGTGGAGCGATGGTATCCCAGTCGGGAGTCTTCTGTTCCAGCAGATGGCTGACATGCAGGCACCAAATAGCAGGGCACGTGGGCAGCAGGCAGACAGCAGCAGATGGCTGGTGGGAGCGTGCTCAGGGCTCTTGGGGGCAGGAAAATAGCCTTTTGGGCAGGAGCGTGGTCTTCCGTGTGTTTTCGCGTGGCCAGCTTGATACGGAGTGATTTACCACGTGAGAAAAGTGCACGTCAGCATGAAATCTGAGGAAAGGCCCGTAGCGTGTAAGCGCGTAAGTGACGTTACACGCGCGGGCGTTCCCCACAACACGGGTGCATTGTGATTCAGCACGTGAGAAAACTGCACGTCACCCGTGCTATTGGAGGAAAGGGTCTTAGCACGTAAGCGCGTAAGTGACGCTGCACGTGTGGGCTGGCTTAAAAGATACGAGTATCACGCTATTTTCTTGTACGTGCTTTTTGTGGAGAGCGAGCGGGTGTTTCTTGTACTTCTTGTCGGTTCATACGCGATTACTTCACAACGTTTCCAGTTCGTACTCCCTGTTTTATCAGACTGCGTTCTTTTCTTCTTTTGGCGGGGGTGTTGCCAACACGCACGTCTTTTTCACATTCTTTTTCAAGGCAGACGGTGAGTCGCGCATGTATTTTCCAACTGTGGTTGCCCCCATGTGTTGTGTACCCCAGGCTGCGTGTAACACGCATATGCTTGTTTTTGTGTTTCTGGAAACCACAGCGTAGTGCGTGTTCATTTTTCAGCGCACGTGGTCTACCAGGGGTTGCGTGCATGTGTATTTTTGTTTTTGGGGTGCCTGTGCATTGCGTGACCCATCATCTTCCCCCAGGGGTCACATCCAGCCTTGCTAGAGCACTAGGGTACGAATTCCATCTAGTACCCTACACCTTTCACCCCAATTGCCCAGGACAATTATTTACTGCAACTCCCATACACACAACAACATCAGTGCCATGGTTGGGAGGCGACCAAGCAGTAAGGGAGGCAAAGGTGACCGAACGCCAAAAGGTGGGAGTGGTGGGCACGTAGGGGACGTGGCCAGGATTTGCAGGGTGCCCCTAGAGCCCCGTGTGTGGAGGACCAATCGGGGACACCTATGCCCCCCCAATGGTTGTGGGAAACGTAGCTGACACCATCCCAGCTCAGCCCTTGTTGGACCGGCCCATTTTGTCACCTGAACCGGCACAGGATGACTCCCAGGCTGACTTCCAGGTCAGCAAGTCTAATCCACATGTGGCGGTGAAAGTTGCTGTCACCAGGCCACGTGGATCTGGGGCAGCAATGTCATCTGCTGCACCAAGTAGCCAGGGTGGGGAGGCTGCAGTGGCAGCTGCAGCTCAATCCACCCCAGCTCCGAGTCTCCCAGCCGGGACAGTGTCGGTTCAGGTCCATCACACCGACGTTGGCCCTGCCGACATCACCCTCCAGCCAATGCCTGAACCAAGACCTATGGTCATTGTGCCTTTACAGGCTTCTAGTACCCAGTCCACCTGCACTTCTGCCCCTACTGACTAGAGCGGCGTAATCCACTCAGGATCCGCACCACCTTACAAGAAGAAGAAGAAGGGTGCTCTTGCACTACAGGCTGAGACCCCAGACACGGCTACACATTCCGCCACATCAAGGAAGCCTAGCTTCAATGACACCGAACTTGATGCACTTGTGGCCTATGTGTCGGCACATAGCCGCAAAATGTTGGTGACTGCAGGCTGTAAGACTACGCCTGCTCAACATAGGGCCCACTGGCAGACCATCGCAGACCACATTAGTGCCCTTTGATTTGTGAGGCGCACAGCTGATGATTGCTACAAGCGGTGGAATGACACGAAACGCAAAGCAAAGAACAAGCTGGCTTCCAATCATGCCTCTACTCTGGTGACTGGCGGTGGGTCTCCACCAGAGGACGACCAACTCACTGAACATGAGTCTGTTGCTGGAACCTTCGTCACAGAGGAACAGATCCAAGGCGTGGGAGACCTACCAGATTATGAGGCATTGTCCGGTGAGTGCCCATGCAAGTGTGTGTAATCCATGTGTATGTTTCTTGGGTGATGTGTAATGATTGAGTGCCAGGTGAGGGTGTGTACTCCTGAGTGGTATGGGCCACCCATGTGCTTACTCCAAACCATTCAACAGCCTTGGGTTTGGGTATGACAGTATCCCTTCTGACCACAGTAGCCAATTAGCATCACATTACTGGAGTTGCCCTTGAACTGTCATCTTGCAACAACATTGTTCTGATTTTTCAGTGTTCATTCAGCCTGATTGTTTCAATTCTCCCATTTTTGCAATGCATTTTTCTGCCCTAATGCCAAATATGTGACATGCTTCTGTCATAGATTACAACCCACATTGTCCCACATTTATTACCTTGTTATGGGAATGATTTGACCATTCAGGCTGATTGAGTAAGGACCTGCTCACATTAATTTTTGGGCCCTGTTTGAATGTTGAACATGACTGTTGTGTTCTGTCATGTTGAAGTGACCAACCATTGATGTATCCATCTGCCTGCCATCACTGTATTTTTGCACACTGGATGTGTTGCAGTGTGTGGCAAATGCATATTTTGTCACACTATTTTGCATTTTTCATCTCATCATGTCCATCTCACATGGATGGGTGACAGAACTCATTCACTGGCATATGGCTGTACTTGTCAAATTTACCATGGCTATGCTATGTGCCATCTGTGTGCTGGCATGTGCCATGTATGTGGATTGCCCATGCCACTCACAGGCTAATGTGTGATGACAGTGCTATCCAGCATGCAGCACATGCGTTGATTTTCCATCTTGGAGTCCTCAGTGTCTGCTTTTTGCCTCCCCTTCCAAATCACTGACAGTGCATGCATGCAACGTTTATGGTCATGTGGGACATGTGTTGTTCATGTACTGGATCTCTGGCTTGTCAGGCCTATGTGTGTGCTATGGTGCTCATGCCTGTTTCCATTTGTTGTCTTTCATGTTTTTGCAGGTGATGACACACTTGATGCTGTAGAGGTGGAGGAGATGGTGCAGACCCAGGAGGAATCTCAGCCACGATCGGGCACCAGTGGAGGACGTGGTGTGGTGGTGGGTGAAAACCCAATCCTCCTGCAGACGATACTGTCCAGGGGTGTTTCTGGGTGCACCTCCCCAGACCTCTATGATTCAGGTGCCGAATCGGATGATGAGACTTATGTGCTGTCGCAAGTGAGTGTTTCTGGCAGGGATGCTGTTCTGTCCAACCCACCTGCACCAGGGGTAGACCCCTCTATGGGAATGTCAGTGTTGGTAACTCCGCCTTTGGCGGTTACGGATGCAGGGTCACACTCCACAACATCTGATCCTGTTCCTGGGCCAGCAGATCAGAGTGGGAATGCAGTCCTGCAGCCTCAGGCAGTGCCAGCACAGCAAGGTGCAGATCAGCTTGCCCCAAACAGGTGTGGTGCCCGCTGACGCGGTGGCCGTGCGCCACCTGGCAATACTGTATGGGAAAACTCCATGTATGGTATAGCAGCACAACAGGGAGCATCGGTTGAAATGATGGCTCAGGCAATGGAGAGGGTGGCCACTTCCATTCTCCCCCCTGAAAGACAGATGGAGCTCCAACAGCAGGCAACAGAGTCCATTTGCCAATCACACAGGGAGGACATGTTGGCGTCCAACAGGGACCGACGAGCGGCACTGGAGACTCTGTGCGAAGCCATATCTGTAGAGTCCCAGGGCCACAGGGAAGCACTTAGGTTAGAACTCCATTTCCTCACGGAGAATCTGGTTGAACTTGAGGCTTCCCGAAATTTTAGGGCAGAACAGCAGCTGGAGCAGCTCACACGTTCACTCTCAGCTGAGCTGCAGGCAACTTGTGAGGAGTTCCGGGCATCACGCGAGGCCATGCATGCATGTTGTATTTTGCAAGGAGGTAGTCATTCATGCAGCAGAAATGTGTGTCTTTTTGTGACACAACATTGGTTGTCTTTCAGTAGGTAGGGATGCACACAATGTAACACTTCCAGGTGTTCAATCTCAGGCTGGTATGGTTGTGACAGTTGACTGTCCCTTATGTCATCATCACTGATTGTCAGCTGGTATGTGCCAGGGCTGTGTGCACTCCACAGGGGTGTGATTTTAGGTGAAGTAATTAGCCACCAGCTGCATATGGGCTGCCTCATCACGTGCCCTTACCCCTCTAATGCGCAGCGTCGTGCATGTTGTTGGTGATGTGGGGGCACCACCATGTCCACCCGCAGGCCCCGGCGTGTTGCAATGTTGTGCAGGACACATGCTGCCACTATTTTCCTGCACACTACTGGGGGCGCATATTGCAGCTGCCCACCAGAGCGGTCAAGGGAGCGAAAGCGTGACTTGAGCACTCTGAATGTGCGCTCCACTATGCCCCTGGTTGCAATATTGGCTGTGTTGTATCTTACCTCGGGTGGTGTGGTGAGGTTCCGAATTGGCGTCATCATGTGGGTGCTCAGAGGGTAGGCACTGTCCCCTGGGGAGGTGATGATGGGTATCATTAGTGGGGTTGTGACATTACTCATTATCTGACATGCATGCATGTGCAGAGGCATTTATACTCACCAAGCAGCCATGTATCGCCATGCCGCCCAGCGTCTAGGTCCCGGTTTAGGGGTGACATTCTGAAAATGAAACTGTCATGTGTGGACCCTGGATAGTTGGCATATACTGAGGTGATGATTCCCTTGGCATCACATACTACCTGCACGTTGATGGAATGCCAGTGCTTGCGGTTTCTATAGATATGCTCAGTTGCCCTGGGAGGATGTAGAGCCACATGGGTGCAATCAATGGCACCTAGCAGTTTGGGGAAGTGTGCCACCCCATAAAAGTCCTGGACAGCAGCCTGCCTTTCTGCAGGTGTTCTGGGCATGTATATGTTCCTGCGGACTGAAGAGCGTGCAGTCATGATGGCCAACACCTGGTGTAGGCAGCGTGAGTGCGTGGCCTCTGCCCCCCCCTCACTAAGGCACTTGTCCGCTGAAATGAACCAGTGGCCGAGAAGTGCAGTAAATTGAGCACCTTTTCCAAGGGGCTCAGTGCTTGGGAGCACAGGGTGGGTGATGTGAGGTCATCCTCCTACTCACCAGGTCGAGTATTATGTGTGGTGGGAACCTGTACCTCCCATACACCTGGTCATCAGGCATCCCAAAAAGGATGGTCCTGGGTGTAAAAATTCTGGGCCTGCCTATCCTCCTCCTCCTGCGGTGTCCCATGACCACTGCTGCGAGGAATGGTATATTCATCGTAGCGTCTGAGCTTGTTTGTTGTTTGCGTGCACTTTTATGCTGCGCGGGGCCATGTACGCCTGCTTCCTGCTGGCGTACGTGTTTCCGGATTAGCGCGTCTTTTTTGGCGCATGCGTTTCCCCTGTTCGATTCCATGAATACATGTTGTAGGCACGCGTGTGGGCGTTTTCCGCACATTTGCCTCCTGTACTTCCCCCGTAACGCCCACATTTTCATGCATTGTTCCCCATTCCACGTGTTACACCCTGTGTTCCGCCTACTTTAATTGTGTGCGCCGCGCTATGTGCGCTTTCGCTGTGCACATAGCGCATGCCATTTGATGACATATGTGCCCTCGTGCGCCACGCAGGATTTTAGCGCACATCCCAGGATTTACACGCGCATGGACTTCCATGAATCGATGTGCACGTCTCTCGCATGCTTGCGTGCGTTTTGCACACTTTCGCACACTTGCGCAGCACACATTAATTCCATGAAATGGCCTCAAAGACGTTACTGGGAGTAGATATGCGATCACTTTTTGACAGTAATGACAGTTCGGTCTTACTAAAGATAAGCGTACCCGCGGAAAGAAATGTAACCGTAGTCAAACACACTTAGCACATGAATTAACACAAGAGATTTGGGGATAAAAATCATAGGCAATACTTTTGTCAAGGCAGAGAGAATCAGAGGGCACCTTCTAACATTAAGATAAAAGTCAATAGGCCTGCGCCATTGTCAAGTGGAACAGGATTCCTGTTGCCGAGGATCACACTGTTAGAACAGTTCATGATTCAGGATTGCCAGGAGTACTTAGATATTGTCAGAAGAAGAGGCAAACATTATAAGAGGGAAGGAAGAAAAGGACAAGCCTTTGGTGAGGAAGAAGGGTTCACCCCATTTCCTCCAAGTCGGACAGAGTAACTTATTCATTGAAGAACGCTGGTGCCACGACAGTTGTTCTTGGTAGTTTCCTGCAGACTCACGGTTCCTGGAGATTCAGTCGTGGAGACAAGAAGGTGGACGTCTGGAGTGATCTGCACTACCCAGGGATGAGGCCAGCAGCAGCGACAGCGAATAAAAGGTGAGCTCCTTTAAAACAGGAGAGGCTCTTCAGATGGCTATCCCGACCACTACAGCAGTGTGCAGCGATTTCGACCACGAAGAGGATCCTCTGGCTGTGGAAGATGAGCTGGTTGACCCCACCAGGCTCAAGAAAGAAGACTCTGGACTGGATCTTCTCTGGTCTTTGAAGGGTAGATAGATCAGGACTGCAGCAGGGCTTCACCAGGACTCGGGGGTGCAGCAGCCATCTTATTCTCTGCTTCCCTACGGTTCCTTGCAGTTCCAGTGGTGACTCTGACTTCCAGCCCAAGAGGCCTGCCTTTTAATTTGAAAATCCCACATTCACACAGCCTGGCTGTCAATCACTCAACAGGGGGGTTGTCCAGCCCGGACAACCACCTCAGCCAATCATTACAAAGTGTGACTTGGGTCTCCAAGGAGACTGTGTGCAGGGGGTGACTACACCCCTTCCTCACAGTCTGCCCACCTAGACACCCAGGCGCCAAAGGAGGGCTTCTTCGTAGAAGCCCGCCAAAAGACGGTGAACAAAGAAGGTAAACCTGGTTTGCCGCGTAAAGTAAGACACAAGAAGGACTTTAACAAAAAGAAATGGCGACTAAACCTGACCAGGGCTGAAATAAAAAGTATTTGGGCAAGCGGGTTTATATTGAAGGCTACCACAATAGCCTGGAACAGTACCACGTTTATATAGTATAATCACGGTACAAAAGTTAGGGTAGATACCACTGCCACCAGCCAAGTCTAAATGTTAAAAGAGCAAAACAAAACTCAGAGAGGCACAGACAAAAAGGGGTAGGAATTAACCCTTTCCAATACTCCATGTAAGATGGGGTGCACCAGGTCTGTAGTTTTAAAGTGACTATATAAAGTGAATGGCAACTTTACATGATTCTGGGGACAGTAGTCAGCCCCAGAAAAATGGAGTCAGTGGGAAGTCTAAAAGACAACCCTGTGTCACTGCACTGAAGATGCTGTATAACACACACAAAAGTGGGGCTCATGGAGTGTGCTCCAGAGCCCAAGATCACACAAACAGTAGAAATACACCTGGCAAAACACATGTAAGAGTGGGAAAAAGGCTCACACCCTTACCAGGTAGAAAAAATAAACCCCAAAAATCCAGCAAAGCTGCTGAGGGACTCACTAGGTGAAGGACATTTGCCATACATGAGAATTCTCCCTAACGCTTGCTTCCAACCCCCCCCCGACTAAGGGAGAGGAGGATTTAATCCACTCCTGGATTGATCTCATACCTCAAGTCGGTTATACACATCCTAGAGAGACCATAAGCCTTTTGGTGGTGACTTCCTGCTCTGTGCTCAATGGTAAACTCAAAGGTTTTCCTTTGTAAGCTATATGACCTACACACCCTTTGAGAAACAGCTTTCTTTTTAAATCTATAGGGGATCTGGTTGACCAGTCCCTCAGAAGTTGGTACAACTCCTGAACCTGTGAAAGGCTTTTTTCAATGGGTCCTTATAAAGGATTCCCTTAGGTCTAGAGGGGCCTCCAGGGTTTCTCACTGCCTCTCGTTTGGGAGCAGGTTGGGTCTCAGGCATCTTGATTGGAGGGGCTGGGGATAAGCAAGGTACATGCTTCCCCTTCCTCTTAGATCTAACCTTACCTACTTTAGGAGTTTTCCTCCTAACATTAGGATTTGGGTTTGCATCTTCTGTAGGAGGTCCAACAGTCTGAAGGTTTTTGGCCTTAGACTTTTCTTTTCTGGTTTTCCACCAGCACTGTGAATTACCAGTTCTCTTAGGCCTAGAGAGGGGTCCAGTTGGTCTATCCACCTCTTCCTCAGAAGCAGGGGGAGTCAGGGACTTTAAAATTTGAGGAACAATGATGGAGCTTGATTTAGGCTCCCATTTCCCTAACATACTAGCCTGAAATGTGCCTGGGTTAGAGGTCAACTTACTAACACGAGGGCTTGTAGTGGGGTTATCTGTAGAGTTTCCCACAGGCTCAGTGTGGTCCCTTAAGGTGGCCTCTCTAGCCAATTTGGTTTGGTTTGGCTTCTCCATACTGGGAGGCCTGGGGGTACTGGATACCACTCCTAGAGTTTTTAGATCATTCCCCAACAGGACTCTCCCAGGCACCTCACTCTTTATACTGACAGGATCCTTACTGTTATTTTGTTATACTGAATGAGAGCTGGTAGAATAGGAACCATTTGGACAGGGCCTCCAGCAAGTTTGGTGGGGCCTTTGGGTAACTTAGCAACATCCTCAGCCCTGAGAAATCTATGGTCCACAACTCTTCCACTGGCCCCAGTGTCTCGCGTGGCAGGGCTGTCCTGGCCGTTAACAAGAACACTGTCCACATAATACTCTATAGAGTTCTCAGGAATGGAGCCATACACATCACTATGTGGTTTCCTACACAGACCCTTGGACTTTAAGGATACAGTTGCTTGAAGAGCCAAAGGTTCCTCAGCAAACAAGTGAAAGAGGGCCCTAGCCATCTGTACTTCTCCCTCTGGGGAGAAGGCTAAGGAGGTAGTGCTGACCACTGCAGGGTTACCCTTGCATCTGGGATCTCCTCTCATATGGTCAGTTGACCCACAACTAAAGCATTTACCAAATGCTCTTTGGAATGGGGGTCTGTCCTGACCTACCTCTGGTTTGGCACCAGGAGGTACACTAGCCCTATTTGGTTTCCCTTGTGGCTTACCCTGGTTATGTTTGGGGACCTCTTCTGGATGGGAGGGATGGTAATTCTCCTTGTAATCTTTCTTTGGCTGCTTTACCACCTCCTTTTTCTGAGCTGCCCCAGAATCCTTGTGAGTAGCCCTGTTGGCAACCCACAAGTCAGCAGCCTTAGCTAACGTCTTAGGATCTATCTCCTTTGAATCAGCCAAGTGCTGTCTAAGCTCAGGAGAGCAGGCATCATATTAGAAATACACCTGGCAAAACACATGTAAGTGTGGGAAAAAGGCTCACACCCTTACCAGGTGGAAAAGATAAACCCCAGAAATTCAGCAAAGCTGCTGAGGGTCTCACTGGGTGAGGGAAATTAGCCATAAATGAGAATTCTCCCTAACAAGGAGGAGCAGGGAATCATTGGGGGCAGCATGCGCGAGACAGACTTGCTTTAGTATTGTGGGCGAAAGTAGCATTCAGTTTTCATCTCGTGAAGAGTGTAAATAAGATGTATTCCATTGGTTGACACTTAGAAAGAGGAACAAGAGGAACAAATAATCCCTCAAGGATGCTTGTGCAAAACTCATGCTCTTGTCATTTCTGTGGAAGAAGGTAAGAGAGATTCAGGCAGGCTGGTGACGTCACTCAGTTTGCATTTACGTGCTGATGTTGAGAGAGCAGCTACGTTTAGGATGGCCATTGCATCCTCAAATAAACTTTAGACATACCCAAGTAAGGAGTTTGTGTCTGAGGAGGTACTAGTTCAGATATTACTTGCTGTGCAGTGGAGTGCGAGCGGAACAGCTTGGGTTCAGTCTGGTGGCCCAGGGAAGGTTCATGCATAGGCCTGCTCATTACGCAATAACTGGCACATAGGCCGTTTTGCTATTGTGTTAAACATGTTGTGGTGGTGTTCCCCTGTGGGCCAACGGTGTAACTCATTTGAGTTGCCAGGGGAAGCAGGGATAAATGAGTACCAATGCCATTTGTTTCACTATGCCATTTGTTATTAAGTGGCCTTGTGTTATTATGTAGTGGCATCATCACCAGCTTTTGGGTTTTTATCAGTCAGTAGGTGTTGGAGGGTCAATGTGTATTATGGTGCTCATGTGTAACCTTTAGAGGGATTTTATCTTTTATTGCCAATTTCCTTCCATTTAGGGTCTAGGCCAGATGGCAACTGTTGTGGTCCCTTTGGCTTTGCCTCGGCAACGAGGAGTTATTTTAGGAAAGCTTTTCTTCTGATGGCTCATTCTGTTCTTTTTTTGGAGAGTTTTAGAAAACGTCAGGAAAGCATTTGCTGTTTGGGTTGTGTACATGTCCTGTTTGTACCACAATGTTTGTATTCCAAGTGCTTCATATTTTGCGTGACTATTTTTCTAGTTCATTATATATCTGGGTAGGTTACAGAATTTGTGTTACGGATCGTGTGCATTATTGGAGAAGGAAGTTGTCTTCGGTGGTTAGGTTCAAGAAGGTGATACATGGGGTCCATACATTTTACCATGAATTCTAGTTGCATGTTTGTCAACCAAAAGGTGTCTTTTTGGGGCTACAATTTCTAATGTCAGATGAGATAAGAGACAGGAGATGTGGGTGTGGTGTGTCTGGTTGCCACATGCAATGGTGTTGTCATTTCCTGTGTCATTTCCTGTGGTATTACAGTATGTTTGATTGTCTCTGTTTTGCATGTGGGAGCAGTCATCCAACAGTGGTGAGGTGAGTTTCCTCTGGATTTAAGGTGAGGCGAGTCCGAATTGTGTGGCTTCATTTGATTCACATTGGTTGTACAGTTACACCCCAGGAGCCTGAGGTGAGCCCATTCTCCCAGGTATTTGCATAGAGTGTCATTGTGGGTTCTTGACCATGGCATTAAATTACAGATGCATGGTTCTGGGTGGTATTTTTCTGAAGTGAGGTAATTCCCCCGGCCAATGGCATTGATGTGTCTTGATCTGCGATATCTGGTGCGTGTATGTCCTTTTTGTGATTGGGCTCTGGACTGGGTGGTTTCTCCTCTGTTGGACCTGCAAATGGTTGTGTTGGCCCTCTCTTTTTAGCTTTTTTCCTATGTGCATGAGGTCCAGATGTGTGTGTCAGGGAGGGGTATGAAGTGGATTAGTATTTCTCTTTTTGTTGATTCATCCATGTCTGTGTGCGATTGGCCATCGGATGTTGTCTTGGAGAGTGTTATTGCCTGTATGCTCTTCCTGTGTATGATTCTGTCCTATTTCTATTTCATTTGCTTTATTTCGGCTGCGTGTCCAAAAAGCGTTCATAATAAAAGCCCATGTACAGGATAAAAACAAAGTATGAACAACGTATTCAGCCTCAGAACATTTAAACGAAAGAAAAATGCAATACAATATTGCCACAGTAATTCAGAATACTGTTAGCCACATATAAAAATGCCCATAAAAAATACCTAATTATCATAACCATATTCGAAGAGAAGTGGCTGTCAAGGGCATCAAACAACATCTCGAGTCCCAAAATGGATCCCATATCCAAATCACAGATCATATGGTGAAGTTCCATGATATGATGTGATGTGATATTTTACTTATATCGCGCTTGTACGCAAGTGTTTCAGAGCGTGACCAGGCAAAGGGAGGGGAACAGGCGAGAACAAAAGGAACGATTTTACTAGGCCCAGTGTCATTAAGACCGTGCAAGTGCATGGGAAAGGGAGAAGGGAAAAGTGCATGGAAGGGGGAGAAGTGGAAAGTGCGGAAACAGAGGAGAGACCAGAAAAAATAATAGTAAGTACATCCGTGCCCCGCTGTGCTGCAGGATCAGCAATACCTGCATCATCGATGCTGATTTGAAAAAGGTAAGCTTTGGGCCTTATTTAGAGCTGCCCTAAGCCCCTCTTTGATGTGCTGTACTTTCGGAATACGATCATTGCAGTATTATCACTGTTGCTTTGAATTCATTTGCTGTGCTTCCAACAATCATTTGCCACAAGAATCTACCTGCATTTGTCTATTTTGTTCAAAACACCATTGACTGCAACGTGATGTAATCCTCCCTAAAATGGCCGCCTTGCCCATTGTGTCTCCGCCTCCAATCTATCGATTCTGTCCTCTGCTGCGGCCAGATTGCTGTAGCATTCTTCTTTGCCCAATCGTATGTCACCGGCAGGCGAGCGCCAGCCCAGAACGAAGGCACAGAAATAAGGCACACCTGACTGAGCTGACCGAGTGTGCCGTGCTGCGAGCTGCTCCAGGTCCCTACGCTCATAACCCCCATTAGACCACACAACTTCATCCTGTCAGCCTGCAAGGTCCTCCACCGCCAGCCAGTCCTATCCCCAGCCACTTGGAAACTCGCCGCTGAGACACTGCACTTGCATAACACTTCTCCCCCTCTGCCGGTTACATAGAAGTACCCGCATTGACTATCACAAGCAAGTCCTAGCCACACTATCCGGCGCCTACGAAATTAAGGTTCCCGGACCACGTGTAACATCTGCCCCAACCAACTATCTTAACTACCATTGCTAACATAGCATAAATGTACTAAAACCACAAAAAACTTGAGTCCAATAATGCCTACTCTACGGTCATGTGACGCCGCCCCTTATGCTCGCTCCTCTACAGTGAGACCTGCGTTGTGCCCATTGTCGTGTTCCCTTCATATGCATTTGCCTCGTAACTGCTGAAATTGCTATCGTGCGCATGGTTTCAGGTCACTGGTCCATGCAATAATTACATGTTCTATACTATGAAATGCCTTCACACCAAAGTATAACTTTACATGCATTGGCTAAATAGCATTTAGGTGACATAGCCTACCTATTACCTAAGCACAAATTCTCGCCTTACTGGTTCTAGCTCAGCTGCTGTGTGCTATACCTGTGCGCAACTTCGCCTAGTCGTTACTGGGCTAACACCGTGCATGGCATTGGGCCTGTGTCTAACTGTATGCCTTATCATTGAGAGACTATCATGATCTGTTTCAAGTTAGCCATATTGTACTATTATTTGTATGTCTTATCAAGTTTACATACAGCCCTTCTTATTGTGCCACTACTAAATACTGTATACCGTATGTGTAGTTCTGAATGTTGTATTGCTTAGTGCTTTAAGACTCTACTTAGTCTATCCCCTACTGTGCTACTGCTAAAGATTATAATCTGCCTCTGCATTGCTAAACACTGATCTTAATAACTGCATTTAGTCTTATACTGGTCTATCCTCTATTACAGAATCAATATGGCGCACTGTACCTGGCTTCCACCCTGTACCCGACACAGTGTTACTATTGTGCGATGTATCCAGCCATACCACCACTAAAATGCAGACACTATTAAAAATGTTCACTATGCACACTATATTTAACACACTCACACTAGTGCTTGCCGTCATTGGGACTGCCATTCGGTAAACTCTAGCACCACACCTACCATTTGAACAACAGTCGTGCCTAAACATGTTGCCAACCACAACCACAGTTCCTAGGATGAAAGCCACCCCTTTCCTACCAGCTTTAAAGATAAATATACTTTAAGCAACATCCAGCCCACTGCACCTATCCCCATTACAAATAAGGACACCAGAAGTCCCATTACCAATGTACAGAGTTCTAGCCCCAGTTTGAATGACAGAAACTCTAGACTCTGCACCAGAATACCTAGTCACTTTCAGCCCATACTCAAAAACAACTACAATAATACTAGGCTAAAAACTAATAGAAGCCTCCCTATGGGCCTCCAAGCCACTAAACTAAACCAAGATAGACAAAATGAGAATCAGAACCAACCTAATCTCTCAGTTGGTTTATAGTCATTAAATTGAATGTAAAAATGTCGAAAGTCATAATCTCGAAAAAAAAATGTCGAAAAAAAAATGTCGAATTTATTTTTTTGGTTGCTTTTTATTCGAAATGGGGGGTTTTCCCCTAACCCCCCTTTTGTTTACGCATTTTTTTACCCCCGAAACCCAAAAATAAATGTAAATAAAAAAATATAAAATTCTACATTTTTGTTTTCAACATTATCTTTTTGACATTATTGTAATTCGACATTTTTTTTCTCGATATTATGACTGCACACCATCTTAGCTATCTCTCACTCAATGATCCTAAACTTACGATTAAGGGAGCCTTAATAAATGTTAGGTCATTGGTAGCTCATGCTACTGACATAGCAGACACTATACTATAAACAAAAACTGGACTTCTTAGCAGTAATAGAATCCTGGCTGCACGCAGGCCCCCTCACTTCTACTAGCAATACCAGAGAATTACTTTAAAATAAAAATAGATAGACCAGATTCAAGAGGAGGAGGTATTGCCCTCTTCTTTAGAAATACGTTAGACATGAGAACTGCTACAATGTCAACATTTTCCTCCTGTGAACTTCTCTCTGCCAAACTTCGCATATTAGCACCATTACTATCCATCTAATCTGTAGACCTCCTGAGCCCATTGGCACATTCGAGGAAGATATGATGACCTTATTATCAGACAACATCAAAACCTCATTGCAAACCTTAATACTGAGTGATTTCAATCTAGCTTATAATGACCCCAATAAAGTGCAAGCAACGCCATTAGCCAACATCCTAGTGGAACATGGATTCCTACAGAAAATCACTCAGCCGACGCATGAGAAAGGGAGGACCCTTGACTGGTTAGCCGATCATAACTGTAACATCGTAGTGAATGAAATCCTGCTCCAATTGTGGACCGATCACTACCTTGTCACCTTTGAGCTTACTACCAACAAACCATTAAACAAAACATGCCCACCAGCACCGCCTTGCCCTACCAGAAACAAACGCAACATTATGGCTGAGGCAATTCTACCTCTAGTAATCCCCATCTTAAATTCACTCAACACTAGTAGATATCTACAATACCTCTATGTCCAAAGCCTTAGTTATAGTCTCACCTCTCAAAATGCTCAAAGGGAAACCAAAAGCCCACTTAAACTCCCGGTTTACCACTGAGTTTAAGATGTTTCGTGCTGATAAAAGAAGATTTGAAACAAACTGAAAAAACACCCCATTGTTAGAGAACAAAACTAACCTAGCCAATATTTCAGCCAAATACAAAGAAGAGATCATATGTACCAAACGTGAGCCCTTCAACAATAGAATAAACCAAGCTGGATCCAGTAAAAAAGAGCTTTTCATCACCTTGAGAGAAATGGAGATGCCCAACCAACCTCCTAACTCTTGCCTAAAAGATAAAGGCCCTCATTACAACACCGGCGCTAAACCATGGTGCTATTAGCACCATGGTTGGTGCCGGTGTTGTAACGGGTCCACCATGGTTCAATGGGGAATTACCACCCCATTCCAAGGTTGGCGGGGCGGTAATTCCCCATTGAACCATGGCCCTTCCCCATTCCCATTTTCGCCCCACCGTAATTAGCACCAAGGTCCCTTTGCGGGTCCCTACTTTAACGGTTGGTCTAGACCAGCCGTTCAGGTCGGGTCCCGCAAAGGGACCTCGTAGTAAGGCGCTAAGTGTTTAACGGCGCCGCAAGCCTTTTACGGCGCTGTTAAACACTTAGCGCCAGGGTCCTAATGAGGCCCAAAACCTGGTGCACGAACATCCAGAATGCTCTCACCAATAAAATTGCTACCTTGCAAACAAAAATAGCAAACAAATGCCGTAACCTAACCAACCTTACCCCAACCAAACTGACTGGTGCACCACTCACCCAACAATCTCAAGTCTTTAAATTTGCAAATGTATTGGTACCAGAGGTACAAAAAATGATAGCCTCACTGAAACCATCAAGATGTCCGGATGATAGCTGCCCGGCACAGGTTATCAAAGATGTGGCCAGAGACCTGCCACCTTTCATTACCAAATTAATTAACACCTCATTCTCAAGTGGTATTGTACAAAATAACTTGAAGGAATCTCGGGTACTTCCATTACTCGAAAAACAATCATTAGGCCTGACTATTCCTACAAATGACAGACCTATTACCACAGTGCCTTTCCTATTAAAAATATCGGACAGAGTTGCATACTTGCAAATCCAAGACTATCTAGAGATCAGTAAACTCCTGGGGACTCTGCAATCTGGCTTAGACCACAGCACGTGACAGAAACAGCCCTCATTGCTCTAAAAAGCCAGATTGACGATTTCAAAGACAAAAGAAGACTGGCTCCTCTGCTCCTTTTGGACCTGTCGGCGGCTTTGATTTGGTCGACCACAAGGTGCTCTGTGATCACCTCGCTTCAGCGGCCCAATTTTCCAAGTCAGCCATTAACTGGATTCAATCCTTCTTAAATAATAGGACCATGCGTGTCTTCTCGCCGTCAGCAGCAGCTGATCCCATACCGATCACCTGTGGCGTACCTCAAGCCTTGTGTGTATCCCCTACTTTGTACAACATTTTTACAAAGCCTCTATTTGATGAACTGGACTGTCTGGGTGTCACCTACAAGAATTACGCAGATGACTCCCAGATTCTCCTATCACTCAAAGGCATATATGACTTAGATGTACAACTGGTGAATTAAATCTACACAATCATTCAGGCATGGATGGCCTTACATGGCCTCTGCCTGAATGAAGACAAAACGGAACTTCTCCTTGTAGGCTCACCAGCCAACATAAATAAAATGAGCCCTACCTATGCCACCATCAATATAGATGGAAATAACTAATAGCTAAAGAAGTAAACATTTTAGGCTTCTATCTTGACGCTACAGCTAACCTAAACAAACAAGTAAATATGACTGCCTCAGCTACTGTCTATACGGGTAAGATGATTAGGGCCTGCAGACCACTGCCATTAACAGAAAGTTGTCTTATACTAGCAAGAGCACTTATATTGTCCAAACTGGACTACTGCAATGGTCTCTACCTTGGAGCCAAAATGTCTGTGCTCAACAAACTTCAAACAATGCAGAATAATGCACTTAGAGTTGCATTATATATACCGAGAAGGGAGCACATGTCAGCAACCAGAAGACACCACAAATGGCTTTCTAAAAAAGAAAAGATCAAACTTAAAACCTTGTGTCTTGCTTTCAAAGCTCTGAACATCACAGCCCCACCCTACCTCTCTGAAAAGTTCACTATGATATCATCTACCAGAATTACTAGATCATCTAACACATCTAGCCTCGTGATCCCTGGATATAATCTCAAAAGATCTGGAAGTTCTAGCTTCCCAGAAATGGCAGCCCAACTGTGGAACACCCTCCCACCTGCCATCAAATCTACTCGGGTATTCCCCAACTTCAGAAGAAATGTCATTACCTGGTTATTCAGTAAGAATCCGACAGCAACTTAGAGTCCTATCTTGAGGTCACCAACTACTAATTATTCATTCTTGACCACCCCACATCTGCTTACTCTAGCTATTCTAGTAAAATAACTGTCTCCTTACACTTGGTATATCTGCATTCTAGCCAGTTGTTAACGTACATTTGTAAATGTTACATTATATTGTGGTTTACTCTTGTAACCCTCATTTGTAACCTATGTGAATACGACATCTATCTTTATGTATGACCAAAATGTATTTAACCATATGCACTATGGGCCTCATTACGAATGTGGCGGTAAGGCAACAACGGTGCCATTGTTGCCGTACTGCCACATTACGAGTTCTGCTCACAGGTGCTGCTCAGTACACCTCGTCAGACCTGTTGTGCAGAGCGGCACCAGCGAGCAGAACACGTGATTGCACCGGCAACGTTATGAACGGTGCCGGTGCAACCATGCTCCCTACCGCCATTCTGCCCTATTGGGCTGAATGGGGATTGGGAACCCGCCCACACCGGCACCCGCGAATAGGCAATTACTGGACCATTCATCTCGTAATGGGCCGGTAATGGCCCATTCGCGGGAGCCGGTGACGAGTTTGGCCGTACCGCCAAACTCGTAATGAGGCCCATGCCTGTAACAATGTCTCTGTTCCAAGAGCACCCAGATACCTCAGGGTAAGGTTGTACTATATAAATACAATAAACAAACAAACAAACAAACAATAAATACCTAAAAAAGGCGATAAACAGTGGTAGTGCAGCCAGCATGTGGCAAAGTGCTAGGTTAGTCAGACAGGGTGCATCTGATAAGGGCAGAAGCATCTAGCATGCTGTTACTAGCTGCATAAATCAGTAGTTTGTCCCCAACTAATTACTTAGATACAGCTTCCTTTGTTTAAAAGCACTAGTTAAGAAAGGGGAAACCTCCAGAAATACTGTGAAAGGATACGATTTCATTAGGATAATGGCTTCCCTTATAGTTCTAACCCCAGACTGCAACAGCAATGATGTTAGCCATTTTTGCCTGGTGGCCGCATAAAGTTACCAAATAAAGATAAAATGCTGTTCATCTTCAACAAACGCAGGACAGATTGGACAGAGTGTCAACATGTCCTTCCCTCAGTGTGCTGTGAATTTAACCAGTGGAAGGATGCAGAGCCGAAATTTAGCATATTGATATTTCATCTCCCTTTCAACGTTGTAATTAAGGTAAGGTTGCAGGCCTAGTCTAGTCTTGATTAGAATATAATTTACAGACAGCCGTCGGGTCTGGCAACTATCCAGCTTTGTTTGTAGAGCCCATTTGTAAAAATGTTTTTTAAGAATGATCTTTGTCAGTGTTAGGAAAGATTTCCATTTCATATGTAATTTACCCTCCAGTTGTCTACCCCCCAACTTTTTGCTGATGTTAAACAGCATAGTCTGACTTTAAAAGAGGAGCCCAGCCATCTGCTGCACTCCTCTGGGCTTTTCACTCACTTTCTATTGGGAAACTGACATGCCCTTAAGACAGTCAGTACTGAGAGACTTTGTTTCCTTTAGTCCTTTCCAATGTTGCAACTGTTCTGCAACATGTAACAAGTGTACAATGTACCTTCCAGTACAGTGTACTTGGGTATATTAGTCATTTCCAAAGGCCCTAGATATTCTCGAAGGATTTTTAAGGAGAAGTGCAGATGTGCCTTGGACAGGGCTGGTGGTAGCTTACCATTTGCATATTTCTAACCCTTTCCTGCCAGGTAAACCGCGATTACCTCTTTTGGCAAAAATAGGTGGCCTGGCTCCAAAATGGCCATGCCACGAGGTTCTTTGTCCCTTCCTTTGGCCTTCTTGCCCCTTCACCTTCTCCAGGTCGAGCTAACCTGGATCAGTCCTTATTTGGGCATGCATTTTCCGGCGAAGCGCCAAGCTTTCTCAGGTTTCTGCATGCCTTGTGTGTGTGCCTCCAGGATGTGGACTGGGAAGTCTGTTCCCAATACACACCCTGGGTGCCAGAGAATCTGGAGTGTTGTGAATGCCTGGGACCACCGTGGTCTATGATTGGTCCACATATGGTATGCCTGTATGTGAGCAGATCTCCTATTGGGTCCTTTTCATTTTGGCCCTAAGGAGAATCTGGATAAGAGAAGCCCGTAACACCCATACCAAGTCATTCTCTGGAGTTCTAACTGAACAAAGGATATATTACAAGTATACTGAAACTAAGAAGCTGAGTCGAGGAACTGCTGGTGACCCACTGGAAGGTTTTGCACCCTGAGCCCGCTGTCGTCCCGTGGGACCCCTCTGCATCTGGCCAACCAAGAAGGTCTGAGGAGATGCCTCGACCCATTGGAATATTGGGACCAACTATTCTCGACACCTTCATCAAACCCTGCAAGTAAGCTCTCTCGGAAGTGTCCCTGGGCTAACCACTGAGTCTCTTCTGCACTATTTTTCCTTTGTGCTATACACCAATATGTTGTCCACATATTGGATGACTGCACTGTCAAGCTGTACATTCCCTAAGTCCATCTGCAATACTTGGTTGAAGACCGAGGGTGATTATCAGTGCCCCTGAGGTAAACGAGTATGCTTCAACTTAATTCTGCGATAAGTGAACAAGGTCAGATACTGTGACTATTCATGCAAGGGGATTGAAAATGCATTCTTTAAACCAATCACAGTAATATATTGAGTTTTAGATGGGATTTTACACAATATCATGGCTGGATTTGGCACTAATGGGAATTCTGCCTCAACAATATTGTTCAGGGGCGAAAATCACGAATACATTTCCATGAACCACTGTTTTATCAGGTAAACAGCTGTGCTGCATGGTGATTCTTCCTTGGACATGGGTTATTGTCTTGCTCAAGGTAAAATAATCCCCTTCTTTTGTTTAATTTGAACAGTCCCTACTCCTTTCAGTAGACCGTCGTCATATGGACTGCTGGTCCACAGTGTGGTCTACAGTGTGCTCAGTATATGTGCCAAATCCTCTTGGAGAAAGGACAGTACTTTCCTCACTAATTTTGAGATAGGCAGTCACAATTTACATCAGATTTCTAGCAATTGAATCCATACAAATATAATACTCAGTGACACTTTTATTTAGTTGCAAGACTCTTTCTCCCAGCAACCCCCACTCTCTAGGCATCAATTAAATATAAGCCCTCGGATTGATAGGCAAGGTACGGGGAGTGGGAACACAATGGAAAACTCATTTTGGCTTTGATTTGAAAAGTAAGGTTTGTTAAAGAAGCTCAATGGGGAAATCATTTTGGACTGCTTATTAGAAATTATATATTATGGAAAGGAATACAGTGCGAACAATTGTTTTTGCAACACACGTGAAAATTAAAGCATTGCTGCTAATTCTGGTTTGCGAAAAAAGGGCAGCAATGGGGAAATTAGTTTTTACGCTCTCATTTGGAAGGCACAGTTGAGAAAAAGAACTCAAAGGGACATCAAACATGAAAATGAAAAGCAATGCCTGAAAATTCGTACCAGATTTTAATTAGAAAGAAGGGGACATTTTGTTTTGCAACACACATACGGATGAGATGCAATGCTTTATAATTCAGATTTAAAATGCACCCTCACACTGACTTGAAGGTGGTGTTTTACGGATTACTTCTTTTGGGATACAGGACCCCCACCCCTTTTTGTACTGGAGTCAAGGGTTTCAGAAAATGGTCAATAAGATCTTTATGGGCTATACCGGCTCTAAAACACTAGTCATGAACTTTGTTAGTTTTTAACTCTAACAAAACTCATCCTGTGATCTTTTTATATGGGAATTAATTGATTTACTTTAATCAAATATGCTAAAGGTCTACCCAATGTCTCACACACCCCCTCCTCCAATTTAATGAAAAGGATGAAGGCAGACTGTTCCCAACACAATTTACTTTCAACAGATATGGAGGTTTTCTTTGGGGAAATCATTGTAATGAGATGGGATACATTGTGCGAAGGGCCTACCCAGTTTCACCCCCCCTTTTACCCACTAATGGAAAGGGTTAAAGGCAGATGTCCCCCCACACAATTGGTGGCTTAGGATATCTACTTACATGGGAGCTCTGCCCTTTGCTCAGGAAGCCAGCTGGATTTTTAGGACCCTTATTTGGTAGGCAGCTCACACCAGGCCTCCCCCACAGCAAGGTCCCTCCAGATAGGCCTCTACCAGATAGGGCCCCCAGGTTTCCAGGCAAGGTTTACCCTAATGGCCCTGGTTGGTCTCCTTGCCTCTCTGCTAGTTGTTCCTCACAAGAATCCAGCAGAAGTCTATCTCCCAGAATAAAGTCCAAAAAAGCCTTGTTCTGATGCAAACATACCCTCTTATAGGAGTGATGCCACTCCAATATTGTCATAATTCCCATGGTCAGGATTAACTAGCCCACTCACTTCACCTCCCCCCAACACACCCCCTGCCTGCTCATAGGACCAGACATTAAGAGGAGTATATGATGTAGGCTGAGGGAGGAGAAAAGAGACATTATTTTAAATTGACAGTGAGTTTCACATTTTGTGTCCTGAAAAACCTCCTATTTGTTACAACTCCCCTGGTCTTTAAGATTATCACATGAATAGAGATATTTTTATATTTTATGGCGGGTCAGACAATACTAATTTATTTTAGCGCACCCTCCCTGGGCGGAGCTACTGTTTTTCACGGTTTGCTGCTCCGCCGAAATAACAAAAACTTGGACCATTTCCAGATTAAACCTTAATTTCATGATCTATCCTTTTGCCAACTTTCCCATTTTTCAGGTGTATGAAAACTGGCAGAATTATACTTTTTAAAGGGTCCTGACTGGGCTTTCATCCCCTTTAATTTGAACCCGAGTGGGCTTGATAGGGCACACAATGCTCATTTTATTGTGGAAAAATGGTATTCAAAGTTTAATCAATGGCAGGGCATGACCTGGCCCCTAGTTTCAAATTCAGATCAGCCACACGCAGTTTCCAATCTCTTTAAAGCATGTGACCAGCCATCTCGTGTATCCTTGTTTATCTTAACCTTTTCCCTCCTTGGCTTCAAAGCCCTGTTTATGGGAAGGCCTGACCCTGAGGTCACATCTGCAGGAAATGTTATCAGCAACTTCCATAGCTATCAATCTACTTCTTTGTGTATTTTAGCATTTAGTTTGACAGCCAGACCGGTTTCCTTGGTGGGCCCAGCCAAAGGTCTTGAGTTCTGAGTTTCAAAGGGTCTTTGTTCAGAGCTAATGCACTTTTTATGTGAATATTTAACCTTGAGTTCACTTCTGTTAGCCATGTTATCAACAATTCACCACAAATTTGATCTTTTTCTCTGTCTATTTAAGCATTTACTTGAAATCATCCCTGTATTCCTGGTATTCATCAAACCAAAGGGATGCAAGGTCAGGATCCAGATACACTATGCAGTATACAGTTCAGTGGGGGATTTCAGCTCTGAGAGAGCAGGAAGTTGTAGTTTACCATTCTGGAAGGCTAGCATATTAAATTTGCCCACCGTGTGTCTGTAACTTACAATGCCACACCAGGTCTTATAGTCCACACTAGGATTGTTTCTCTACATACTGTATAAACAGAAATAAGTCCACTCTATCCACACAGATAGGCATAGTTACATCAGGAAGCATATTGAAATCTACACAAAACAAAATAGGCCTCTGATACGAATGTAATTTTTATCGGTTGAAATCAAATCTCTCATCACATGATAAAAACAGTGTGCTATTCAACTTTATTTCTAGATTGAAAAGGCATTAATCCTTCTTATTATCTTCCAAATGTACAACTATTTCTTTTCATTCCATGTGCACTGCTGCAGTTTTTGAATCTGTCCATGTATAATGTATTTCTTTAATATAACTGTTGAAACAACATGAGTATCCCTTTGGTATTGTCCACACATATGCCATTATTTACCATGGGAAACCGATGTCCCCTTTCATACTCCAAATTGGCCTTTGCAAAATGTCAGTTCATTTGTGAAAACTAAGTGTCTTTCTCCACTTGCACACCTTTCCATTTTAGTATAATTTAACTAGGCCCATTTCTTTCCATGTCACTTGGCCTTAAGTCAGAAAAATAAGTGTTTTGGACTGGCCTGCTTTTTCCAATGGATAGCACCAACCAGCTTCACTCTTAAATCCTGGCCTTGCATGGCCTCTTTATTTCTGACGTTCAGGGGCTATATTTTACCCCACACTTTCCTCAAGTATATTTCTGTCCTTCTCTTCGTTTCAATCTACAATGATGGATAATAGTCAATTATAACGCAGGCCATGGTTTTGCTTCGCTTTCCACAATCTTTTTTAATTGCCTTTGTACCAATATGTGATGAAGAATTCTGATGTTTTTATCCCATGGTTCCCTAGTTTCTAGTCACAATTTTTCTTGAATGTCCGGTATACAAGCAGCAGGGTCTTCATTGGGCCTGTTAGATATTTCTTACCTCCAGGTCATAACCTGTGGTGCTGTTTCTCTGAGTTCCATTGATTTCTAGCCTGGGGATTAGCCCACTGAATAATGTATCCTTTATTC
The DNA here is from genome assembly GCF_040938575.1 of Ambystoma mexicanum. NCBI lineage: Eukaryota > Metazoa > Chordata > Amphibia > Caudata > Ambystomatidae > Ambystoma > Ambystoma mexicanum. The sequence continues at coordinate 223,599,885 of NC_090936.1, forward strand.
AGGACTTTGACTTAAGTCACTGCTGGACTTAGTGTTATAGTGCACCTTACTTTTACAGCGGCGGTATTAAATGCTCCCTAGCTTAGCATCTGTCTATGCATCACCACGAATAATCAGAACACACAAGAAGCAGACCAGCACTTAGCTGAATCGTTCATGCACTTTATGTGCAGTTGAGATTCTTAGCTCAGCACAGTGTTCTTGATGAAAAATAACAAAACGCAATGTAAGAAATTCAGCATGACAGTTGCAATGATATAAAAGTGAAAATGCACATTGTAATCTTACATTTTTCATTGGGTGAAAGCCTTCTCTATTTTTCAGACCAAAACAGGAATTCAAGAACACTTGACAGTCACTGCCCTCCCTGCGATGAAGTCCTTTCTCTCATAGCAAACCTTACTTAGACTTTAACGTTTGACTGGAAATACAGTGCTATCAGCTATTTTTGTAGGATTGCAAGCTTTCAGTTTACATATGAAACTGGCCCTTTGCACATGCAATAAAACACATTAAATATAGCTAATTACGTTTGTATTGTCTGTCTATTTATTACACTTCTACACATTCCCAACCCAGGCAATGAGTACTTCTAATAAGTAACTTTGTACATTATTATTTTTACCAAAAGTTCATGTTCATCACATCCACTAAAGGAAGTCAGTTAGCAAAGGGAGTTGCTGTGCCCACTTTGGCAGCCTCTCTCTGTGTGTACGCCTCAGTGGAGCACCCTCTCTCTATCACTGGAGCTGCTTCTCTCTCACCCCTCCACTCTCTCTGGATCAGCTAGCAAAACTGCAGCTCTCAGCACACCGTCCCAGCTAGGGCCCCGAGTCAGGCATGGACCCGTGGATCAAATCTGTGTTTCTTTACATTGTCTTGCTTCCAAGGCGAGTGTGTTACCCCGAGATATCCTCCCAAGACAAATTATCCCATTGATATGGTCACCATCCAATCATGTCTGAAAAGTTTTTTTTTACCCAGTTGGGATTCCCAACCAAGTCACTGGGAGTTACTTCAAGTCTATCTAGCAAGCCCTCTGCAGTGTTCTTTAAATTTGACAGTGATCTTAGCAAAGGTTGCTTCACTACATATGTGAGATCCTCATACAAGGAGCAAGCAGTAGGATCCAAGTACTTCCTATACACAGACAGGATTCACCAATCCAGCTGGCACCACAATGATGTTCATCCTAGTTTTGATCTAAGTATTGCATTCGGCAAGCAATCTGGCAGATTTGAGGTGTGTTTCTATACCCTAGACTCAACCATGACATACTCCAAGTCTCTTGTTTTATATCCAATTTCCATTTCATAGAGTACTTTTGGAACTACTTCCATTTTATAGTATGCCACCAGTGGACAGACTGAAAAACAACACAATCTGAACTGATTTCCATCATTTGGGCACAAGGTTGTGTTGACTTAAGCATAATGCATGGCATTAAATCCTCCTTGCGCTCCACTGAGTCCATTTGGAAACAAAGATATGCAAGTCTTTGGGTGAGCACAATTTTCTGCGACCCATCTAGCCATGTAAAGCCCATATTCTTTTTTGGAGCTCTATTGAAAAAAATAGTACAGGTCTTATTTTCATTGATGCTCAATTTGAATGCCACACAATTGCCTTTGCAGGCCCTCCTGAGTCCTGTCAAGAAGTAGCACATCATCAGTGTATGTAATGTACGCGATGAGCAACGTAGACATCCTGGGTGAACAAAATGATGTTTTTACCAAAAAGTCACCCAGATCCACCAATTTTAGGTTGAACAGGCCCATTCAAGCTATATCTTTCTACAGAAGGTATATGATCTCCAAGCCCCTGGCAGTGGCATCACACATCAATCACTCTTTGACTGGAGTCAACTCCCCGTAACTTTCCAGAAACTAACACATATTCTAACCCTGTTAACTTTATACAGGGCTTGGCTCCCATTGTCCGAAATCAAATAGATGAAACATTTGCCTTCCAGCTCCCTGCGCTAGCAACTCAAACACATTGGCCTTTTTTAAACAGAATGATTTCTGCAAATTCCTTTCGCAGCCTTCAAGTCCCCATTGCAAACACAGTTTTTATTCCTGCATTTTATTTTCACAACTGCCGCTGAGTCTGTGTTTGCAGTCCACCTTTACACCCCATTTTGCACCCTATGTTTGCACCCATTCTAATCACTAAGATATACGTGTGTTAGGGATTAGGTGTTAATTATTAGTATGTTAGGGGTTGGTGTTAGTATTAGTTCCTACACTCTGTTTACCCCATGCTGCGATGTTGTTCTGTGTACACTATGCTATCGTATTTGACTATTCTATTCAAGCTACACTATATTGCTATATAATGCTAAATCCCAAATCATCCTTTCTTTGGTTCATATGAATTCTCAACACTGTCTCACATCAGCGCTAAGTCACATGCACATGTTGGAGCACTCATGTCCTATCAATCTTCCGCAAGCAGCTAAAAATGTTTCTGTTTTTAATTTGGGCAATTCTCCTCTCCTCTCCGGTGGTTCTTTTCCCCCAGCGCCTTGATGCCTTTTGGTCTTTGTTGAGATTTATAAATCCTCATAATATACAATACAATACAATACAAGTACACACCAGCACTAGCTGTGCACTGGCATCCACTTTCTACAGGAATCTGGGTTGCATGTGAAATGCATGTCCTAGTTGAAATTCACGCCGCTTGTTTCTCTTGCATATCTCTTCCCTTTTTGTTTCTGTAGAGCCTAAACTCTGCAGAAACAACACAAATCCTGACTACTCCACCCCATCAATCCATGTGATCTTGGGCACATTTGTAAGGATATAAGTATTATTCCTTTTTTTAAACTTAAGAGTCATCCATTATTGCCTAGCATTTCGGTGCTGGACTGCCCCAGGGCAGGACAAAGACTGATATGTTTGGGATATTTCTTCTCTGTGAAAGATAGTGAGCTAAAGACTCTGGGTAAATCTCTCGTAACCAGGACTAATGTCTGGCAGAGAGACTCCCAGGACCCCCTTGTTAATTTGCATATTTAAGTAGCTTTGGGTCTCACCCTAAGTTACTAGGGGAATCCAGACGTGGACCCCTTGCTCACTATTCTTAAAGAGGCACAGATCCACCCTACTGATGAGGTCCAACATGACCGAAACACGTGCCTGGGGTTTCTGTTGGTACTCTTGTTCAGAGGAGAATTGCCTATTATTTCGGTGCTGGACTGCCCCAGGGCAGGACAAAGACTGATATGTTTGGGATATTTCTTCTCTGTGAAAGATAGTGAGCTAAAGACTCTGGGTAAATCTCTCGTAACCAGGACTAATGTCTGGCAGAGAGACTCCCAGGACCCCCTCATTAATTTGCATGGATAAATAAAGACAAGGATAAAGCAGAATGCATAGAAATGTTTGCGACATGATCATCAGTATGCCTGTGCCCATGGCAGTTTTCCTTGACGTGAGAGCAAGTTTTTGTCCTCTACATGTGTAGTTTCTTTCATTGTTGCCAGTCGCTCATCTTTTGCCCCTTCTTCGGTCCAGGGGGTTTTGGTCCAGTGGACTCCCATTAATTCAGGGGTCTCCTCGGGCTCCAGGGTCACTGGTGAGGTAATAAAGTTAATATATAAATTAAAGAACTGATAGACAGGTTAAGTACCAGGAAAATTATATTGATTTATTTTTCCTTTGTTGGAGTTTGCTTGAAAGAAAGTATGTGGATTAAGCAACATAAAATATAACAGTTCCACTCGCATTTATATTTTTCATTATATTTTTATAATAACCTGGAAAAAAACACATGGGTTAAACATGGAAATATACAACAACACTTTCTCACAACTAGCTGGAAGCAACATGTAGATTAAACATAGACATATACAACCATAGCATTTCCTTTAACAACTAGCTGGACATTTCCATTTGGATTGAACATGGAAGTACCTTTCATGCAATATTATCTTTCCTTTGCAACCATTTAGAATGATCAAGTGGATCAAGCATCAAATTTGACCCTATAAGCCTGGAAGTCTAATGGTTTCTTCTACAATTTTGTTTGTTATGTCCTTTAGCTACACATCTTGCATTCATACTTGTATACTCACCTACTTACCTGGCATATCCCCCTTTTTACAACCCTTATCTTAATAAATGCATTCACACCTACTTACCATCTACCTTGTATCTACTTACCTGTCATGGCGAACCCCCTCAAAGTAAATATGCTTTGCTTTTAGAATACAACTACGCCTTTCACTCCTTACTAGTTTCTCCAGCCTGTTCTATCCATTTCACCTCATGTTTCGGTTGAAATGGCTTGATTTGGTTAACATGGACAAATTGCTCCACAGTCTGCTCGCCTTCCATTACCATAAATCTGTAGACCACAGGTTAAACCTTATCCACAATTTTGTATGGGACGCGCCAGGATGTTAGAAATTTTGCATTCTAATGTTTACCTTTTTAAAAATCAAATTTGAAAACCTGTTCACGTACTTCATAATCTCTCACAGATGTCTTTCTATCATAGTATGATTTGGTACTGCCAGCGGTCCATTCTAGATTCCACAAATGCATGCTGCAAATGCTTCTCAGCTCTTCCACATATTCATTTACCAGGACCTCTTCATTGGTCTGATATAACAAATACTGTGACAAAACCATTGTCTGCTTGTCATAATTTTGTGTGGACTGAAGAGTTTGGATTTGGATGGTGTTGACCTAATAGTCAATAGCACCAAAGGGAGTCGCAAATCCCAGCTGGATCCTGCTTCAGCTACAAACTTTTTCAAAATATCAATGATTCATTTGAACATTCCACACCTCCAGAAGAAGAAGGCCACTATGAAATGTGAAGTTTTGTTTTCACCCCCAAAATTTGCCAGATCGTTGTCAATATTGAACTAGTAAAATGATTTCCAGGGTCTGATTCTATTCTTTGAGGCAAACCAAACATAGAGAAAATATGATTCACCAACAATGTGGCTGCTGTTTGTGCACAGCAGTGAGGTGCTGGGATGCACTCTAACTACTTAGTCATTGAAAAGGTGACCATCAACATATATATGTTTCCCCGTGATGATCTTTCAACAGGACCAATTTATTTATTTAGACATTTGTATAGTGTGCCAAGCCCTGACACAGATTCCCGAATCATCAGTCCATCCTGTAATCAAATTCTCTTACTGTTCTTCATCAATGCCCATAACTCTCTTCTTCCTTTACAATCCTCCTCAGTCAGAAGATTTTGTTCTGCATCTAATAAATGGTTATACAATAGACCTAAAATGGGATCTTCTTTTTGTCGTTTGATCAAATCCTGATATGGGGTATCAAAACTCCACTGAGCCACCGGCTGATCAACTGTTCCCTGAGATTTGGAGCGTGTTATTGCATCTACTTGGATTTCACCACGAAGGTGCTCAATAGAAAATAACTCCCTCATCGCTGCCCCAATCTTGGCTAACGGATCTGCCTTGCATTTTCCCTTTCTTTATCTTCCCCTCGTCTTTTCAGATGTCCTTGTATTTTTCTTTGGTGAATGAGCATGTCATTCTGTGAAACCACTTTCTCTATGGCTTGAATCATGTTACCATGTTTGAGTGGTTTCTTGGTATATGTGACCATTCCTTTCAATTTCCACCCAGGTAAATATTCCATGAAACAATTTTGGGCATAATCACAATCAGTAACTAAAACTATTTCTTTGAATGTATTCTCTACTGCTGTGGATATTGCTTTATAGATGGCAGCCAACTGTGCAACTTGACTGCTTTTTAAACCTAACCTCATGCTTACTATTGGAAAGCCATTACAACTGATCCACAAATTCCCTATTTCTGCCACTAATTCTGTTTCAGAATCACCTACCATGTGTTATGCACATTTATCCTCATATACAGTTAGGAGATTCCTGCATGTTTCTTCAATGAATGCCTTGTATGTTTAAATTCTGTTAAATTTGGTTCTGTGGTATCAGAGGCACAGACAGCTGCACAATCATGCAAATCTGCCAGCCCCTCAGTAACTGCGCTATTTATTTTCTGTCCATATCTCGCTTCCATTGGGAAACCTTGCAATGCCAATGCCCATGATGTGATTCTTGACTGGGGCAAATCTGTGATCTGATTCTTTTACGCTGTGAAAATTGCAGATGCTGGTGATTTTTTTTAACAATCACCTTCTCCCCTTCAATAATGGGGCTGAAATGTTGCATTGCCCAGCCAGGGGTAAATAATGCCTTTTCACATTCACTAATGTTGGTTTCTATCTGTGACAATGCCTTACTGGCATATTGTAAGGAAGGCATGGTATCAAACAGTAAGACAGACACAGGTGATCACAGTTTAAGGGTGTTTAGTGAACTTCAATTGGGTTTGAAAAATGCCTATCTAACGCTAAATCCAAAGATGGGAGCAAGCTATGACCATCAAATAATAATAATGCAGTCCTAGTGGTGTCTATCAAAATAAAAAAAGTGCCTATACCTATAAATCTATTGCCAATCCTTATTTCTAAATACAAATAGTGTGGGAAATTATGTCAGGATATTCAAGCAGTTGGCTTCCCTTTCCAACTTTTCATCACTGGACAAGGTGGCACACTGGAGCTTAGGACAGTCTCTTGCTTCTATAGTACGAGGGTGCAGTCCGAAACATCAACATCATGGCATTCTGTGCTAAAGTCTCTTTGCCATTCAAAGTCTCTTATTCAGAGGGCCTGATGCAATACGAGAAACAACAAAGTTCCTTTCCCCTTAGGGAATCACACGTACACATTCTCAGGTGATTTTCTGTTTACCCCGGGTATACCTCCGTCGGGCTCTGACCCACCTTCTTAGGATTTCACATGTACACATTTTCGGCTGATTTTCGCTTCAACCTGGATCCCCCTTTGTCGGGCTCAGACCCACTTCAACACAAAACCTTCTCAGGTGATTTTCACTCCCCCCGGATACCTCTCCGTCAGACTCAGACCCACTTTAACACAAAGTTTTCAATTGACCACCATCAGCTGCACTTAGACCAACTTTTCCACAAATGTTCTCTACTGTATCAACTTTGAAGACTTTCTATTGTGCGCAGGGTTTTACTTGACCCGCTACAGGACCACTTCGATTTACAATGTTCTACAACTGTTTCACTTTTAAGCTGGATACCTTACAGAGACCTTCATTGAACATGCACGGGGGGCCGGACCACTCTGTCAAAGGCATTGTATCTCTGTTTCAAAGTTCAACCACTCATCAGCAGTTCGACTTTACTTGCATCTTTTATGACATGCATTTCAAACAATGCTTCTTCCAGCACATGCCATACAATGTTGCTGCTTGCACACTTGGCTTCAATAAAGACCTGTCTTGTTTCGGTTTCCCCAACTCACCGGCTGTGTTGATTTCACTGACACGGATTTGTTCTTGGAGCCAAGGACAGTACCACGGTGGCTGAGAATTCTACCAGTCTTGATTCTTGATGCGGGAGGGCCCGGGTATCTCCAATGTAGGATTTTTCAGCCTGTTTTCCTGGTCTTACGCTTTCCGTTCTTGATGGCTCATGAAAGCAATGGTTCCCTCCTTACAATCCCCTTCTGTTTCACTATCTTACTTCTCTTGTTAAAAAGCCATCTTGGAATTGTTGTTTACTCTTGTGCTTTGCCTCACTCACAATATGCTCTCATGCTCTGCCTTTTATCCATGTGGGAAAGTTTAATGGAAGTCAGGTGTGTGTGATGCTCAGTAATTGCCTGACCTTGCCTGGCCATTGTATTGGGACACGTCAGGTACATGGCTCGTCAGGTGTTCGTCTGTTTACTGTCAGCGGGGTGTCTGTGACAAAGTGTTCATGTTGTGAAGGTGGGTAGGGTTCCTAGATATCCTACTTGGTAGGATGGGATAAATGTGTTATAGGGAAAAGGATACTGCGTCTCACCATCCAGTGTAACACCACCTCTCCCCGAAGCCCCCTCACCCAGGTGATCCTCCCGAACTGGTCCACCTCCAGGAACTGGATCCAAAAGAGATTTCCTTGTCCTGGCCACCTGGATGACAGAGTCCCCAGGTACTAGTGGGTGAGACACCTTCTGGTTTCTCCCAATATGCAATGGTTTTGTTATTTGCATCATGTTTTTGGTATAGGACTGCTGACCTACACTGATCTGTGAATCCTATCTCTATGAAGGAATCCTGGTTCTTTATTGGATAAGTCAAACATGGGGCTTTTATCAAACAGTCTATTAACTTGCCCACCACTTCACATTGTTATGAATTGATATGGCATTTATAACGTTCAATTCCTCATTTTCAGTGTACCCCCTGCTTCAGTAATTTAGTCAGTGGTTGTCTAATTTTGGCTTAAACTTCAATTAATTTCCTGTTGTAACTTGTCATTCTTCACAAACTCTTTAGACCTTTCAGTTTGGTGGGCTCTTTTAATTTCTGAATAGCGTCAACCTTTTCCTTTTTTGGACTTAATCCATGCTCTGTTACTTCATGTCCCCGAACTTGTTATCCATTTTCTACACCACTGAGCTTTCTGTAAAGATAGATTTGCCCCAGCATGTTGTTATTGACTGAGCACATGTCTAAATTCATTGAAGTGATATTTTAAGTCTTTATTCTTGATTAGCACAACATTCACATAATTCATAGTTAGCCTCTCAGCTGCACATGGGAGTGTTTTGACCAGGAATACCCCAAACTCACTCCCACTAGAGATATATCCAAAAGGGGTTTGATTCCATGCATACTGCAATTGATTAAATGAGAATGCAAATAAGTTTTGAATATCTTCAGCAAGCGGCACATACCAGTACCTTGCTATAAGATCCAGAGTGGTAAAAAAACATTGTCCCATGAACCTGTGCAAGGCCCTGATCAATAAATAGCAGTGTCCACCTTGACATAGGTACTCTCTTGTTTAATTCTCTCGAGTATGCACACAAGCACCATTGACTATTGGCTTTAGCACACCTAATATGGAAGTATTTGAAGTACTGTGAACAGACAAAGATTCCTCTGGATTCCACATTTTTAATTATCTTTACCAGGGACTCTAGGCAAGCCAAGGGTAACCTATATTGTCACACATATACTGATCCCTACCACATCCTCCTGGCAGTGTAACAACATGCAAATCAGTAAGCCCGCAGTCATAGGCATCTTTAGCAAATACCTCCTTGTACTCTGTGAATATCTTTTTCCACTGATCTCTTTCATCTTCATTTGTGCAAGCATATACAGCTTGAATTTGCTCCTCTGTCATCTTAGAGAATTATGGGAAATCCTCCAAAGGAATTACCAATGTGCTTTCCTCTAGCTTTGGGGCAGTGTCTCTTTGGAGAGCCGTAACCCTCAAATATCTTGGCACATCAGCCTCCATTTCAATTTGCGGTATTTCTCCTTGCTGTTCTTTTCTTTCAGATTCACTCACTTTAAACAGGATGGATTCTCCACCTGAAGCTCAACTGCAAAATTTGGACACATTGGTAAGCTTGTCTTTTGTTCTCAAATTCAGGTGCCGCCCCATCCAGCCTTGACCAGACCTTTTGATTGAAGAAATCTAAACCCATACACATTCTATGCATGGTATAATTTCCCAGAGAGAATTTACTTTTGTTTCCAGTTACAATCCAGACATTATGGTGAATGCTTTTGGAACCAATTGTGATTTTCAACATGCAACCTCCCACGATCCTTTGTCCCAATTCACGGCCATCCATGCCAAAAATGTGTTGATTTTTGATTTTAAAACTTGGTATTTTCTCTCTGCCAATTTTAAACATATTTTCATTAATCACACTCTTTTCCTGCTTCAGGGACAATACTGAGCCGGTCATTTCTGGATGCCCATATGCATGCACAGGAATCCAGACGTGCCCTTCTTTCATATGTATTTCTGCACTTGTTGAAATGTATTTTTCCTGATCTGACTGTGAAGCAACATTTGTCCTCATTTAGATAAAAATGCAATGTGTTTCCAACTATTTGTGTCTGCCAATTTGTGTTAGGGTCCAAATAAATCTGTAAAGATTGTTTTCATTTTCTTCTTGAATTTCTCCCTGGCACATGAGGTTGATAGTGATGCTAGGCACACAGACATTTTGAATATACACTTCCACTGCACTCTCAGATCTAGCAATAGTGTGGTATTCTTTTACACTGTTGCTCTAGCTTACTACCTTTTTAGGTTTCAGGGTTTTATGGATAAAGACCACAACACCCCATTTATCCCATCAATAAGGGGTGACAGTCTCTTTAGTAAATTTATTCCTACAAGGAATTGTATCTCTTCAATGGATGTGACCACCACTGCCTGTCTCATTCTATGCCTCCATATCTTGATGTCAACTTCAGTGACACCCTGCACTGTTATTTCTTCCCCATTGAAATTATGTACAGGGCCTTCGCTCTTCCTCAAATTCAACATGCCCTGTTGTTTGCTGTTCAATAATTTATTTGATGCCTAGTCAATCATTACAAAAGTATTAAACCTCTCTTCAATAGTAATACAGGCATGATATCTGTCCTTGCATTCTTCAAGTATGCAGAAGAAATGTGAATTGTCAATGATTTTTATAACTTATCTTCCTTAAGACTGCCTGACTTCTTGCTAGACAAAGGGGCCTATAACATTTTACCCCCTTTTTGTGCATCTAGCTTTGTATTACTGTGTTTCTTTTTTTGTCTTGAGAAGTCATTTGAAGTGTAGCCACTGACTGCACCTCTGCCTCAGGACCACCAGTGTTCATCTCCCATTCCTCTACTGCTTTGTCCCGATCGCCTGGATCTTTTCCACTTACCTCCATTCTGGAACCTGGTGGTTCAGTTTTTTCACAAGTGTCATGTGGCAGAATATCAGTTTCTGGTGCGTGACACTTACCTACTTTTTGTATGGTATCTGTCATTCCTGCCTCTTGAAACATCTGTGTCTAGCAATATTCTTCAGGGGATTCACTTTCATCTGGCTTTTGCAATGTTTTTCCTACTGCGGGGACATGATCACTATTAGAATAGTCAGGGAATACAATCCCTTCACACTTTTTTACAGCACCACCTATCACACCATTTGTTTAATTTCACCTGTCCTTTTAAATGGTCTTTTAATTCTTTGTTCTTTGGGATATTCTTGTATATGTCTATTTTGTTCTTTCTCATTTTCACACATATCAATGGTTTGGTTCAACTCTTAATTAAACCATCCTCCATTTGTGTGTGTTACTGTTCCTTGCATTATTTTCATTCATTTGTTTTCTCGGTTTCAAATTGTTAGGCAAATCAGTTTTTTTCATTCAATGGTAAGTCATGGTCATCTGTGTTCTCATCATGGCAAGTATGGCTAACTAGTCACGTATTGTCATTCTGCGCAAGATCACTCCTGTGACACTCTGCACTTTCATTTGACTGCTGTTTTTGTATTGCACACAATTTTCCTATTTGCTCAGACAACATCTTTACTTGTGCCTCTAAGCCCTGGAATCTGCAGATCTCCCTATATTCATCCCTTTATGCTCTAGGCCGGAGGTGGTTGAATTCACCCGGATCAGGCCTGCTCTGGTATTTTTCAGGAGACTGATTCCTGTTTGTGTTTCCCTAGAACTATCGTGATACAGAGGATGGAGAGTGTGAGGTGACCGTCCTCTGGCCATGGTCAACCTGTGGAGAAGACTGAGCATAATGACAAGGTCCATAGTTTACATTCTGTGTCACACTTGGCTTAATTTGTTCCCTTTGTTGGCTTCCGTTTTCAATGCATCTATCTACATGGGCCTTGCTTCATTTCCATATACCATTGTGGCAGGGCCAAACCTACTCTGGCCTGCCAATGCCTGGCATTGCCCATTATAATCTGATTCTGGGTATTATTTTCTCCTGACATTCATAGCAAATTCCTGCCTTGGGCGAAATACCATGATACCGAGGACTAATGTATGTACTTCCATCACTGGGCTCTATGCAGTGCAACACAGGTGTTTGGGGTGATGCGTACTTCCCTTGCATGGCCACACCCCTCTGATTAAGTGGTATATCATTCCTTATTTGAGTTTGAGCTGTTTCTAGGGGCATCTTCCCAGATTTCATCTCCAGAATTGCAGGTGTAGATTCTTTGTTTTTTTGCTTGTGTTCCTTACCCCTAACCGCTCTCTTCTCATGAGAGATTATTTCATAGATCTTAGTGGCTTGTTCAATAATCCATTCTAAGGTTTTGTCCGTATCCAATTCACACACTAGCTTAGAAATGATGTCTTGCTGCAGTCAATAAATGAATGCAGTCTTAAACTCAGCTGCATTTGGGTTATAGGCCACTATAAAATGTGAGAATGGCCTTTTAAAATTTTTCAAGAACTGGCGTGGTAACTCATTTAATGAGCGGTCATGCTATAAGCTGCCTTTTTGGCCTCGTGGAGACAATGGTATGGCGACAATAGTCTTCTAATCTCTCTTTCAAAATCCTTCCATGGTAAATACTGCTGCTCATTTAGGCTTCAAATAAAACTAGCCGGATGCATGGTAAGATGGAAGTACCTACAGTGTTGGACACATGATATTTCAAGTGTCCGAAAGATTTCAATTACACTCTCTAAGTGATCTTCAATGGAAAAGCCTGAATCTTTCTTGAAGGGTCTGTTTAAAGTCTTGATAGACTTAATTACCTTTAGTGCATTGCACAATGTATTGTATGATGGGTCACTTTGGCATCCCTTGCTTTGCACTGGGACGGCATGCCCAGTCTTAAGCAATGGAGAGCAACCAGATACTGCCAAGTGAACACAGCTGGCCAATTTCCCAGACTGTGACTGCATCCAGTCTCAGTAAGAATAATGCCCTGCTGCTCACAGCGTTTCGAGAACAGCTCCGCAATCTTATCACTCCTGACACATGAATTTCGTCATTTTACTTCCCTGCACTGGGTTTGGAGATCATGAGCTTGACTGTAAAGAGCAGAATTCTCTTTCCTCAATTGAAAAATGTCCCCCCACATTTCAGTAATTTGCATTTTGTAATGATCCATTGTTTGGACCCTTTTGTTATTCTCATTCATAAGCCTAAAAATCTCATCCTCCATTGCCTTTAGTTAATTGGCTGTTTGACTACCACCCTTTCTGAGTGCTTGCTACCTATCTCTGTTTCAATTTCCCTTCTAACTGCAACATTTGCTCACGCATCGCCGTCAAATCACACTGTATTTCAGCAATCACATCAGAGTTTTTTGTCTGCAATTTAACAAGCTAATGTAATGAGAGCCAAAGCTTGACACATAACCAAATGAGGCAGTTGACCTGTTCCTTACGGTAAGCAGGCTGGAAACTTCCAGACAAGTCATGTCTTTAGAATGCTTATTTGACCAAAAACCTCACTGAAACTTTCCTTCTTGATTTCAGAAGAAATCCTCTCCTGCCAATTGGACAATGTATCCGATAACCATGTTGCCAAGGCAAATAGTTTAGCCTCAGCATAATTATACAAGTCAGTAACTTCTTCTCAAATCATTTTCATAGGTGCACCTTGTGCCACCAAGGCAGTAAAGAAAAATATTAAGTGCACCGAGCACAATTACCGCCACTTCCTACACAATGCAATTCAAACAGGGCAATAACAAACTGAGCAAAATTCAGAATGCACCTATCACAACACATTATGAACTATACTATCTAGAGCCATGTAGAGTGACCCCCAGCACCTGTACCTTAAGTCAAAAGAGCCCACCCAGCGATGCCAAAAATCTGTTAGATATTTCTTACCTGCAGGCCATAACCTCTTGCGCTGTTTCTATGAGCTCCTCTGATTTCGAGCATGTAGATTAGCCCACTGAAAAATGTATCTTTTATTTGGGGCTCTGACTCAGGTCACTGCCAGACCTAGTGTTGTGGTGCACCTTACCTTTACCACTATGGTATTAAATGCTCCCTAGCTTTGCATCTGTCGATGCATCACCACGAATAATCCGAACACCCAAGAAACAGACCAGCATGCAGTCTAAATCTTTCATGTACTTTACATGCAGTTGGAATTCTCAGCTCAGCACACAGTGTTCATGATGAAAAAGAACAAACACAATGTAAAAAAACTCAGCATGACATTTACAATGATATAAAAATGAAAACGCACATTGTAATCTTACATTTTCCATTGGATTTAGAGCATTCTCTATTTTCAGACCAAAACAGGGATGCGAGTACACTTCACAACCACTGCCCTACCTACGATAAAGTCCTTTCACTCTCTCTAGGAATCTGAGACTTGGCACTCAGATGGATTACCTCTTTTCTCACCAACAGGAAACAAATCACCTTCCTCCCCCCTTTTCTCTTGACCGCTCACCCAGTGAACATTTGTGTACCCCAAGGAGCCTGCCTCTCAGCTCACCTTTTCAACCTCTACTTGATCCCCCTGCCAGGGATCATCTAGCACACAACCTCACATGCTATATCTACGCTGATGATACCCAAATGATATTTGGAATCTACTGAAACCCAAGTTGTTAAAAAATGTCGAGCATTGCTTCTTTCTGACTACTGTGACCAGTTAACTCAAAACTTGTATTTGATTCATCAACAGGTGCGATAAGCCCTACTAGTAAAATGTGAGGGTCCAGGTCATCAACTCCATCCTGGTGACTGGGTGCTTGTAAAAGTATTTGAAAGAGCCTCCTGTCTTGCACCTCCCTGGAGAGGACCACACCAAGTCCTCTGGGCCACGCAGACTGCCGTACGAGTGGCAGGGAAGAAACATTGGATTCACGCAACTCATGTCAAGAAGATTCCTTTTCCTCTGCCCCACGACGAAGGAGAGGAGATTGTTCACTTTGATGATCAAAACGAGCCTGCCTTGTCTACGGAAATCCTTCCTGAGCACGTGGGGTCTGGGGAGCCTGCTGCTTTGTCCTCAAGTTCTTCTTCAAATTTTTCTTCACCGTTGGGCAATCTTGATTCCGCTTCATAATTTCCTTCAGGAAATGACGACACTCTGTTCGCAGATCACACCGTACCTGAAGTCTTGAGGTACGATCTGAGACGACGAAACAGAATTTACAGCACAGCATCGGCTGTACCTACAAGACCCCATCGTTGAGTCAGTCCCCTGTCATTTCTCTGCAGCATCCAATAAGAGGAAGGGACTGACAAAGCCACCTACAATCAAAATAGGCCACGTGGCTAGGGGCCACCAATGGATAAACTAAAAGAGCCTAACGGAGAGGCTTCTGAACTGAATCTGAGAAACAATGCCCATTCCTAAACTCACTCATACTGAAAAAGATACTGGTCACTTATCTAATGATGAATATGTCCATCGAAGGTCATGGTCCCTGAGAACCCACTGTTTGCTGGCCACAATAGTAATTTCTTTAATAATTATATTTACACTTGGTTTTTGGTACCTGTAAAAAGAGCAACCGCTTGATATTTTGCTACCCACGGAAAAAATCCCAATTTTTCTCCACCCTTCATGCATCTGCACACTCTTCCTCCCATAGACTCCCAACATAGAAAGGTTTACCATAATAACACTTTCTTAATGATTATGAACACTACCCATGCGATTCTGAACAAAACAAATTGCTGGTTGTTTTCACATTTGCCAGAACATTGGGAAAAGGGTTTGGGCTGGAATATTCATCCTCTTTCTTTAACCACTGCCTGCTATGCCTCACTTAGAACATTATTCTTTGGTTGTTGGAACGATAGTATTACTGGGAATTGTAATGGGACTAATCTTAATGAATTTGAAAAGCGAGTCTTAACACCTTTAGGGTGTTCTCTCTTTGCAAATAGGAGCAAGCTCAATGTTGCTTCTATTAGTCCTTCTGATAAACTCTCTAGACCTTTTCAATCATTGATTTCCTTCAAAATGGCTCCCGTAGGCAACTGGGATGCCACGCCTCCCTCCTATACTATCAATCATAGTCCCAACTCTGTTCCTTTCTGCATACAAAGAGAAGGTTCTCAGCCAATGGGTACATTTGAGGGTTGTACTAGCATTGCAAATCTAACCAGTGAGGACAGACCATTGTATGTAGGAGACCCTGTTTACTTTGTTTGTGGCAATGAGGCATATCCATAGTTACCGAGAGATTCTAAGGGCATTTGTTACTTAGATATACTTTTGCCAGGAGTATATGTTGCTACCACCTTTGATATCTCTAAAGCTCATCCCGGGTGGGATGAGAATGGTAAAACACCTCCACAAGTCTTGGGTGATGTAGCAAAATCCATTATGCCATTCTGGGGGCAGATAATGAATTCTGAAGATATCAGAAGGCTAGCAAGAGTACTGGAAAAGACCATCAATAGGACCACCAATATTTTGTACAACATGACGCTAGAGCAAAAGGCAATTAGATTAGTAGCCCTCCAAAATAGGATGGTGTTAGACATCATCCTAGCTGAGCGTGGTGGGGTATGCAAAACGCTGGGATCTGCATGTTGTGTTTTTGTACCTGACTCCTCCCCTACTATATTCAAGGCAATTCAAAATCTATATACCTTGAGTACTGAAGTACATGTCCCAGAGGAAAACTGGAATCTTAGTGCTTGGTTCTGGGACTTGTTGCGATCATGGTGTTGGAAAATGTTTGCAGTCCCTATGATAATTCTTGGTATTATACTGGTTTGTTGTTGTTGTATACAATGTCTCCCTGTCATATGTTCTATGATAGGAGGATGTTGTGAACAAACGATAGGTACACTTGGACCCGAGATACATAAGCCTGAGAAAGCTACTTATGCCTTAATAATCCAGGATATTACCATCAAAGAGCTAATGGTGATTGATATTTTTGAAGAATGCGATTCAGGATGTACGGATATTGATGCATGAGTTTTTGAATAATACGAATGTTCGAGTAATGCTCTTGGCTTAGGCCAAAAGGAGGGTTTATTGAACCATATTCGCATAAAACTGTCTGAATATGAACATTGGGCTAAGCGCATTCGCATTGTACAGAAAACTGCGTCCAAAAATTCCCTGAATAGAATTGACTAAAGCCGCCATTTTAGAAACGTCTGCCATTTTGATTAGTTTCTGTTTCTGTCTCAAACTGGATTATGTGTTTTTCCGGCCTTAACTGATCTGAATGAACTTTGGACTATGTCAACATACTAAGGCTGCCTAAAGCAGAATGTTTGTTCTGTGCAAAGAAACCTTGTAGCCAAAATTAACTGCAATTTAAGTGTTGTCTGCACCCACAGCTTCATCTTCATTCAAACACCGGAACAGAAGGCAAAGCAACTAACTGTGTGCTTTGGCAGAAACCCCTTGTGTTCATCTCTTGAAACTGGACTTACTTTCAGCTCAAGAACAACGAAAGATCTACATGGCCGAACAAAACAAAATTTATCATCATTGTATTCTGTGTATAAAGAAATCTGTCTTAAACCTGAACACAACATTGCTGTATTTGTCATGTGAACTGGGCATGAACTCTAGCAACTGTGTAACTTAAAGAAGGGCTGGACAATGTAGCAAAAATTGCAGCTGGGGCAGAAAGTATTAAAACTGTGAGCTTTGTAATGTCCAGCACTCACTCCCCTCACAGTCTCTGATGGTACACACTGCAAGGTGTTGGGAGCCCAGATAGCTATCTGATTTTGCCTTTGAATCTGTACAGAAATAAAGATACTTGCACAAATAAAGATACTTGCAGATGATACACAGATACTCCTACTGATTACTGGTGAGTATGAAAAGGATTTGGCTTTGTTGAATAAGGTTTACCTCATCATCCAGGTATGGGTAGCCTCCCATGGACTATAATATCATTACAGTCGCTAAGGAAGTAAAAACCCGGGGGTTTACTTGGACTCTACCCTCTCCTTCAACAAACAGGTAAATAAGTTGGCCTCGACCACAGCTTACACCTGCAAATTGATTAGAGCTGGTAAAGCCTTCCTCTCCAATAACAGTTGTATTACCCTAGCTAGAGCTCTTATACTATCAAGACTTGATTGTTGCAATGCTATGTATATTGGGGGGAGTAGAAAAACTACCAAAAAAATCCAACTTCAGCAAAATAATGCTCTTAGAGCTGCACTCGGAATGCAAGGAGAGTACATATATCTGACACTAGAAGAGCTAACAACTGGTTGTCCACAATGGACAAAATAAAAGTTAAAGTTGCTTCCCGTACACATAAATGTGTAAATAAAGTAGTCCCCGCTATCTTGTGAACAGAATCGTCACTAAACCTGAGACAAGACTAACCAGACTTTCCAATACAAATTGTCTCTTGACCCCCAGATTCAAACTTGCCAGAGTGGGAGGTTGCAGCTTCCAGGTCAAGGCTACCCAGCTATGGAACTCATTTCCTGCCACCCTCAGACTAGAACCATCATATTCAAAGTTTCATCACAACCTTATAAAGCTGCTCAAAGACTCTGATGGTTAAGTGAGCTTCTGGCACCTTTCCAAATCCTTATAGTTTTCACTTGCAATAGCCCCCCTTATACTCTGGACACCCCTATGTAATTATACTGTAAAATGTATTATTGTATATATGCTCTTCTGTGTAATTATTTTGTAAAAATCGTTTATTGTAAATTTGCTTTTTGACATTATATAACTACATTGTAACTATAATGCTTTCCTATGTACAACCAAGCTGTGAGTAACCTTATGCGATGTGCCCGAACACCCTAGGATTTGGTGCGCAATACAAGTAATAAACTAAACTAAACTAAACGTGTATCTTTGAACCCATGATTGGTGTGTTTCATTTTGTGGAACTAAGCCTCAATATTTCTTTGGTCTTCCAAGACACGATCCCAGGGCTTGCGGCCAAGGACAAGTCTTGCAGTCCTGTTCTGGATAAGTTGCAAAGGGTGGAGAGTAGAATCAAGTAGATTTAAAAAGAGGCTATTAAAGTAGTCCAACCTAGAGAGGACCTGAGCTTGGGAAACAGTGAGCTTCTGGGGGAAGATGAGGAAAGGCAGAATACCTCTGAGGAGGAGCAGTATGAAGTTTGACTTTTTAGATACATCAGTGATGTGGGCAGGGAAGAAAAGGGTGAAGTCAAAAATGAACCTGAGATTCTTAGCCTCGCAGGTGGGGGTAGGAAGAGTGCCAAGGGAAGCCAGCCAGAGTGTGAGGGGAAAGGAGTGTGAAGTTGTGCCGGTGAGGATGATCTTCATCTTGCTGGTATTCAGGCAGAGATCGTTGGCGGGACACCAATCCTGGATTGCAGATAGGCAATCAGAGATGAGAGAAGTAGAGGAGGTGGCTGAGGGAAGCCTGAGATGAGTTGAGTGTCATCAGCATAGCATTGAATATTGGAGCAGAAAATGGCAATGCAGTTGGCGAGGGTTTCCAGGTATTGGTTGAAGAGCCAGGGTGAGGAGTTAGACCCCTGGGGAACACGACAGGTAGAAAGGGAGATAGATTAAAGGAAGGACCCTAATTGGACATGGGAGAGTCGATCAGAGAGGAAAGAGGTCAGCCAGACCAGAACCTGATCGGTGATACTCAGGTTGTCACAGAGACGGTTGAGCAGGATGGCATGGTTGACCATGTTGAAGGCAGAAGAGAGCTCAAGTAGGATGAGGACAGAGGGAATGTTAGAGAAAGTGGGTAATGCAGATTGGGCGATAGGTAGCCGGGTAAGAAGGGTCGGCTGTGGGTTTTTTGTGAAGAGGGTGCACAAGAGAGTGCTTCAGAGGGGAGGGGAAAGCTCCTGACGCAAAGGAGAGGTTGCAGAAATCAGCCAGTGCAGGAGCGACGGGGTCAATGTGGTCCTTGATGGTTTTGAAAGAACAGGGAGGAACCTGTTTTGACTGAACTTTCATAGATTGGACTTGTCTAGAGACCTCGCCAAGGGAGAAAAGAGAAAGGACAAGAAAGAAGGAGGGGGTGTGGTGGCTGTAGGAGGACCAGAGTTTGCAGAAGGAGGGGGAGGAGAGAGGGAGGGGATGAAAGGGTGCAGGTTATCCTGGGTTTTGGAGATGAAGTGAGAGGCAAGGGCTGTGCAAAGGGCCTGGGAAGTGACAGAAGAGGTAGAGACTGCAGCTGGTTTGGCCAGCTCCTTGCACATTTTAAAGAATCTGTCTGAGTTGTTAGGTGCCACAGAGACACAGGCTTCAATGTGGACTCTCTTCTTAGTGTGGACAGAGAGTCAGTATTGCCTTCGGAGCAGGCGACAGGCTAGTTTGTCAGAGGATGAACAAGAAGTTCTTCATTTCCTCTCAAACACTCCACACTTACGTTTAAGTGTAGCTAAATCAGAGTCATACCAAGAATTTTATTTTGCTTTGGGCTTCAAACGGATCCTCATGACAGGGGCAAGAGCATCGAGAGCATGGAAAATAGAGGAGTACACAGGGCAGTGTCAGGCTGTGGGTCAGCCAGAGGTGGGGGTGGTGAGAAGGTGGTGGCGAAAGCCTCAACTGACACACGCCTCATGGGCCGGATGTCTGAGATGGTAGGTGGCAGGGTTGGGGTAGGCTTGGCCTGGGGTGAAGAGAGGGAGAGCGGAGAGGAGAGGAGGGAGTGATCACTCCAGGAGAGGGGAGTGGTCAGAGGGATGGAGAGGGGGAGGTCAGAGGAGATCAAGACATCAAGCGTGTGCCCTACAGAGTAAGTTGGGCCAGAGGGGAGGATGGAGAGGGAGAGGGAATCACAGAGGTCCCAGAAGAGTACAGAGAAGGAACAAGGAGAGTCTAGATGGATATTGAGGTCAGCAAAAAGGAGGAATTGAATGGTTGAGGCCAGGAGAGAGGAAGGGAGGTCTGCCTTCTCCGAGAGAAATTAAGTGATCTGACCAGGTGGCCGGTAGATAGTGGCAATGGTGAGAGAGTGGCTAGGAGAGAGAGAGAGAGAGCCTGCAGACAAGCCATTCAAAAAGAGGAGTATGTGTGTGTGGGAATGATAGAGGTGGGAATCCACTTAGGAAAGATTAGAGGTACACTCCCTCCAGACTGGGTGGATCTAGGTACGGAAAAGATCTTGTAACCACCAAGAAGGAGAGTGTCAAAGCTCTTGACAGAGCTGGTGGTGAACGATGTCTGGGTAAGACCGAGGACATCAAGGTCAAGTTCTTCCAGGAGGTGGCAGATATCAGAGAAGTGTTTAACAGCAGAGGGAGAGTTTATAGTGGCAAGATGAAGTAGGTTGCCAGCCTTAAAGGCCTTCCAGTGAGGGGTACAAATCAGAGGTACGCCCTGCGGAGGTGAAGAAGGAACCCGAGTGTTAACACTTTGCTGATAACAATCTGAATAAACACCAATTCAAGTTCATATACAGTGGATTTCACTAACCTGGACAGACAGCCGTGACCAGGAAGGTAGTTGAATTGTTATGGATGAATATGAGAATACCCCCACAAGCTCTGCCGTCTTCTGCCTGGGGTAAAATAACCAGGAGAAGAGGGAACAGCACTCCCAGGAAACCATATATGGGAAGAAAACCCTGTGCAGCGGCGAGGACAATCAGATGTCATTGTGTCTTCAGGAGCGAGAATCCTGCAGTGGCTTGTCTTCGTATCAGAGTTACGACTTCTGCAGGGAACGTGCTCTGCGGATAAGAAAGGACAGGTAAGAAGAGTTTTAGAGTCGTGGGCAGAACGGTATCCCAGCAAGAAATGCCACCTACCTAATATCAGCTTTGGATGTTATAATGTAGATCAGTTAGACTCTCTACTTCCTGTGACTCTGATGACTGCAAGAAAGGATGATTGATCCTAAAAAAGGGGTGAAATGGTTAGTCTAATAGTAACAGGAACTAGAGCATAATCCTACGGAAGAATGTTTAGTACCGTAAGAGAGGAATCGTGTTGTTGTTAAATAAGTCTTCCCGTGCGACGGCCCTAAGCGGAATACTGGTACAAGTCAAAAACAACGCTCCGGAGAGAAACGTGGAAGCATCTCGGAGGGAGGAGTCAAAGATTCTCCGAAGCCTGGAACAGTCAAACCTGAAGCCACAGAGGATAAGAGGTTAGAAAGCAGGTAAGAGGCAGATACAGTAGAGATCCCTAGATGGCGATCACTTACGAAGCGTCTGGACTAGGAGTAGCGACGCACTGAACCAATACTCTCAATCCCTTATATTCGGTCACATGACCGGCCGGCAACGTCGGGAATGCACGTGTAGCAACTGATCCGGTGCTCAAAGAATAAAAAGAAAAGCCGACGGCCATCTTGGAAGCTCTAATGAACACAGAATGGCATAACTGGCCACGATGTCAAAAAGACCAACATTTGTAACAAGATGTAACAGTATGCCCCCTCCGCAAAGGTGGGGAACCCGGTTTCCCGGGATGAAGTCAGAAAAATCTGCGCACCAAACGAGGAACATGAACCCCCGAAGCGGGCTCCCAGGACCTGTCCGTCGGAGCAAACCCCTTCCAATCAATCAGGAACTGAAGACGACCCCTGTGGTAGCGGGAGTCACAGATGCCAGCTACTTCAAATTCCGGCCCAGTCGCTGTGGAAACAGGAGGTGGATGAAAAACAGTGGATCATTGGAAAGATCGGGCACTCCCATCTTGATTTGGGAGAGATGGAACACTGGATGGATCCGAGACCATGACGGAGGCAGCAAGAGTCTGACAGCCGCAGCACCTATCAGGGATAACACCTTGAAGGGTCCAAAAAACCAGGGAGACAAATTAGAGGGAACCAAGTGGCGCGGAAGAAACCGAGAAGACAACCATACATACAACCATTCAAGGCCGAATGAACCACATTATTATAAGTGAATTCTGCCAATGGTAAGAGTTCAACCCACTTGTCGTGTGCGGCAGATATGAAACAGCGTAAATTGCATTATAATGTCTGATTTAATCGCTCTGTTTGTCCATTAGTCTCTGGATGGTACCCAGAGCTCAGTGCTCTTCTGATACCCAAAAAGGCGCACATCTTCTGCCAAAAAAGGGAGGTGTACTGAGTACCCCTGTCTGACAAAATCGTGTCTGGTAACCCATGACGGGTAAAGATTTCCTAAATGAAGATTCAAGCCATCTGATCAGCATTGGGAAGTTTGGGCAAAGGTGTAAAATGGGCCATTTTCATGAAATAGTCTATTGTTACCATTATAGTGGTTTGATGAGAGGATGGAGGGAGATCAACTATAAAATCTGTTTAAATCAACTGCCAGGGTCTTTCAGGAATAGGTATGCGGGTGAGAAGTCCCAAAGGAGGTTGTCGAGGTGTTTTGGATTGCAGACATGTCACGCAAACTGAAAGGTAGTCCCGCACATCAGTGTGGAGACTCCGCCACCAAAAATGACGCTTAACATGTTCTAAAGTAGATTGATATCCCCGATGACCAGCATCTCTGGAATCATGGCACATGTACAGCACCTCCTTCTGGAGAGTAGCAGAAGGTACGAGCACTTGTTCACCATGAAAGAAAAATCTGCTGTCTCCTGTGAGATGGTAAGTATGTTCAAAGTCTTTGCAAGACTGTAAGTGTAGAGCGGTGTCTTGCTTAATTGTCTGAAGAATATCAGTTAGAACTGAGATGAATTGATCCTTGGGAAACAGACTTTCAGGACTGAATCTAGCTGTAGGGTGATCCTTCCGGGAGAGAGCATCAGCTATAAGATTCTGGCTTCCAGGTAGAAAGGTGAATAGAATGTGATAAGGGAGAAAAAATGCACCCAAAGTGCCTGACGACTGTTGGTGGTTTGAGCATAATGAAGAACTTTCAAGTTTTGATGATCAGTACGGACTTCCACAGGATAAGGAGACCCCAACAACAAATGTCTCCATTCTTCAAAAGATCTTTTAATAGTCAGCAATTCTTTCTTGAGGACCAAATAGTTTACTTCAGAGGGATTAAAGGTCTTGGATAAATATGCTACAGGTGATTGTACACCTTGATTGGATTTTTGCAGGAGAACAGCCCCTGAGGCATAGAGCGAAGCGTCGGTCTCTAAGATAAATTGCTTGCACTGGTCATGGGAGGACAAAATTGGAGCAGACGAAAACAATCTTTTCAATTTATCAAAGGCCTCTTCAGCATTTGAATCCCAAGAAAAAGGCACCTCTTTTTTCAATAATCTGGTAATGGGAAGAATGATGTCAGAAAAACAAGGTATGAATTTGCGGTAAAAATTGCCAAAGCTAAGGAACCGTTGTATCTCTTTAATATTCGATGGGGATGGCCATTCCAAGACCACCGATACTTTCATTGGGTCCATAGACACACCTTGAGCTGATAGCACGAAACCAAGATAATTAACCTGAGTTTTATGGAATTCGCATTTTTCAGCCTTACAATACAAATGATTAGATTGAAGGCAATCCAGGACTAGAGTCACATGATGGATATGTTCAGCTTTGTTTGTAGAGAAAACCAAAATGTCGTCAAGGTATATCACAACAAAGTGTAATAGAACATCTGAAAATAGATGGTCCATAAATCTTTGGAATATAGCTGGGGCATTATAGAGGCCAAAAGGCCGTCTTCCACTCATCTCCAGGAGCAATTTGAATGAGGTGATACGCCCCTTTGAGATCTAATTTGGAGTAAATGGTGGCCCCTCGTACTGCCTCAAGAATATCTGGAATCAGGGGCATCGGGTATTTGTCATTTACTGTGATCTTATTGAGGCCTCTATAGTCAATACAGGGTCTGAGCTCCTCTGTGTCCTTCTTAGGAATAAAGAACAGGGAGGCCCCCGCAGAGGAGGTTGACTCAGTAATAAGGCCATTTTGTATGTTGGTTTGAAGGTACTCCTTGAGGACGGTCTTCTCTCGCTGGGATAGCATATACATGCGTCCAAACGGAACAGGCTGGTCCGGGATCAATTCAATATGACAGTCATCCCTCCGATGGGGAGGTAAAGTAGGAAACTGTGGTGTGGAAAATATCGATTGATATTTCTGGTAACACTCAGCAATATTTCCTATCTGTGAAATTGTCGTTATGGGAGTATGATTAGGAACTTGTGAGGGAACCCGAATTCCTACAGATTCGTGAGATAGACAGTGAGCGCCACAGTATTCAGATCCTAGAAAAAGGGTGCCAGCAGACCAGTTTATAAACGGGTTGTGTAACCGTAACCAGGGTAAGCCCAATATTATGGGAAAATGTGCTGCTTTAATCAAATCAAATGTGAGGGTTTCTTTATGTGAGGCAATTATGCATGTTATGGGTTTAATTTGTTCCTGGATAGGACCTGAACTTAAAGGACTGCCATCCACCACTTGAATAGGCGTTATGCAGGACTTGGAGATATGGGCAATACCATTGTATTCAGCCCATTTATCCTCAATGAAATTTCCGGCTGCCCCACAATCAACTAAAGCCGGAACCCTTTGAATTACCTGGTCTTGAAACACTAAATTAAGAGACAAAACAACCATGGAAAGATCTGTTGGGGGAGAAGCATGGGACACGTCTACCTGAGGTGAGGAACCGTATTTGTTTACCCTAGGCATGGTTCCTCTTACGACTGGGTTCTGGAGTTTCCCGAAATCTGGGAGCCGTGTCTTCGAGGAGGAACAGTTGGGCAGTCTTGTAACACATGAGTGGAAGAACCGCAATACATGCATAAACCTAACAATTTACGTTGTTCTTTTTCATTTGCAGATAGTGGACCACGGGTAGCCCCAATCTGCATGGGTTCATCTGTCTGCGGTGGTTTTCTAATTGTTGGGTAGTTCTTGGAGCGAGGATGGAAACCCTTCCCCTTTTTCCGTTCTACCAATCTCTCTGGAAGACGGTACTCCATTTGCATGGTGATTGTGATCATGATAGCTAAATTGGCTGGTCGAGGGACTTTGGACACCTCATTCTTCAGTTCTTCCGTGAGACCTCTCCGAAACAAGGTGAGAAGAGCATCATCCGCCCAATTGGTCTCTGAAGACAGCTGTTTGAACTCGGTAATGTAAGTCAGGAGGTCCTTGTTTCCTTGTTTAAGATCAAGGAGACGCTCCTGAGAGGCCACTGATATTTCTTATCTATTAAACATAGACTTTAGGCTGTTTACAAAGGCTGGATAAGACTCCAGAATTGCATTCCCCGAAGTAACTAACAGGGTAGCCCAAGCTAAAGCGGGTGCAGAAAGGTGGGAGATCAAGAACCCCACTTTGTCCTTATCAGTAGGAAAATACTGTGGCTTAAATGTTAACTGCATGTTGCAACTATCTAGAAACTCCTTCAATTTATGAGGATCCCCGTCAAATTTGCCGGATGGCAGAGTTGATGGGGGGTTTTCAGGAAATACACGAGCTACCTGTTGTCGGAGCTGCGCATTGTCTTGTTTGACATTTTGTAGTTCCAGGAACATGGACTGCATGGCAGCCATAAATTGTTGCATTTGCTGTTCCATAGTCACTTGCTGAATGTCCAAAGATAAAGAAAAATGTTTTTTTTATTTTTTTGTCAAGGAGTCGCTAACTGTTAACACTTTGCTGATAACAATCTGAATAACACCAATTCAAGTTCATATATGGTGGATTTCACTAACCTGGACAGACAGCCGTGACCGGGAAGGCAGTTGAATTGTTATGGACAAATATGAGAATTCCCCCACAAGCTCTGCCGTTCTCTGCCTGGGTAAAATAACCAGGAGAAGAGGGGTCTCCCAGGGAAATGATCTATGGGAAGAAAACCCTGCGCAGCGGCTAGGACATTCAGATGTCGTTTTGTCTTCGGGAGCGAGAATCCTGCAGTGGCTTGTCTTCATATCAGAGTTACGACTTCTGCAGGGAACATGCTCTGCGGATAAGAAAGGACAGGTAAGAAGAGTTTTAGAGTAGTGGGCAGAACGGTATCCCAGCAAGAAATGCCACCCACCTAAGAACAGCTTCGGATGTTATAATGCAGATCAGTTAGACTCTCTACTTCCTGTGACTCTGATGACTGCATGGAAGGATGATTGATCCTAAACAAGGGGTGAAATGGTTAGTCTAATAGTAACAGGAACTAGAGTAGAATCCAACGGAAGAATGTTTAGTACCGTAAGAGAGGAATCGTGTTGTTGTTAAATAAGTCTTCCTGAAGCGATGGTCCTAAGCGGAATACTGGTACGAGTCAAAAACAACATTCCAGAGAGAAACGTGGAAGCATCTCGGAGGGAGGAGTCAAAGATTCTCCGAAGCCTGGAACAGTCAAACCTGAAGCCCACAAAGGATAAGAGGTTAGAAAGCAGGTAAGAGGCAAATACAGTAGAGATCCCTAGATGGCGATCACTTACGAAGCGTCTGGACTAGGAGTATATTCGGTCACATGACCGGCCGGCAACGTCGGGAATGCACGTGTAGCAACTGACCCGGTGCTCAATGAGTAACAAGAAAGGCCGACTGCCATCTTGGAAGGTCTAACGAACACAGAACGGCATAACCGGCCACAATGCCAAAAAGACCAACGTTTCTAACAAGATGTAACACCGAGGTGGGTTAGAGGAGGAGGGAAGAGTGGGCAAGGTAGCCAAGGGGGGAGGAGGGGACAGCAGGCGATGGAAGTTAATTCATGAGGCCAGGGAAATGCCTATCAAAGAGGAGGAGATTGGCCTGAGGGCCTTGGACCATGACAGTGCCTTTAAGGTAGACATTAATAATGACTCTAGAGGAGTCGAAGGGAGCCATGAGAACTTCTGAGTGGGTGCCACCATTAATGAGAGAGGAGGAGACAGGACAGAGCACAGAGATCATATGAATAGTCTATAGATCTGGTGAAAAAAAGGACAAAGAGGATTTCAGTAAGGGTCTGTCTGGATGAAGCGCTGGAATAGGTGTCAGCGATAGTGAGACCAGGGCTGGACGTCAAGATATCTTTTTTGAACTTCTTCCTACCAAACTTAGTGAGAAGGGAAGGATAGTCAATGGAGAAGCAGTTGGAGAAGATAGGAGAAACAGAAAGCGCCATGTGTGTGGTAGCGAGGAAAGAAGGTAGAAGCAGGTAAGAGTGGATCAAGGGAAATCGGTGAAGTCACTGAGCCAGGGGGATGCAGAGAAGCAATAATACAGGCAAAGTGCAGGGCAAGTAATAAAGCACAGCAGGGTTTGACCTTTAACCAAAATGCAGAAACAGCAGGGTTTGACTTTTAACCAAAATGCAAAAACAGCAGGGGTTGACTTTCAACCAAAATGCGAAAACAGCACGGTTTGACTTTTGACCAAAATGCAGAAACAGCAAGAGTTAAGATTACAGATAGTGTTCAGAAGCTAGCAGAGGTGAAGTAACACAATGCAATTGAAAATTTAAACATGGGACAAACAGGAAGAGAAGGACAGTGACAGTCAGGAGAGGTAGGAGTGAGTCCAGAAGGAGAGAAATAATCCACAGTTAAGGGGGGAGTGATTGTCATGGAAGTCTTTCATTTAATAATGTTTACCTCGACAGTCTTTCCGCCAAACATTTTAATCCACATGCATCTGCCAAAATATACGATCTCTTTATTGCCCTCACCCTAAAGCTTATAACTGCCAATTGGAAAAACTTGCAAAACTTCACCATTAAGGTATAGTGGAACAACATTTGCCATGTGCGAGAATTGAACACTGTATGGATATCTAGCCCAATGCTAAACCTAAGTACAATGCCAAATAGGCTAATTTCATTCATTACCTGGACCACTTCAGTATGTCTACTCATGGTGCTTGTATTTGCTGCAGTTTTAAATGCATCAACTTGTCCTCTTTAATTAGATGGCAGGTTCGAAGAGGGTTGTGTAGGTTGCATAGGCACAGTCCATTTGGTCACTGACCTTAAGTCGAACCTAAGGCAATGCAGAGAGCATACCGAGTCATGCCTGTTGTGCTCAACGGTCGGTGACCTGTCTGCCCATTCTGGCAACAAGTACATTTCTGCATGTGTTCTGCAAGTGTGTACTGAAGCGACTGCAGCATAGGTTTGGGTGTTAATATGGATGTATGGCTTGCAGAGAAGGAAACATTAATTAATTCTGGGAAATGGTGTCCTGAATATCTGTTCCTTGCATGTTTATTCATGTCCACAAATATCTTTACAAAGGTTTCTCAGGATTAAATAATTGGCCATCATTCTTCCACCATCTCTCATCGGGGCATCATTGACACATGCTAGCCATCTGTCATTTGAAATTTCCAAAACATCTCATGATGGGGTAAATGAGTTGTGTACCAACTGGATCCTCATTCACACATCACTGTCCCCTTGGTCCACAGCTGGAAGTGGATGGTTGGGGCATGAGGCAAGGTACTTATTTAATGTGTATGCCCTGCACACAGCAATGGTATGTAGGACAGAATAGGAAAGGATGATGTAGCACACAAAACTGGGCCTGTACAGGAGTGCCCCTTCCAGAGTGGCTGAGGTTTCTGATTCAGGAAAGACTCGAGGGCCCTAAAACCACCCCTGATGACCCTGTCTGCTGTGCTATACCTGTACTATGCTTTAGAGGTTGGCCCTCTGAAGGCGGTCATGGGATAAGGATAATCAGCATCAACTGGGATTTAATGTACATTTGATGTTAGTGCACATTGGGTGTTACTTGGAGTTTTAGAATGAACTGTAACATCAAGCGCTGGGTGGGACCTCTGTAATGCTCCATGCAGTGGCTTTTACCTTTTGGCCCTGTGTGCAAACATTTATCTGATGGATTAACTATGCATGCATGCATCAAGTGTGTTGGTACTGAAATTGTTTTGACAATTATCAAGCAAGCACATGTTCTCATAGTCTCCAACTGGGAACACACTGTTGATCACAACAAGATATAACTTTCATGTGTAGAACCAAGAAAGTTGGCACAGACATCAGTAAAGTGACTGTGAGAATCCCACATCATTTGCACATTGATGATGTTCCATTAATGCCGGTTGCACTAGACATATGTAACTGCCTGTGGCGGCTACAGGGCTACATGGGTGAATTAGACAAACCTAGCAAAAGAGGAAAATACCTGTCACCTTTCCTCCACAGATTGTGGCATGGTGATGCATTTGCGGCTGCATGCTGTGATGCATGCAACTATCTGATGTAGCGATTGTGACATCCTGGGTGGTATGCCGGCTCAGAACCCACAGTTGGCATGCAGATTCACAAGTACCCTGATGATAGGAGAGTGTGGAGTAGTGGGTTAGATGTCTCTGTTGCACTCCTGCAACGTGCCAATGATCACACGAGGAGAGACCCCATTGGCTTGCATACAAAGATGACGATCCTAGGGAAGAATACCCTCTCAGTCCATATACTCCTTTGTTGTGGGGCAGGTGCAGCGGCTGTCATCAGCAGTGATCATCTGAAAACTGGTAGAATGCAAATACTAACACAGCATGGATGCTTTGGTGTCAAAATTGTGCAAGGGACATTTAAACATGCATGAAATTGGCATTGACTCATGAAACTAGTAATAAGCTGACCAATCTGACTTTCCTGATCACATGCATGGTAACGCTATGGTTTAGAAGGAATGAAGGAGTAGGGTCTCTGCATTTTAACAGTTAGGTTCATCGTTTTAGCATGCACATGTTAGCATGAGTTTGAACTGCAAATGGGGCCCAGGGTGTGAAACTCATTACTGGACTCAAGAGCAAGAGTCTCAGGCAGAATTAAATAGATGCCAATGCACCGAGCACATGACTGAAATTGCACTTTGCTTCAGGATGATATTTCAATGAACTGAGCTGCACTAATATAACCCAACCACAGTTAATATTTAAATGAACCCCTTAATAAAATTTAGTAAAAATGTGTCCATGATGAAACAAGCTGAATGCAGATTGGGAAAATGCATGATGCTCTGGAAATGGGAATTTAAATGTGCAGGCTGACTCTGCGCTTGCTCATAACTAAAAAATGTGAAGATCCATTCTACTGAAAACAGGGCATTGCAATAGAGCAGGAAGCGCAAGAAAGATGTATCTTTGGCTCTCCAGCAATGAAATCACGTGCCATTTCAGTGGAATTATCTGCTCAAGGGGAGTTGTTTTCCTTGATTGACAAAAGGGTTTGTCAAAAAGGGTTTTGAGACTGAATAAAATGCATTCATCTTCGGGCACTGGGAGACGAAGGCGCAGAGGCCTGGCTAGGCAGACAGAGATGCTGGCAAGCTGTCTGATGCTGAAGCTGTCCTTATCTGGGTTTACCCCGTGCGAGGCAGACGGAAAGATTGGGAAAGATTTCCATGCCAAAATTAATCCAAAATACTGGCATGAAATCTAGGTAAATATGAAGTTAAGTGAGGGGCTGCTGTTGTGAATGAGACCAGGTAGTCTAGGTTAAGTAGTTCACTTCATTGCAGGTGCTGTCTATTTTTAACATGCCTGTGTTTATATTTCGCAAAAGTCGTAAGGTGTTTTTTTAAAAAGTATATTCTCTTGGCAAATTTCACGAGGCCAAGGACTCTGCACAGATAAAGCACTGAAAGCTAATGCAAGACAAAATGTACTTGCACTATGAAATACAATGTGGGTATAAGTGTCATTCTGTGTAACTTGCATATTTCTATTTTACAATAAAAACAGATTTAAAAGTAACTTGGTCTCATTATATGTATTCCGCATTCAGTGCATTTAATTTGACATGTTTAGGGAGAAAAGTGTGCGGTAAGACATATCTCAAAGTAAAGTAGCTGCTGTGAGCTGTTTATCTAGAGAGATTGAATGAATGTGCAGTATTTCAATTGCAGGCTTTACAATTTTTGAAACTAAGCCAAAAGGGCATAAGGTACCACAGGGGGAATGAGCCATCTATCCAGAGTGTAAGAAGTCCAGTATTCTGTTTGTTGTTAGTGACCCTGGTAGAAAATATTAGGCAGTATTCTGAAATAAGTCTCACCACTATAAGAATACCCCAAGAAGTTAGCACAATATATTGCCAAGGATTATAAAATACCACCAAATACCACTATAGTAAAAGAGAAATACCACAAAGTAATAGATATAACACCCAAATATAACCAACAGGTAACACAGGGAACCAATACAAAAGAGGTGTCAATTATCATGTCTAAACTGAGATAGATATGTATGGTACGCCACATTTCCAGAACGCAGATCATAGAGGTACTGGGAGAATAATGATGAATTGCAATAGATGGATGTAAATTACATTGTTATTGAACTGTACTTTATTATATCTCTTTCTTCCCCACAATCCTCCCTTTTGCCAACCCTTACCTTTTTGTGTGTGCATATAATTCTGTGGTCTCATATGTATTGTTTTGTTACTTTGATCTACCTTATTGTTTTCTTTTTTAGATAATATATTATGTTTTGATGGTTATTGATGTTTTGTTTTGACACAGGATTACATTTATTTTCACTTTAAATCCTTTGTGATTTGACGGGTATGTGTAGCACAGCTTTGATAAGGGCCTAAGTGAGGTTTGAACACGTGCCACTATTGGACAATCCCTTTGAATGGTTACTGTACAGAATAAATATGTTCACCTTCATATACCCTTTCTGATCATAGTGCTCTTTGACATAAATAGCAAGTATTTACTGAACACAAAGGAAAGCCCGGTGCACCAGGTGTATTTCCACTGTCTTATTAGTGGCATAGGTGCTAGATCACAGTGTGGCAACAGGTATGGGACGTTTGACTTAGTTGTAGCTCTTGGATGTGTTCAGCGGAGCTTGGTGGAGTGGTGTCCTGTCTAAGTTAGCAGGATGTGTGATGTGCCACTGTCTACCTTTCTGCCTACCTTTCTGAAAGAGACTTGCATCTATTTGTGCATAATGGTATGGTAATATTGATGTGTGCTTTCATTCAGCACATGCCTGAGTGTTTCACAGTCCATTGGTAAATTATGTTGTGTTCTGGTACTTTCTTGTGTATTTGTAATTTATGGGATTGTATCTCCAGTCGGAACACACTTTACTTATTTTGCCTGCTTTTTTCCCATATTTGCTATGGCAGATTTTGGCAGATGGCATTACTTCAGCCTATATGTATGTTTCTGACTTTCTCTCTTGCATTCCATTGTAAAAGGTGTAAGCCTTGTTTATGAATCGGCACAAGTTATACTTACTCTTGTTTTCGGATAAGTGAATCAGCCCCATATACATTTTAGTTTTTATTGCTTTAACAGATATAAAATATAAGTACAATGTATAAAAGTTTATGATTAAATGTTATCTCTTGGCATACACAGTGTCCTGATGTTTACATACATTTTGCTTTAGTTTTTAACCACTCATGCCTTGCTATCCTCCAAAAATGAAAAACAAGCCTGCAGTGGCTTCCATGCCTGCACACTGTACAAAGAAAATTTCGGAATAAACAAATTTTCTTCCAGTTCCAGCAACTGCAGTCAATGTACCCTCTGCCCTTTCACCCAACATCCCTCCGAGGGTCCTGACTTCAGCACTCATTTGCTCCCCTCCACCAGTTATACCTCACAAAAATTGAAAACAGTTTACTGAAAATTAACTAATTAGTTCTAATAAACATAGTAATTATATAAGTTGGATTACAAGAACATGTCAGGCTCACATAACAGACCAAAGGTTGCATCCAAAGTCTTCCAGTCATGAGGCTGAAGACAATCTTTCCCACAGCTGTCACGAGGGAAAACACAGGCAGGAAAAGTGGCTTCCTGTCTGATTCCAGCAGTGCATGACAATCTCATGTCCATCATCTGGTTGATTTTTGAGAAATAATTTCTGCAAAAAGGGTTCTGCAGGAATATTTCTCCTCACCCGCTTACTTGATTCGGCTTTTACAATATGTTAGCAGTACTTGTTTTCCAGGTAAATCTGTTTCCAGAGTATGAAACAAGGCAGCACCTCAAGAGCACCATTTATTGTGATAATACAGCAGACGGTGTACGTCAATAACTAAAAAAAAAAACGATTTGCATATCTTTAATCGAGTCTGTAGAAAAGTCTAGAACTCGGTGAAATTTAAGAGTTTTGAAGTAATCTTAAAAAAACTGTGTGAACAATGTCCTGCAACTTAACAAGGCTTATTGGAAATGTTATACGTCATTCTTTAGCATGTATATGTGATTATTTCATTGGGTCCAAGATGCCAGATGCCTCGAGCTATCATTCAATCATGTGGCTCAACCAAGGTAAGATAAAACCCACCATTTTATACTCCCTGTAAAAGATTATCAGTGCACATGAATGCTAACATTATTCAACTTATTTTTGTGTTTTTCTTGCATCATAGCCATTGATTCATTGGTATTAATGGTGAAACTGGCGTCATAGCTTTAGATCACTTTTCAGGAGTACCATTAAAGCAATAGAACCCTTGGAAGGGGGCATGAATGGTCTGGTAATGCCCCAAGGTGTCAGTTAAGTCAGTATAATGTAAACCCTGGGACATTACCAACCATTACCAGACCGGTAATGTCCCCTCTCTGACGGTTCTATTGCTATTAGTACCCTGGCACGTTGTACTGGGGTACTAACAGTATTTTTACCCGAATTGGGAAACTGTGGAAACCGTTTTGCAACTCGAGAAAAAAAAGAGAAAACAAATGGCTGCCATAGGTCGGGGAGAAAGGACAACAGGTGTTCCTTTCTCCCTTTCTATGTGACCATGAAAAAAGATATACAAAAATAAACTATGAAAACACCCCTCATGGAATGAAGTGAAGGGCCTACACATAGTCCCTCCTTCCTTTCCATGGCAGCCAGTCCGGGAAAGGAAAGGAACTCTGAGGGACGCAGCGCAGAACTGTTAGTTTGTCAGGCTGGTAACGTCCATGTGAGGGCCAATCAGATTAATTTTCACAATCTGAGTGTCCCTCAGCAGTTACAAATACCCTTCAAAATATATTTTCCTATTTTATTTTGTTACTGTATTATTGTTCTTGGTTTGCTTTTGCTTGCTCCGAATTGTGTTCTTCTTTGTAAAATACATTATTGTATCACAGTATATTTATTGCTCTATACATACCCTTTTATAATTGTGATGTGCTAATGTTATGGTTTCAATCATTTAATTGGGTGATCATTTTCTGCAAAATGCTTAGTTCCGCGCATATAATAAAACAATGGAAAATAAACCTACCAGCAAAAAGGATGCAGGCTCCAATAAGGAAATTCATTTAGGGGATGCAGATGCCAATCCTGCATATCATTTTTGAAGTGTTCATTTCAAGTTCATTTCATTTGAACAACTAATTGAATACAGATTCATAGATTCTTATTGAAATGTATTAACACACTTTTCTTAATTGTAGTAGTGACAATTGTATGTGTGCACACCAATGATTAAAGGAACATAATATTTATAAACATAAGCAACAGTTTATAGAATGATTAAATGGCAATATGTGGATCAGCTGTCAGATTTTTTATTGAACACTATTATGTTCTGGAGGATTGATGAAATAAAACCTTACATTTATGAATTTTCAACATTCAAAACAGTGATAGAAATAGTTTTTTGGACTCTAGTAATTAAGAAAAAGAAATGAAAGCATGCCTTATTTGACAAAGTCCAACCATGGAGTTTCAAATTCATCCTAAAACACAATTCTCAAATTGAATTAAAAATATACCTATTAGTCCACAATAAATCTTGACCATAGGTGAGGAACCTGAGGGCATCCTCACATCTTTTCCCCCTGGATCCTCTTCTCAGGTGGCCAAGGAAAAGCCATTGCTTTTGGATCCCGACCCTGGGGATGGATATGTGAGGGAGGATCACCTGGGTGGAGGGAAGTTGAGGAGGGGGGGTAGGACATCCCTAGGTGAGACATAGAATCCCCTATTCCCTTTTCAAAATGAACCCTCTATCCCTCAATTTGTTGTAGGCTACTTGCAGCCCTTTCCCTTTTCTTCCCCCATCATGTGGCCCAAAAACACTATGTTAACACTGGGACAAGGACGAAACCAACTAGGAGGAAAAATCCTCATTTGGGTGAGACCAACCTAAATCAGCCTTATATTGTTAATGCAGACACACATCAGTCAAGTACCAAGGCGAGGGGACAACACAGAGCAATGCACATTTCCTTTAATTCAACCCTCTCCAAACACCACTTTGGTAACGAGATGACGAAGAGGGCAATCGAGGACTTCAGTTGGAACAGCCAGGTATGTCCAGCTAATAGGTTTCACCATGGTCAGTCAATTGAGCTCAATGACCCACATCTGCGGTAATTGAACAATCTTAATAGGTATACAATTTTGGGACAAACAGCACACAGGGAGTCCAAGGAAGAAGAGGTCTGGAGAGGAGCCATGTCGAGCAGAAGAGATAGAGAGACATGTTGAGGACAAGTCTGACCGCAAGAGGCTCTGAAAACCCGGCTGCCCTCCTTATCAGGTGCACGCATTAGGAGTTGTGGGTTGCTGAAGCATTCCAGCTGCCACAGGACTCTAGGAAAGTGAGAGGTGCTCTCTGTGGCTACCGCAAGGAAAGAGCAGAGCTACTGGCTGCAAGACTCCAGGAGAGCAAGCGGGACTCTCTGTGGCTGCCACAAGGGAAGAGCAAAGCTATTTTAAGCCGGAAAGCAGATCGAATTGTGGAAAGAAACTCAAGGAAGTTACGGTATGCAACCGTGAGTGGAAACAGGGAAACACCTCTACTGGGGCACACTGGGGACTTTAAATAATTACCTTTGAATGTCAAACAAACTTAAAGTTGCTATAAGCACTTTTGAATGCCGAAACCGGTGCTCATGAATGCTGAACAAATTCAAAGTTATTATAAGCACTTTTGAATGCCAAAACAAGTCATTTTGAATACCGAATGAACTGAAAGACATTGTAAGCACTTTTAAATGACACACAGAGCAAAAGCAAGGTATGAGTTCTTGCCAATGGAATGAAAGCAAGGTGGTGCAAGTAGCAAACACCACAGAATTAATTGTTTGAGGCACAACTATTGACAAATCCCAGAGAATACCGAGAAGGGTATGATATCAGAAACTAAGAGTTGGCCAATGCTAAAGGAGTTCAAGGCATTGCAGGTTAAGGGGAAACCTGTATTGTCAAGAGCCATAAGAAGAGAGAAAGTGCAACAAAGTGCATAGAAATATTGGTTACGTGACCTATGATGGGTGGACCGTCTGGTCCGACAACTGCACTTAGACTGACTACCCACCTTTATGGAAAAAGCCAATGAAAGTATCCATAAAGAAGTTTGTGTTTTGCAACAACCGTTTAAGTCATTTTAAAGTGTTGAAAAAGAACAATCTATGTGAACTAGTAAAAAGTACTGCTGATAAAAAAGATGGGAAATGTCCCACGGAACTGTGTTGTCTTGAAAAGCTGGACGATTTGAACTTGTGTTGTTTTGAAAGCTGGAAGATTTCAACTTTTGGGGAAGGGAACCTTGATTCATTGTGGACTATTTTGAACTTGGGGAAGGGGAAGCTTATTACAAGCCAAAGAGCTGCAAGAATATCAGAACTTTATTTTGAACCCTATTCACGTTGATGCTGATATCCCTACACAATATATACAGTTAGTTGTGAGGACACGTATAGGTTTCGGACACAGACAGACTTTTGATTCGGACTTCCTGACACAGACTATCCTTAGTTTTCTTTAGGTAGGCAAATCCCACCTTAGCGTAGGGTAAGTTAGGCCATACTCCATCCACACATTAAAGTTAATAAAGTATTTTGAGAACCAATCTTGAACCTGTTGTCTGTGTATTACTTCATGATGCCTTCACACAGCATCAATGATCACAACTCCCTTTCTTGCTCCAGATTATAGTGCACATAGCAGATGTGGCAAGCCATTCCTATTAGAGGTTCTGTGAATAAATATGGTATCAGAGATGATTTTCCATGTCACACCATCAAAGACATTCATGTACCACTGGCTTTTATGTGTCTTTCATTTGTTAATAATGGTGAAAACCCCATCTTGCAATACTATTAAATCTCCTTCTATGTTATATCTCCATGCCGTGCCAACAAAGTCACAATGATATTCTGCAGTCTGACATGCAAATTCAAGGAATGATGACCATTATTCTTTAGAATCTGATATCTGATCAGCTAACAAACCTATTTAAAAAAAACTCTACTTGTATTCAACAACAAATCACCATCTAAATTGATAGATAATTGATACTGAGGATAATGGAAATGCTACGTACATCATGATTGATAAAAGAACCACTGTGATACACTCAGAGTTGCGACTTCTAGAAAGACAAGCATTTTGACCATGCCTTTTTGCAGAATATATGATGATTGCTTTTGAAGCTTTTATGTCACAAGACTGACTCTAAAAGTGACTCTTCACCTACCAGCAGCGAGTGATTTAATCTGTCATAAGGCTTCAGGTTGAATCAATGACTGGCATGATGAGCAAAGTGAAAAGCTAGATATAGTCTAACTTTGTGATAGAGGGCGTTGGCTCATTGTCCAAATTAACTAAGCTTCATACTTGCTTTTGCAATTGGGGACAATGAAATTGAATTCTGGATTTTTCCGGATCGAAAATTGACTTTTGCGTTCATTTCTTTAGGCTGGGAAAACACCAAGACAAACACATCTAGGTCTTAACAGCTGATCACTAAGTTCACTGTGCACATTTAAAGCAATATACTTCAAATTGTAAATAATTTTTAACGGTATGTTAATGCTGATGCCAGGTCTTTTGATGGTAACACAATCTCCACAGCATTAGCATCTTGGAGGAAGTGATACAACACTCAAGGGGTTTCAAGCATGACAGAAACTCTATATAAAAATAATATGAACAAAAATATTTACTGTTCTTAACTTTTTCCAACAAAAATGGTAAATCATTGCACTATTAACTAAACAACTATACCAAATGAAATTCCTTTACCTGCCTCCTTTTCAAGAAATCCACTATCAAATAAATCTGAGAATGCCAAAAATAAATCCTGGCACTAATTTGTAATCCTCATTGTGAGTATTGTTTTCTCTTTCACGGTAAATCTGGAGTAGTTCATATGAACTTATTCATAGACAAATTCTGTGGCTTGCTTTTTCCACATTCTGCAATATTCATCTCTCGGCTCCCAGGGAGTCTATGAATGTTGTTGAACTTTAGCATCTTTAATCCTCACCCATTGTATATATCCTCCCAGCATCGCCCTCCTCCTAGTTAGCCCACACTAAGCCTGTAGTTTATCTACCAACTAATTAAAAACCCTCCTCCTGAAAATGTTACATTTGGACATTCCACAATCAATGCTACAGCTAGATTATTCACCCACATCAAATACATATAACATTTGTATGTTCCCTTAAAATATTTAATCTTTCCAATGTCCACTATGGTCTATGAATTAAAATTATGTGAGATACTAATGAGCAAAGTAAAAAACAACTCCACTATATTAAACATTAAACCATGAGCCATCCCTTTATATGATGAAATAAACATGCACAACATACTTCTGTAAGTTGATAGAATTAAGTGGATCTAAAGAAAACACGTATGTCGAACTGCGTCAATTCAAAATACAAAAAATAATGCAAATATACTTTCAAAATAAAAAAGCTAAAATAATTCCTTGAAACAACCGGATCAAGGGCTGTGTTTATAAAAAACATGTCATAACTAAATAATCAAGTTATATGTCCTTTAAAGCAATTAAGATTCAGTTATCCATGTCTTCACCAATCAAAGATGTAAATCTTTGTATCCAGAAGGGCCAACTTTGTAACTGTCTCTGGTGCAAATGATTGCCCTGTAGTGAAGTTTTGATGAGATTTTTTGATCTGATTGTGTGATCGCCTATACATATGTGTTTCAAAGCGCTTCAAGGCAAGGGAGGGAGCACGAGAAAAAAAACGGTACATTCAAGGCCTTGAGACATTAAGAGTGGGTAATTAACTATCGTACTAGGTCTGGCGACATTTCTGATAGTGCAAGAGCATTGTCAATGATGAAGGGAAGGAGGGAGGGGGGAGGAAGAGAGGAACAAACAATGAGTATATTACTAGGCCTGATGACATTTCTGATATTGCAAGTGCATAGGTTATGGCGAGGGAACGGGGGAGAGGAGAGAAGGTAAGGCAAGGGAGAGAAAGACAAGGCAGAGAAACAGTGAATGAGGTGAAAAGATGCAAGCAGATGAAATTCAGTGTTAAGGGGCAAGGGCACCCAGGTGAAATGACCACCGCCAATACAAAAGTCAAAACTGAGTAAATTATGATGCAAGAGTCCAAAATGTGCATGTCATAATGCAGAGTCGTTGATGTGCAGATTATGAATAAGGACCCCAATGATTAAGAAGTGATCCAAAAAGTCCAGCATGAAAATGTCAAGATTCTGGGGGGTTTGGAGTGGTGAACCAATGTGAAACAAAAGTCAATCAACGCATCAGCAACATTGCGGTTATGGAACCTCCATAATGTTACCGTCAGATTCAGACTTTGGTCAGGGCGGGTTTTTTGGATCACAAGAGGTTGAAAGCAATTAAAAAATGTGGATGTGTAGTGTACAGAATTAGTGCAGATATTCTGTAAATTGTTGAGATAATGTTGATTGTGGTTTCTTGGTAAGGCCATTAAATCCGATCTCCATTCTAGCAATGTCTGTAGCACACAATAGATACTGCATGGGCACCTTATATACTAAATTAAATGAAATCAGTTACATGTGGTGTAATCGCTAATGGTGATACATGTTCCCACTGTCAGATGATAACTGGAATTTCTTTTGTAATGTTGTGGCAAGTCACTCACTTCTATGTGGTGTTCTTGAGTTTTCTCCTGAAGGAGTAATTTATTTCGAAAAATGGCAAGATGAATATCTCCTTCGCTAAAATGCTAATGATGTGAATGTTTTGTAACAATAACTCGATCTTGATCAACATTACTGTACCATTAAGGATTATTTCAAACAAGACTACACTCTGTTATGTGAGAACCTCAATTTTAGAATCTAGCAACTGAGCCTTTGGATTTTTAATGCATCTAGCAATCAGTGCCTTTGATGCTTACTGATTGTTTACCTTGAGCACTCAGTGTCATGACCTACAGAACGCGCTCCTTTTGGACTTCCTGGTCCTTGTCTCAACGGGGCTTGCACTCCCTGGTACTCCCAACATGGCCGTCCAGCGTGAAACACCTTCCTCGCTCTACACGTTGGACGTAGCGTGTTCTATTAATAGACCACGCCCCCGTGGCTCTGAGCATCTCAATGCTATTGCGAAGTAGCGACCAGACGTGTGCTGCGTAGCTCGCGGTATTGCTTCCCTGATTCTGTCCCTACTAACTCCATTCCTAGTCCCTCTCCTTTCTTTCTTACTTCCTGGACTTGTGTGCTGAGTAGTGCACTTTCTTAATTTCCCGGATTCCTGGATCGTTGCATTCCGGAACTTTGAACGCACGCTGGAGTCAGAAGAGACTCGTGCAGCCTTATTCAAGACCCGATCCGTCCGCAAGAAGGCATCGGCCAAGAAATCCAGCAAAGATCGGACTCAGGTTAGAAGGGGGGAACTCCTTGACACTCAGGAAATGAATCATTATTATCTTCATCTGTTTTTTGGAAGGAGGATTTTCTGTTATTTTATTAGTTAGCTAAACTATGGCATTTAAGATATCTGATTCTACCAAATATGCTTAGGTATGTTGATAGGGTTGATACATAAATATTGCATAAAAAGCTTATATCAGATTGTCCTATTTTGCATCTAATGAAAGAACCATAACCAAAATGAACAAAACGTTCTGGCAGCCTCCCTACTGAGAATAAACATGGCCAAATAACATGTTCTATGGGAAGGTGCAGACTCTGGAGGGTTTACAACAATGTTTTAGCTCACAGTACCTTGCACAGAAGAGAAATAACCATTTTCTTATCAATCTGGTCCGACCCACTGGGGCAGTCTAGCACCAACATTCTAGGCACATCTCTTATGAACAAGAGTACAAACAGTAACTCCAGACACGTGTTTAGGCCTAGTCTGGCCTCATCAGTGAGGTGAAGCTGTGCCTCTCTAAGCAGAGTGAGCAAAGGGTCCACATCTGGATTACCCTGGGTAACTTAGGGTGAAAACCCAAGTTGCTAAATATTCACAACAAGTTCTGGAATCCCCTCTACCGAGAACAAACACAACCAAATAACCTGTTCTGTGGTAAGGTGCCCACACCTGAGGGTGTACAATCACATTTTAGCACACTGTACCACTTTCACAGAGGAGAAATATTTGTTTGCATATCAGTCTGGTCCCACCCACTTGGGCAGTCTAGCACCAAA
Organism: Ambystoma mexicanum; assembly: GCF_040938575.1. Taxonomy (NCBI): domain Eukaryota; kingdom Metazoa; phylum Chordata; class Amphibia; order Caudata; family Ambystomatidae; genus Ambystoma; species Ambystoma mexicanum. Next base: position 223,641,884 of record NC_090936.1, read on the forward strand.
ATACTAGGCAATTCTCCTCTGAAAAGGAGTACCAACAGTAACCACAAACCACGTTTCGGCCAAGTCGGGCCTCATCAATGGGGTGAAGCTCCGCCTCTATAAGCACAGTGAGAAAGGGGTCCATGTCTGGATTAAATACCCAAGCCTGAGCCGGAGCCTGAGACCTGGCGTATTTGAGCACTTCTGCCACATTTGCCAGACCCCCTAAGCCGTGACTTGGACCCGTAAACTGCAGGAGAAGGTGAGCCGTACGGGAAGGGGGACGCTGTCCGCGTGTGCCCGAGAATTCAGTCTGTAAGGCACTCGTAGAGTGGAGCTCGGCAGAGAAGAATCTCTTTGCATGAGTGAGGTGGGTCGCGGCCAGGTGGGCTGCGGCCAGCGGTTCCTCCCTCCCCTCGCTGAGTGGCTGCGGGCAGTTAATGACCCTCTAAAGACAACTCCCATACATGCACCTGGGCAATAGTAGCGAATTTGCTTAGGGTAAAGTTGGTTTCATCAGTATGCATATACTCTGGCCAGCTGAAAGAAGCATCTGATAGCTGTGTCTGGAGACTGGGTGCTTGGAGATTTGCTGGGGTGGAGTGGACCTTAGCGGGAGACTGCAGAGTTACGACTCTTTGATCCCGCACCCCCAGCTTTCTCTCCCTTTTCTCACTATCAACATAGCCTGGGGTGGCAGGGCAGAACCAAATACATTGTTCAGTGCCACAGGAACTTATAATAACCCCTCACAGTAAAGAGACTGCCTATCTCTCGTGCACAAGTCCCTCTAAAACTAAGAGTGGATGAAGACTCGCTGAGAGGTAGTCGGGAAATAAAAGCCGACGGAGTAATAACTATTAACAGAGAAAACTCTCAGAGGTGGTCAGTATTGAATTTCAGTGAGTGATCTACTGTAACTTATAGTGCAGGTGTGGCTGGAGAGTTTTTCTCTGATGGACAAAGAGTTTTGTGGTAACTAGTAGTCAATTCTTGTTAATAGCAGTAACCATTGGGTAAGAACAAGGAATTGGGCATTTACCTCTGATTCAACTTTTTTACAGTGGATATTGCTGTATTGTCAATGGCTAAATACCTCTCGGGCTTCAAAACAAGCACGTTCCTTGGAAAGCAATAAACATAATATCAGCAATTTTCTTAGAAGCTGAATGCCACCCCGACAAAAACCTGGGCAAAATAAATATAATTTGCGCAATAGACAGTCCAAGGCAGCTACTGAGAAGATGAGAAAAGGCGATACCAACAATAAACATAAACAGCAAATACCAATGAGTAAAGGCGCTATTACTAACTTTTTTTCCACGCAATGCTTCTCCTGAGCATATCCCAGATATTCTTGAAAAAGACAGAGGGTCCAATAAGAATGGAAGTGTGGTGCAAGACAACTCTTCAGTGTTAATGATTGACAATAACTCGCTATTGGAGCTCTGCCTCTCTGTCCAAAGATCATTGATCCCTGTCTTAAACAGTTCGACTGTAGACAAGGAATGCAACACGACATTGAAAACACCTCCACCACCGGTGATTATTCCGGAGAGGCTATCTATGTCTCCTGATTTGGCAAGACATTCAGAAACTATAGAAGCAGAATCCAATATGGCTCCTTCTCAGATACCAATACCTTGGCTGAGATGCAATCCACTATGGCTTCAGTGCAGTTTTCACTGAACATTTTACTCAAACTTTGTGACCGTATTCTGGAAAATACAATCAACCTGGCAGTACCAAGCATAGAAGAGAAAGTTTGATAACTTGTCTGAAGCTATTCGGATGATCAAAGACCCCTCTCCACTGCTGGAAGTAGACCCGAATGTGACCAAAAATACTGAGATTTTTTTCTCACGTAAACAGCAGCGTTTGGCCAAAAGGGTGGTAAAAAAGAAAAGACTAGTTGCAGCATCTGGTCTTCCGGCTGAGGGTGACCCTGTGCTCAAAAACACAAAAAATCCAGGAAAAAAAGCAGCACAGGCAATTCAGAGAAATTCTAAAAGAGAAGGATGCCTCACGAGTTGGCTTATTCCGGAGAAAGATAAAGATATACCTGAGATAGAAGAAATTCCACCTGAATCTTCGATTATGCTAACCGATGTATCAGTAGAAAACATCTCATCTACCCCGAACAATTCCAGATTGATCCCTTGCCCTGAGACCTCATTAAAGACAGGACAGATGAATGAGGGGCAGAAGCCAGTCACGAGCAACAACCGTATTTGTGTAATCAAGAATCTTTACCAAAAGAACGATCATGATTGGTTAACACAAACAGAATTTCTGATCAGGCTCCATTCTATTCCCCAATTAAGAGTCTTAACATCAGATGACTTTGAATGTATTGAACCATTAAATACCTTAAATACGAATGTTTCAGCAATTCATTGTAAATTCATGGCCACTGCTAATTTGTTACGTACATATAAGGACAACCTATTGGAGGTGGATGTGGAAATTGATGTGGACCCTGGAAAGGAAGACCTAAATTGGCCGTGGAAAGTGTGGTTCGAGCCTAAAATCAAGCCTAGTATAACTCAGCTCCCTGCAAGCAATGAAGTTCAATTGGTAGATATCCAAACCATCTTAAAATGGCTGGCAGAATGTTTACCAGTGGTATTAAAAAAAGATTGAGGGATCTCATTCCTTCCATGGAATACCAGGGGTTTCAGCCATTTGATTTCTCAGGAGGGATCATTACCATATATCAGTAACTATACATGTTTTTGCTTACAGGAGGTATGGCTGACTGTCCCTATTGTGTTGAACAGATACACAGTGCTCCAATCCCTTGCTAAAAAAGGGGAAAAGGGTAGACCTTATGGGGGACTCTTGGTGGGGATCCAACATAATGTTAAATCACGTTGCATTAAAACCAAAACAGATGATTTTATGATTGAGGTTGAATTGGTTATACGCATTGAGCAGAAGGACGAGAAAATATTACTGATAAATGTGTATAACCCCCCGGGGGACGCTCATACTACCACTATTCAAGAGCCTCTTCATGATATTTTGGTTAATTGGACATACAAACAGGAAAACAAATGTATGCTGATTGTTGGAGATTTTAATTGCTATATGTCTGGAGAAATGGTGACCTTTAGTAATCCAAACTTAAGACCTAAGAGTGTAATGTCCCTTAAGAAAATTGACTACAAAGGACAACATTGGTTGAGTTTCTTTGAATTGTGGGACATGGAGATAATAAATGGCAGAACAATTAATGATTTTCCCAGTCAACTTACCTGGGAAAGTGGTGGTGCAAAGAGTATTGTGGACTACATGTTTGTGTCACCTGATGTTGCTTGTAGGGTGAAGGATATGAAGATAGATAAAAACAACTGGAGTGACCATGCATCACTTGGGCTGACTCTGAATATTGATGAGGTAAATCATATGGTTAAGTCTATGGGGGACCTAAGGGCTAATCCTACAGCAACTAGGATCTCCCGGTCAGAAAAAAAACATAGCCAAAGTGGTAGCCACCCTATCACAGGATCGATATAGGGACACCAGCTGTTTTCAGACTAGGTCTATTGACCATATTGAACACTGGATTTCTACACTTGCCCAAGAGCACGCTAGAGTCGGTAAGCGTGGTGTGGTTGTTGGTCCACTCAGGAAAAATCCATTTGACTATGAAGTCAGAGATGCCAAAAAGTTCCTTAGAGCAAATATTAGGAAGGAAAAGAAAACATCAAAGTCAATTAAATCCTACCTCTCTGCTCGGAAAATACTTAAGGGTAGATTCCAGTCGTGGTTAAGACAAAGAAATTATCTCAAGAAACTAAAGAAATGGCAAGATACTCTATGTTTATTATGCACCAAGAATTCTCGAAATATCTGGGCACTCTTCGGAGAAGTTAGAGGCAATAGGACAAATTCAATCCTTAATCCTATTGGTGCACATATATGGAAATATTTTTTGAAAGAGTGAAACTTGCCTAATAACACTGAGATACTAGAGTCCATAAACAAGTTTTCATCTAGGCCCCCATTTAGAGTTACAATCTCCACACTAATTGGAAAAATTAAGAGTTTAAAATCTTCAAGGGCTCCTGGTCCTAATGGTTTGGCTAACATCACATTGAAAAGTAATCTCTTATTCTGGGCCAAGCCATTAAAGATTATTTTTGGGTGATAAGAGCGACCCTGGTAATTTCTGACGATTATCAATGTTGGATTGTACCGGGAAACTTTCTGCGGGCCTACTCCTTGACAAATTGCACGAATGGGTGGACAAAGAGAATATCATTAATTGTTTTCAAAGTGGCTTTAGGTGAGGTTACTCTACGACACATAATTTGGTGATCTTAGATACCCTCACTAGGTTGGCCAGAAATAAGGATAATCCCCCCTTGTATGTGCTGTTTGTTGATTTCAGGGCAGTCCTTGCTTTGATTTGGTCCGTAGAGACATCTTATGGACCAAATTAGAATCCTTTGGCTGCCCCCAAAGCCTGCTATATTATCTCAGGCTCCTCCACCAAAACAATACGGTCTCCGTGAAATTGGACCATCAAGGGAATATGACTGCGCAAATCGAACAAAATAGAGGAGTCAAGCAGGGGTGTGTTACGGCCCTGACCTTATATAATTTATTCACGTATGATTTACCAGTTGCTATTGAAAAGGCCTATAATTGCCCACCTAAAATTGGTGATAAACATTGTGCAGTTCTTGCCTACGCAGATGACCTAGTGATATTAGATCACACTTTGAGCGGTCTGTGTAGATCAGCGGAAGCTTTATGGCTATACACTAGAATTAATGGTCTAATAATAAACTTAGAGAAAACTCAAGTGATACTGTTTACAGCAAAAAAAGTAGCACGTACCAGCCTGAAAGTTCAGGAGATGGTGATTTTATACATCCCTAAGTACAAATATCTGGGAATCAAATTTGAAACCAAAAGGGATTACTCCCAATGCAAGCAGATGAGGATGACTAGGGCAGCCCAAATTTCAGCTATGGTATATTGCTTCACCATTTCCCATGGAGGTTTTACAGTCTGGGCTGCGCGACTATTGTATCAACAGGTTTTTTCACCGATGATGACCTATGGTGTTGAAGACTTACAAACTATGAACCTTGATTGGTTGCAGGTTGCGGAAGGCAAATATTGGAAGAAAATTCTTGGCCTTCTGAACTCCATACCAATGGCCATCATTAGGCTTGAATTGTGTTTAACTTCCCTATAATCACAGGTCCTTGAGAAAAGGGCTGAACTATATCTTCTAATGTTAAGTAAAACTGGTAACCAATTAATTAAAACCATGAGTAAAGAGATTATTAGACACACTGGGCAAATACCCCTAAAAACCAAAACCGAGACTTATTTGAAAGAAATTGAATGGAATATTCGAGATGGGGAATTTACTTGTCGATCAAAGAGGGCTTTACAAAAAAAAGCTGACATGGGGGATTGACTTGAGAACTATGCTTATTTGGAAAAACTTAAGAAATATCACTTTATCACGTATATGTTATACACATATAAAAAAACCGCAATTTTACCTCAGCTTATGCCGGGCAGTCAGAGAAAGACGCTTTATCTTAGTGCTTAGGTTGAACCATTGACCGGTGTTAGCCAATGTAGGCCCAATAAAACAGATCCCCTATTCGGAACGTTACTGCCAGCTATGTAAGAACCACTCAACAGTTGAAACAGGTAAACATGTCCTAATGAACTGTCCTAAATTACTAACAACTTATTTGACCCACTATAGTAAACATGTTCATAACTGTGAGTACATAGCTACTACAGCCTTTTGGCGTAGCACTATTAACTCAACGAACATCAAACTTCTTTTGGCTATGTACAATGTATGGTTATCTATTGATAGTTTATTGGAAATATCTATTTGAATGTATTTCCCTGAATGGTTAAAATTAACCATGGGTTGTAGGTTCTATATCATTTCCCTTCGGAAAGCAATGCATAACAGCTATCTACCAGACCTTGCCCCTGCTTCTTTTTCTTGAATATGAGTAAGTGAAACTTGTATATGTTTTCAGTGAGATTTAACTTGGGTGTATTGTTGCCTATCGTGAAGATAGGTGTTGTAAAATGTTTGTAACTGTCACATTTTTATAACTATGATTGGGTTTTCTTTTTACTTTTGACTTGTAGTATGTTCTTAACTTATCTGTAAATTGCTTTGTTATGTTGTGTAAACTGTTTTTGAAATTGTTTTATCTAGTAAATTTTATTTGTCATGTGTAATGTCTAATTATAGACTATAACACATTAATAATAAAATAAAATACCCAAAATAATATTAAAAAAAGTTAAGGTTAAATTGATCAGTGACAAATACTGCAATGAAAAATGTTTTAGGTTTACATGTGCACACAAGTAAAGTGACCTTTACAGCAAAAGAGGTCACACTCTGAAACATTTCAGCAGACACATTTATAAGAGAATTATCAGCGAATGTAGCCCAGCAGATACAAGATGTATTAACAGAGGCAGAATTTAAATTATTCAAAAATGTATTACATCAATAGAGAGTTTTTATAGAATTCTTTCTCTAAACATCTACTGGTCATGAATTTTTCTTTGGAAGGATAAGGTGTAAGGAACAATCGAGAGAAGTATATTTTTCATTTGAAAGGATTACACTGAAGATCATCCTTCAGTTTTCCAAAAAATAGAAGGACCTACATTTAGTAGAAAAACGCAAGAAGAAAAGGAAACAGTTCAGAAATGAGGACTATATATAAGAGAAAGAAAAGAAGAAAGTGATTAGGGCGAATTGAGCAAATCATGTTTCTGTTTACCAGCTTAAGTGGGCTGGAATACGTTATTTTCATTGATAGACCATAGTCGACATTGGATAGGAGAAATATTTTAAGGGAACATAAAAATGTTAGATGTATTAGATGTGGCTGAATAAGTTAGCTGTAGCATTGATTGTGGAATGTCCAAAATGTAACATTTTCAGGAGGAGAGTTTTTAATTAGTTGGTAGATAAACTACAGGCTTAGTGTAGGCTAACTAGGAGGAGGGCAATGCTGGGAGGTTATATACAATGGGTGAGGCTTAAAGATTCTAAATGTTCAACAACATTCATAGACTCCCTGGGAGCCGAGAGATTAATATTTCAGAATGGGGAAAAAGCAAGTCACAGAATTTGAAGCGCAAGAAAATAAAAGTCAAGAGTTTACCTATTATGGATATGACATTTAGTTGAAATAATAATACATTGGGATTTTTAAGAATTAACGAAGAATGCCTGGATGTGGGGATACTTAGTGCATCAATGGCTAATGCAGAAATCAAATCAATTTACATTAAGTTACTTTCTGTTTGCACCTGTTATACATTATCATCACTATGACAGTATGTATTTAAATAAAATACAAAATAAGAAAGTACAGGCAACTAAGCATTTAAAGGTCAAGCTATCCATATAAAAGCATAAATATGATATTATCTACAGTGATGGAAAAATCGGACAGGGTGCAAGCGGTAGTACTGAAATGAGAACATTACAGGATATAAGGATTTTTGGGTTGTTTATTTAGTAGTCCTTCCACTATTAATGAAGATGATCTCTGCTAACAAAATAAGCATTGGCAATGTCAATAGTTTTGGTGTTTACTGCTTTTCTTTGCATTTTGCATTTATAGGCACCAGGGGCCAAGGAGGAGAGTGCAAAGTTTCAAAGGAGGATGCAATAAGTGGTACAGGTGTGAAATACAATGAGAAGGGGAACAGAGCAAAGGAGGAAGCCATTGATAGACGGTGTCAACGATGATGAGCAAGAGGAAATATAAGCGAGAAAGGGTGAGAGAGGGTAAGAAATAAAGCAAGAGTGTGAGAGAAAGGATGAGAGGGGATAGATAAAGGGGTAAGGAAGGTGGATGGGGAAAATGGATAGAGTGGGTATGGGAATTACAAGTGTCGGGTGTGTGGGGCTAGAGAGAGGGGGAGGGTGCATTGTGGGGTAAAGAGAGAGGGAGTAGGGTTGAGTAGAGAAAGAAGGTGTAGGACGGGTGGCAGTAGAGAGAAGGGGTAGGGTGGGTTGGTGGTGGTAGAGAGGGTGAGGGCAGGGGTAGTGAGAGCTGGAAGGGTAGGGGGTTGGGGATAGAGAGTGTTCATAGGGTGGGTGGGGGTACAGAGAGTTGGGTAAGATGGGTTTAGGTACAGGGAGTTGGACCTTTAAAGAGAACTGGGTGGGGTAAGGTGTGTTGGGTTGAGAGAGAGAGAGAGGGTAGGTTGGATGGGGATAGAGATAGAGGGTAGGGTGGGTGGGGATAGAGAGAGATGGGGTAGGGTGGGTGGGGATACACAGAGTGATGCTATTGTGGGTGGGGGTAGAGACATTGGGTTAGCGGTATAGAGAGTGGGAGTAGAGTGGGTGAATGGTGAGGGTAGAAAGAGCATGGAATTGGGTGGGGTAGAAAGAGTGGGAGTAGGGTGGGAGTAGAAAGTGTGAGTAGGGTGGGTGGCTGGGGTAGAGAGAGGGTGGGTAGAGTGGGTGGGGGTAGATATAGTTTGGGTTGGGTGTGTGGGGTACAGAGAGTGGAGTTAGGGTGGGTGAGGGAAGATAGAGTGCAGGTAGGGTATGTAAGTGGCAGTAGAGAGAGGGCAGGTATTCTGGGTGGGGGTAGAGAAGGAGTGCAGGTAGAGTGGGTGCAGTTAGAGAGTTTGCAGGTCTGTTTGGTGGGTGGGAGGTAGAGAGTGTGTGGGTAGGGTGGATGGGCAGCTGGTAGAGAGAAGGCGAGTATTGGGGTAGAGAGAATGAGGGTAGGGTGAGTGGTATTGGGTAGAGAGAGTGTAGGTATTGTGGTCGAAAGAGTGCAGGTATGGTGGGTGGGTTGGGGTAGAGAGAGTGCAGGTAGGGTGGGGGTGTCAGGTTTTAATAAACGAAAATGTCGTGTCGATATTATTTGGGTGACCATATATGTTCCGATATGGGCAACAAAAAAAATTTAAAAAATTAAAAAATACATAAATAAAAAAAAATTGGGAGGTTGCGGGGGTGTCCCCCGCATGTTCCATGCAATAATGCCACCACAAAAAACGACCATTTTTCGGCGATATTTTTGTGGCGACATTATTACATGGAACCAGGGTGGGTGGGTTGTAGGTAGAGTGAGTGCGGGTAGAGTGGGTGGAGGTAGAGAGACTTGGGGTAAGGTGGGTGAGTTGGGTAGGGTGGATGAGTGTGGGGAGGGTGGGTGAGTGGGGTAAAGAGAGTGGGGGTTTGGCAGAGAGTGTGGATAGATTGGGTATAGAGAATAGGGGTAGGGTGGGTGGGTAGGGGTAGGAAGGGTAAGTGGGGGTACAGTGGGTGAGTGGGGTTAAAGAGAGTGGGGATTGGGTGGGGAAAGAGTAGTGATAGGGTAGGTGGATTGGGTAGGGTAGGATGGGTGGGGGATGAGAGAGTGGTGGTAGGTTGGGTGGGTGGGGTAGAGATGGTGGGGGTTTTGGAGGGGGTGGGGTGGGTGGGGCTAGAGAGAGTGGGGATTGAGTAGGTGTGTGTTGTTAGAGCGTGTGCAGGTAGGGTGGATGGGTGTGGTTTAAAGAGAGTCCAGGTAGGGTGGGTGAATGGCAGCTAGAGAGTGTCCAGGTTGGGTGGGTGAGGCTTAGAGATAGTCCAGGTAGGGTGGGTGGGTGTGGCTTAGAGAGAGTATGGGTATGGTGGGTGTTTTGGGGTAGAGAGAGTGCTGGTAGGGTGGGTGGGGTAGAGGTAGTACTCATTGGGTGGATGGGCATTGGCAGAGAGAGTGCGGGTAGAGTGGGTGAGTGGTGGTAGACAGAGTGCAGGCAGGGTGGGTGGCAGTAGAGATAATGCAGACATGGTAGGTGGGCAGAGGCTAGAGAGAGTGCCAGTAGGGTGGATGGCGGTCTAGAGAGAGGGCAGGTAATAGGGTAAAGAAAATGCAGGTTGGCTGGGTGGGTGTCAGGTAGAGAGAGTGCAGGTATGGAGGGTGGGGGTAGAGAGAGTGTGGGTATTGCGGTAGAGAGAGTATGGGTATAGTGGGTGGTATGTTGGGGTAGAGAGAATGCAGGTAGAGTGGGTTGTGGCAGAGAGTGTACGGGTAGGGTTAACGGGTGGGGGAGAGAGTGTGCAGGTAGGGTGCATGGGTGGGGTGGTAGAGAGAAGGCGGTTATTGGGGTAGAGACAATGAGAGAGTTGGGGTAGGGTGGGACTAGAGAGAGTGGGGGTAAGGTGGCAGGTAGGGTGGGTGAGGGTTAGAGAGATAGTCAAAGTAGGGTGGGTGGATGGGGGTTAGAGAGAGTCCAGGTTGGGTGGGTGGGGGTTAGAGAGAGTACGGATATGGTGGGTGTTTTTGGGTAGAGAGAGTGCTGGTAGGGTGGGTGGGGTAGAGGTAGTACTGGTAGGGTGGGTACCATGATAGGTAGAGAGGGTGCAGGTAGAGTGGGAGAGTGATGGTAGAGATAGTGCAGGAAGGGTGGGTGGGTGTCAGTAGAGAGAGTGTGGGTAGGGTGGGTGGGGGTAGAGAGTGTGCAGGTATGGGTAGAGAATATGCAGGTATGGGTAGAGAATATGCAGGTAGGCTGGGTGGGTGGGGGTCTAGAGAGAAGGTGTGTAATAGGGAAAAGAAAATGCAGGTAGGGTTGATGGGTGTCTGATAGAGAGAGTGCTGGTAGGGAGGGTGGAGGTAGAAAGTGTTCAGGTATGGGGTAGAGAATGTGCAGGTAGGCTCGGTGGGTGGGGGGTCTAGAGAGAAGGTGTGTAATAGGGAAAAGAAAATGCAGGTAGGGTCGGTGGGTGTCTGGTAGAGAGAGTGCTGGTAGTTAGGGTGGAGGTAGAGAGTGTTCAGGTATGGGGTAGAGAATGTGCAGGTAGGCTGGGTGGGTGGGGGTCTAGAGAGAAGGCGGTTAATAGGGTAAAGAAAATGCAGGTATGTTGGGTGGGTGTCGGGTAGAGAGAGTGCAGGTAGGGAAGGTGGGGTAGAGAGAGGGCTGGTATTGGGGTAGAGAGAGTACAGGTATAGTGGGTGGTGGGTTGGGGTAGAGAGAATGTGGGTAGGGTTGGTTGGAGTAGAGAGTGTGTGGGTAGTATTGGTGGGTGGGGGATAGAGAGTGTGAGGGTAGGGTGGGTGGGGTGGTAGAGAGAAGGTGGTTTTTGGGGTACAGAGCATGTTGGTTGGGTGGGTGGGTGGGTATGGGTAGAAAGAGTGGGGATAAAGAGAGTGGGGGTAGAGAGAGTGGGGGTAGGATGGGTTAGTGGGGTAGGTTAGGTGAGTGGGGGTAAAGACAGTGGGGTTAGGTAGGGGAGATATTAGGGCTAGGGTGGTTGACGGGGGAGTAGTGGGAGGCTAGGCAGATTGGGTAGAGAGAGTTGGGTAGGGTAGAATGGGTGGGGATGGGAGAGTGGTGGTAGGTTGTGTGGGTATGGTGGGTGAGGGTACAGATAGTGGGGGGTTTGGAGAAAGTGGGAGTAGGGTGGGTGGGGGTCAAGAGAGGGTGTGGGGTGGGTAAGTGGGGATGAGAGAGTTGGGGTAGAGTGGGGTTAGAGAGAGTGGGATAGGGTATGTAGGATTTTATAGAGCGTGTGCAGGTGGGGTTCAGAGAGAGTCCAGGTAGGGTAGGTTGGTGGGTGCGTGAGTGGGGTTTTAGAGAGAGTCCAGGTATGGTGGGTGGGTGTTGGTTTAGAGAGAGTCCAGGTAGGGTGGGTGGGTGGGGGTTTAGAGAGAATCCAGGTAGGGTGGGCGGGTGTAGAGGGAGAGTCGGGAGGATGGGTGGACATAGAGAGTTTGCAGATATGGGGTAGAGAGTGTGCAGGTAGGCTAGTTTGGTGGGAGTGTAGAGAGAAGGCAGGTAATGGGGTAGAGAAAATGTGTGTGTTGGGTAGAGAGAGTGCTGACAGGGTGAGTGGGCATAGAGAATGTGTGGGTAGCGTTGGTGGGTGAGGGGATAAAGAGTGTGCGGGTAGGGTGAGTGTGTGAGGTGGTAGAGAGAAGGCATGTGCTATTTTTCCTACAACTTACTAATATCATACTTACCCAATATAAAAATGGGTGTCCAATTTACAAAGTGTCATCTTAAAACTCTGCCATTTCCCACCTTCTAGAATCATTTTTAACACTTCTATACACTTTTTGCAACTATTTCAACTAGTTTTGCATCCGTGGACGTCTACGAACATCTGACTTCATTGCGGACCTTCCGGACAGTGCCACATGACCATACGCTGGCACGCGGCATGATGATGTGTCCGAGAACCCGTCTGCACATCAAGATAAGATCCGTGCTTTCGCAAACAGTTCAGAACTGCATTTTCTACTGATCTGGGAACGTTCAACTTCAAAATTTCCTTTGCACAGCTCCAACACCTATTCCTAATCATTATCCATTAACAATCTAGTACAAAGTACATACTTTTAGCAAAACTGCTATTTATCTTAAAATGGCATCAGGGGTTGCCATCCCTCCTCCCCAAGAGCCACTACCATTGCTTTAATCAATTAGCATGAGAAACACTGCCCCCTACCTTAGGAATAACACACGCTCAACATTTTCACCTGTCCACCTACCCCTCCATATTAGTGTTTGTGCCTCTTCCCTCATTTCCTCCCACATTCCTTTCTTAGTTCTCCTGCCAAAAAAAACAAAAAACATCCAAAATCAACAAAAGAAATGTTCCTTTCGGAACTACCTTTCACAGTTAAAATATAGAACTAAAAAAAAAAACTGTATAGACTCCATCTACTTTATATTTCTCAGTAAAGTACATAGACTCAATAAGATTTTCCAACATTTCCATTTGTATTTTGTGTTAGGCTAATGGGAATATTGTGGCGTTCCAGGGCTGGACCATTATCGCCCCCATTCCAGCCCCTGTAATGGGGGATGAAGTCTGTTAGCACCCTAGGTTCCCAAAGCGGGAACCCGGGGTGCTAAAAACACCTGCGGCGTCCCAGTGTAGGAAGGAAAATGCTTTTCCAAGATGGCCACCATGGAAAGGGAAGGCAGGGTTCCATACAGGTCCCCTCCTCACTTTCCATGGCAGCCGACAGAAGGCAAAAAGACAACTCTATGACCATATTACCACAAGCACATTTATCTTCTTTTTCAAATCTATCCCAATTTCGAATAACTTTACTACAAAGCCAGTCCCAGGTGAACATGCCCACTTTAACCCCATGTTTTGTCCCTCGTGGTCATGGCCAGTAGCCAGATTGTCCGGATCATGACCTTATTCCATGACCCGGACAATCTGGCCACTGCCCATGGCCACAGGCTACACCTCAGTCACTAAAGGTATAGCTCTATTTCTGTACCTACATTATGACACGTGGCAAAAAATAAAACATGGGCACATTTGCAAAACCATATTTTCAGGTCCTTCTCAAAGCTCCTTATACAAGTTTGCCTGAAATCCACCCATGTTTTATTTTTTCAAACTGTCAAATGATGCACATACAATCGTCATATAACCTAGTCCCCACTTGACAAAATCCATTCAGACTTTATGAAAACATTTATATCTAGATCTATAATCTTTTTTCAAACCTTTGTTTAGATTTGTCAAATGGCACAACATCTATAAGGCTTTACATTATTTTGGGACCCCCACCTCTAATTTTGCCCCATCTTGATAAAATCCCACCAAACTTTACAAAAACATGTATATCTATTTGTATTATCAGTTTGCCAAATTAAGTGTATATTCGTCAAATGGCACCAAATGTATAAGCCTTTAAATTATTTTGAGCCCCCCCTCTAATTTTGCCCCCTCTTGACAGAATCCCACCAAACTTTGCAAACTCATCCGGGATCAGGTCAGGAATATAATGGCAACATTACATTCAGTTCCATTAAGTAGCGCTAAAGATATAAGCCATCAAAGAGCTGCTTTTGACCAAACCAGTATTGCAAGGTGTCCGCGAATTGTCACAGAACTGTTCGCGAACATCCGAACTGTTTGCAGACTTTCGTGGTGAAAAACACCCGTTTTTGTTGCTTCTTACAGCCATATTCCATCCCATCCTCATCACCTCTCACCTCCCCAGAGATTATTTGATAAATTTGACAAGTGCAATGTTGTGTTTTTTTATATGTTTTTACCGCGGTGTCCGCGGGCACCGGCCGATGACCGCGAATTCAAGATGGCGGGTGTTTCCAAAAATCTGACGCACCTCACACTTCACGCCAACCAATCAGCGAACACGTTGGGTGTCCGCGGACATGATGCAAGTCAATTAGCCAATCGGTGTCCTGTCCGCGGAGCGGACATAGATAACCCTATTTTTTTTTCCCTGTTTTGTTTAGGTCATTAAAAAAAAAAAAACTACTGGATGGATTTACACCAAATTAACAAAAGCACAATTTCGGGACCAAGCCGCTGCTCCTGCTGCAAATTTGGTGAAAATCTGTACAGCGGTTTGGGCTGTAGGCGTGAGCAAAGTTTTTTCCCATTAAGTCTATGGGAAAAAATAAATTTTGGGATCCCCCCTATAACTTTGCCCCCCCCCGGACCAAACCTCAGAGTGGGCCATATACTTTTTTTGCAAAGTTTGGTGAGGATTCGTCCAGGGGGAGCGGTTATAAGCCGCCCAAAAAGTGCTCTTCCTATGGGATTAGCAACTTAACCATAACTATACGGTGCACTAACTCATATGACTAAAATGCAAGAGGTCTATTATGTATATTTTACAATAATCAAACATCTATATTGTACGTTTAACAGTTGAGATTAATATTTGTGAGTTAACATTGGAAATGCATATTGCTTTAATTGAATTTAATTCATAGACCGAGTAATACTTTATAGCAAAATTTGCTTGAATGACACTTAAGATGAAAAAAAGAAAAAGCTACAAATATACAATGGAGAAACACATTTGTGAACATTTCTAAAAGTCCAAAAGATAACATGTTACTGTTTCAGAAAGGTTCAGCAGCACATACACACACATGTTGTCCAGGTTATTTGTTTAAAACATTAAACTGTTGTGATCTTTGAAAATAAATGACACTCATTATTTTTGAAAGAAATAAAATAGTTTATTTTTCTTTTACCAGACAGTCTGTCTCACCCCTTAGAAGTAGAAAGGCCAGTTAAAGTTCACTAGTGCGTATTTTATACATTCTGTTCAGAGCCACTTTTGGAGGTGTGATGACACCTCAACTACAGATAATATAAAAACACCCCTGAGTTTTATTTTGCCAGATACATTCACAGCAATTCACAGGAACACCCAATTAAAGTCATGTTATGGTAACACATGATTGAGTGTTCTGTATACGTGCTGCCCCTTCCCTTTTTCTCTGAGAAATTCTGTTGATTCTTTAAAAGAAATAAAACATTTATTAAAAAGATTGTTTTACTTTTATACATAACAAGAAAAAATGCTTCAGATGCATTTCGATAAAAGCCTAACCAGTTACTGAATGAGTTGCTTCATATTTTTCAAAAAATAGTTCTGCTTGATAATAGTTTATTTTTAAAAGCACAACAGCAGGCTTTAAGGTAATGTGCAATGTGTGGACATCTCTTCTCATACCACCGATATGCTTTCGCTCAAGATCTGCAGTGAGCGTGGCTAGTTCTATATAACTTCACATCTTTCAGATACATAAGTTTGTGGTGCTGCTCTGCCACATAGCGCGTTTAGCTGTGTTCCCCGCTAAGCATGCATAAATCCATAGAGGAAAGTGCAAAGTCCTTCTTATCCCTCAACTGTGCAACCTGTACTTTGCGCCGGATAAGACTGAAAATAATATATAGCTCAGGTAAATTGTTTTAGGAGAACGATACCACCTCGTTTTCTGAGAGACGGTTACCACTTTCGTCCTTTCGCTCTATAGCCTTCTTCCATGTTCCTCATGCTTTCTAGATGCAAGAAGCTCACAAGGTGCTCAGATTTCCTGCTGTCCATGCAGCAGTGTCTTGAGGGCTCACACGTCTGTGTTTTGTGAGCTGAAGGAGGTAAAGCTGCCACGCTGACTGCGGTTGAACTGGCAGAAACTGGCCGCTCGGCTTCTCCGCCCCTTGTTCTCGGCTTTGCCCGTTTGGTTGTCCCGCATAATGAATTTTTCTATTAACTGAAGTTTCTCATGCTCTTCTTTGAGGAATATGTTGACCAGCAGGGTTTTTTCCCGCTTAATTTGCTCGCTTATGTCCTTCGGAATATCTGGAATCAACCAATCAACTAGCAAGCTGAGGAACATCACAAGGTTCTGCAATGACATGAACAAATAGGGGAGTTTTATTTAATCAGGTTACTTATCAGGAGTGGAAGTCAATAAACACAAGGAGCCAATATAGATGCATATGCCAAAGTGCTTCAACTCTTTATTACACCATCATTCACTGCCTTCAATGCTTCTGTCTGTAATGGCACCCAATACAATAATAACAACACTGTTTTGATAATTGGATACTCTTTAGAGCAATCTAAGTACATTTTTTCAGGAATTCTTTATGATTGTGTTAGAGAGGACACATATGTGGGGTGAATGACTTATTCTTGTAACCTTCCTTTTCGATGTATTACACCCAATACGTCCGTCCGTCTGTCCGTCCGTCCATCCATCCACCCATATATCCATTCATCCATCATGCTGCTATATGAAACGATATAGAGCTGCCACTGCTCATAATATTCAAAATACCCTGGAACCTGCAGATTTCTTTTTTATATTTTATTTTTTATTAGAAGAGATTATGCATGTATTTACCCATAAGAATCATAGCCAAACTCAAAATTAGGCAGCATTTGGGGTTCACCCAATTCATTATATTTACATGAGGATGCAATATTTGTATTGTTCCTACTTTGGTCAGAAACATCCCCTGAAATATTCAGTACTACATCTTTGAACTGGTGCCTGTCATTGAGTTGGGATTTCACCTTTCTCTATTATGATTTTTAGTGGTTTGTAGGTTCTCTTCTACTTATTTTTTTCCACTCAGCCCTTCACTGAGTAGCAATACCAAATTGAGTGATAACAATTTGGCAAGCACGCATATTGTTAGCATGCATGCTGCAATTTCAGTTACTCTTTAATTCCACACAACATCAGCAAGTAGGAAAGTCTGCTTGCAATTCGCAGAAATCTGCAGAATTCTATCAGATTCTATTTATTTTCCTGATTTGTTATTTCTTTCTGAATGTGGTTTTACCTACCGAACTTTACCTCAACCCCTGCAATACTGGTTGTGGATAACTTTATTCATGTTTTCCTATGGCCTGCCAACCTATTAAGGTGGAAACAGCATTTACACTGTTACTTTGATGATGCAGCTATGTACAATTATCCTTAAATCGTGTACGTTATCAATAGGCAAGGATGGACTTATTTGGATAAACTCTAAACCATCTAAAAATTGGGTGTTTTATAGATACCAAATAACTTAAGTTCGTTCAGGTTCAGCCACAACCTCCGGGTGTGCACCTTGGTCGTTATATTTTAAAAACATCTGGTTGTCCTGTGCAAGACATAATATTTTGGTTATGTCTACCATGGGATACAGTGAGTGGAGATAAATAAAAACTATGTTAAAAATAATAATAAACATGCACACTTGCTTGCAGGAGCCTTTCAGGCCCTGCAGATCAATCGGAATGTAAACATGTCTCCACATCCTACAGTAGGAATAGGAGCTCATTTTCTACAGTGGCGTAACGTGAATGGAATGCATAAAAGCCTTGGGTAAGGTTTTAACACATTCAATTGTTACCACGCCACATTTTCATGTATTTGTATGGCGGAGCAGAGGGGTGCCAAACAAATGCTTCAGCATTTGTGTCTGCATCGATTATCATGCCGGCACAAATGCTGGAGATTCCTATGGGATCTGCCTGCGTAATGCACCAGCATAAAGCAGGAAAACCCAAAGAGATCCATTGTAAACGCTGCCTGCCATGCTCACGTTAGGCAGCATTGGCAATAGCAATTAAACCATTCTGACATGCTTGCATGTCACGCAGGGTTTCATTGTAATTTGGAACACTGCTTAGCATGTTCACAATTTAAATGAAACCCTGCCTGACATGCAGGCATATCAGGCTCGGTTTAATTGTAATTCTAGATGTCGGCTGCAATGTGAGCATGGGAGTCGGCGATCACAATTAAAAGTAACCTATGCCTGGCATGCTCGCATGCTAGGCAGCATTTACTCACTTGGTAAGTAGGGTGCAAAAGTACAGGGAAACAGCCCCCTACGTGTATGGCAACATGTAATGGATCTCTGCCGCCAAATCGCTAATTTCATTAAAAAGAGCTATATGGCATTTTATTCAATGTCTACTATAGGCTTTTGGAATTATGTAGGCACACCCTTGGCAGCCTAAGAGCAAACCCTTAAACCATACCCATCTCCACCCAGGGATGAGGGGAGGCCTGCACCACCTCATGACCATAGACCGCTAGACAGTTAGCGAGGAAAGCTACCACAATGCGCAGAACCCGGCTAGTGACCGCTACAAAAGTCTAAACCAACGAGGTAAGAAAGTCCCCACTAACCCAACCCTAAAACCTAAAGTTCCACATATACCTCTTAAACACTAAACAAACACAACCGCTTCTCTGCGCAGAAATCCACATGCACTTCACTGCACTCCAACAACAAAACAAACCACACATAGTCCAGCACAACAGCACATGGGAACCTACCAAGACGTAAATGGCAACCCAGGCTCAGTGAACGGTGCAAACTGAACTGAAGCTGTCAACAAGACATCACAGCTCTCGCTCTACCTCTTCCTGCTATGCCCTACCAACCCACCCTACACTCCATCATTTTCAGATCAACCAAAGCACCATGGGACCACTCCGGTGGTGATAGTGTGCAGTATAAATGATCTTTAACAATAACAAAAACTCACAAACTTATCACAACCATTGGGAGGATTCAGGAATCAACCTTCACCTCCCAGAATATGCCAGTTCACTACATTTCTGCTGTAGTGACTCATTTACAGTCCCAGATCACAGTCACTCTCAGTGAGTTCCCCATCACTAGCTCGGATTAAGTGCAATTATGTTGTTTTTTTAGCTAAGGACGGTTAGTATTTTTGTGTGATTAAGTGAAAGAAACAAGCAATTGCATCTTCAAATACATCGGCCTCTCTCCAGCCACCTAGTCCTCTTGAATCATGGGAGATGTCTTTATTCTCAGCAGGGGTTGGCCTCTAAAATGAAATAGAATGCATTTTAGCAGACTTTAATAAAACACATAGGCAAGAAGCCTCCTCATACACCCCATTTCTAAATTCCTTGTCTCTTTTGCAAACTCACCCCATGGCTGCTCTCGCGACGCCCTCTGCCCACCATTTCCAACACAGTCAGAAACATCAGTTGCATTGTGGGTGTGGACGTGACCCTATCACATCAACTCTGTGACAAAAAGCTGCTATCCACACTCTGCATTTTCGCCGCCATTTTCCCTGCCTGACCTTCCCTCACAGAGTCTTTGTGATCGTGGCTATCATTCTTTCATCTTTAGAGTATACTAACACCCTATAGCAGGGAGCCCTTGAATCACAGCTAAGGAAACTCAACTGCGTACAAAATGCAGCTGCAAGGCTCCTCCTCGGCCTAGACAACACATCCCACCCGCCCTCCTTGTCTTGTACTGGCCTCCAATCAGGCGACGATCCACCTTCAAGACAATGTGCATCACCAACCGAGCTCCTCACAACATAGGACCGGAATACCTGAAGCATAAACATAATGATATATGCCTGACAGAAACCTCAGATCAGGAGCAGCACTTCTCGTCATTCCAATGACAAAATCAACAAGAATCGGGGGCTCTTCTTTCTCAGTCCACGAACCTACCATCTGGAACTCGATCCCAATTAACCCTCCGCCGTACAGAACATGACCTTGCCTTCAGGAAAGCTCTCAAAACCTGGCTTTTCCATTCAACAGCCTGGCAGTCTCAGCGCTGCTCCTGGATGAATTATTACTCACCCACTAAAGGGAATTCTGGGGCATCTGAGTAGTCAACAGGGTGGGCATATCACGCCTCCACTGAATGCCTTTCAGTCAACCATCAATAATAAGTTCTGCAAGCCCTTTCCAACCAGGTGATAGTCTTTTTTTGCTGGAACGCCAAGCATGCTATCACAATGAAACATAATCTGTAACCCACACGGGCATGATGCACCAACCTCCATATGTCTTAATAAACACTTCTCTAT
Source organism: Ambystoma mexicanum (assembly GCF_040938575.1). Classification (NCBI taxonomy): domain Eukaryota; kingdom Metazoa; phylum Chordata; class Amphibia; order Caudata; family Ambystomatidae; genus Ambystoma; species Ambystoma mexicanum. The sequence goes on from NC_090936.1 coordinate 223,662,010, forward strand.
TACACACAGCCACAACACGCATCACCAGCTCCAATAGAATACCACTGTGACCCATGCAAAATGCAGACTAGTCATTCACATAATCTGACCTTTCTGACTCTACCACTAAAATGACAATTTGTCAAGGAACCCATTCTCTCACCTGATAACTAAGGTTTGCTGCTAAGGGACCTAGCCACTCTCTAACCTCCTCCTGTTGGCTAAAAATGCACACATGCATTTTAGAAATCCTTTCTTCACCTCTCACAACTCTGACTATGATCTTCCAAAGGTCGCTCATCCCCACAGCGCTTTGAGGCCCTACCAACAGTAGTAGGCGCTATAAAAATGTCATATAACAAAATCAGATAGAGCTATTCTCCCGGAAGTCTTTTTGCATATTCGCACCTGGGATGGGTGCTTAGCCAATCATGTAGCTGGAACAGCAGGCGAGAACACACAATCCCTGCCTGTTGTTCCAGCCACCCGAGCCCCTTAATCGGTTGGCATTTTTTCTCCTTTTTTTTCATTGTGAGGTGGCAACTGGGTGCTTCTCACTGTTCCTTCACCACCCCCTCCACTTACTTGCGGGATCCCAGCATTGCTCTCCGGTCTCATAGTTCCTCCCGTCTTGCCTCCGCCGTAGACATGGAAAGAGGGAATAGTCCCTTTTCCATTTTTGGTGGCAGCCATCTTTTATTTACATTTTTCATCAGGAGATCGTCTGCGCTAGCAGGGCGGATCTCATGATGAAACATTTTGAAAGCCATTCGCACCATGGATGAACACCAGGTTGTGAATGGCTTTCATGCCCTGCCAGTCGGGCAGACATGGCCTTTAACGGATCACAGCCCGCGCTGAGGCCCTCGCTTCGCTCTGGGCAGCTTTAGCTCGGGCTGCAGCCCATTAAAGGCCATGACCGCCCTCTTTGTGGGGCAGGAAAGTCATATAACATGATAGGTCATTTTATGTATGCTCCACTGTCGTCCTCAGCAGCTTGTGCTCCACTTTTCCCAGGGTGGCTTTACAAACTGCTAATCGTCAGGGATTCTTTAAAAAAAAAAAAACATTAGTTGTTTCTCATATGTAGTCAGCCAATTCAGACAACCATTATAGGTCACACAAAAACGAATCGTTTTCTGACGGAATGGGGAGTACCAGGAGCCATTCTGATTATCTGCCTGAAGCCCCTAGATCTCTCTGGAACAATAAATACTTGCCTTTTACAAGCATTTCAACCTTTTTCTGGACCTCACTTCGTCTTGAGATCAAACCTATCCCATATAACTATCTCTATTTTGAGAGGAAACCAGAAGCATAACAGTTTTTTCAATAACTTAGCTAGTGGTGTAGTTTAAAACCTTAGCATACCTTCTACATTGTTGTACTGTTAATTGAATCCAACAACATATAATGGTTTATTTCCTATTACCAAAATGATTGCATTTGGTCGCAGTGTCATTTATGTAGGTGTTGTGGGACTTGGTGGACAATCTAAGGGGCTTGGTGAGTTATATATCTGTCTCTGTTGCTTACACCTTCTATTCTACTGTACCTGAATTTCCCACCTTATAGAGTTTGCTGTTTCACTCCTTTTTATCACCCAAACAAAACATAGATACTGCATGTTGTGGTGACAAAGTTGACATTTGGAGTGTGGCTATGTTGATATCAGCAGTTAAAACTTGGCCTCTCCATTGTTCCATTCATTGTAAGCCCCTGGGGTTTTAGGATCATTTTATTAATTCCATACAAGTGCCGTATGACTCCTTAATGTTGCTTCAGTGTGCAAGTCTTTACTGGAACAGATTGACACGTCTTGTCAATGCTGATATGTTTTATTGGAGAGTATTCTGGGAAGTTTCTGTTCCTGGGAGTCATTGAAATATATCCCAAATCTTCAGTGAGATATCAGACAGGGCCGTCGTAAAATAGCAGGGCATGCAAATGTGCCGGAGCATTTGTTAGACGGGGAAGATACTCTATCAAACAGAAAGGTTCATAGGTGCTGCGTGGACCACTGATAGATTTGTTATGACCTTACAGACAAATCCAAGGTAGTCCAGGGTGTAGATCCATCATGAAATGTGTCTCACCTCCATTTTTCGTTTTCCTGAATCTATTCAGGCCAATCTGGGACTGTATTGTAGAACACATATTTTAGGGGCCTTCTCAAAAAATGGCATGGGTGTTAATCTAGTGCATTTTATTGTCTTTTACACTCCAAGAGCACCAAATGGCATAAGTTTCTTAGAAGGATGGATTTACGTGATAGTGCCCTTTATGGTTTAAAAAAGCAGTCATGGCTGGTCCCAAATACGTTGCTTATGCATTTGATTATGCCTATGTACACAATATTGCAATAATCCAACAATATAATGAAGAGCGAACTTGCAAGCTTTCCTCACTAGTCAGCGTTCAGTACAGTTCAGGTTCAATTGTTTTTTTAAAGCACAACATCACAACATTGTTCTGGAATAGGAAAGACAAATCATTGTTTAACAAGAGGCCATGTTCCCGCCCTTATCAATACCTTGGGGGCATCACCCGGAAACCGAGATCAAGTAAAATGCAGGTGTTGTTTCGCCTGTCCACATTCAGAAATGTAATGTAACAACATTTATAAAGCACTACTAAGGCCATCTACATAAGATGCATCTTCAGGGCTTTCTGAAATAGTAGATGGTCATCAATACTGCTCAATTCAGTGCCTCTGCTCATGGCGCTTCACCTATGAATATCTCTCGATTGTTCAATGAACACTCTTCACGTTTAGTTTTGAGGACTCACATATACTGGCTTGCGGGCGAGTGTATATAATAAAGTAAAACAGTACTGGGGCCAAGGCAGACCCTTATGGAACTTCACAAGAGAGTATTAATGTGTTTGAGTGAGCAGAACTAGTGTTTTTGAGCGTGTGCTGTTGCATTACAAATGCAAATCATTTGCCACTATCTAAATTCATCAGCGACTGAGGAGGGCCCGATAGTCTAAACATCACATGCTGAAAAGACAAGTAAAATTAAGACTTTTGATTCGTCCGTTTTCCATGGCAGTGAAGACGACTCTGGAGATGCCTTTGTAGTCATACAGTGTGTAGAGTCGCTAGTAATATATTTTGCAAGAGTCATAATATGAAGACACCTCATTTCACCCTTCCTGGACAGTTATCTGCTGTCACTGCTATATCTGCCCTTGCAGGAAACTTGTTCAAAGCACTATACCCATTCAATATCCTGGTATTCAGGAAAACCCACTTCCATTTGCCCTGATACACACACATTTTACTACCTTAGCCTAAAAATAATACATACATGTTGAACATGCTTCCATCAACTCTGAGAGCACTAAAGATCAGTTTGACTTTTTTGATAAAAGTTACAAATGTTCATCTTCCTAAGGACATCATTTTAGACCCACGACTGGTCCCATACACACAGAGTGGAAAAGACATGTGATGGGATTAAGCTGCAGTGATTAAACAACATACCTATATATATATAATTTCCTGGATGTGGATAGGTCACGCCGCAGGGCTGGACAGTTCTTGAACACTCATAGTCCTCCCAAACTCAACATTTGGAGGTATCAGAAAATCAGTTACCTAGAGCTGAGGAGTGCTTCGGTGATGACCTCATACCAGTCTGTCTTTCTTCTGTTACGTTATGCTACTCTGCATTTACGAAGTACACAATCTACCATTTTCATAGCATCTTGCTGATGGATGTCTTGGAGCAGAGTGAAATCTGCTTGGAGGAGCCCAGAAGAGGTTGGATCTTATGAACGTTTTTCAAAGCCAGGATTGTTACTGATATTCAGCTGGTGTATGTCCCTAGAGATTTGCTGCAAGACCCATGAGGGAGAGCACAAAAGGCCTTTTGATTGTGTGAAACAAAGGCCCAGAAAATGAGTCACCTGCTATAATTATTGTGGGTGTTGTCGATGAAACCTATGGCACATGCCAGCTGAACTCTCAAGGCACCCAAATCATAAAAGTTGTGTGAATGTACCCAGAGGCTCAGTTGCTATCTCTCTCTCTCTCTCTCTCTCTCTCTCTCTCTCTCTCTCTCTCTCTCTCTCTCTCTCTCTCTCTCTCTCTCTCTCTTTCTCAGATTTATAAACCTCTGACACTGAACCCTGCACCTGTGCTTGAAATTAAATTGTCTAAGCAGTTTTCAATCCAACATTGGTGTGGGTGTTTTATATCTTACAAAAAGCTTGTTGGGTCAAACAATAAGCAACTAGAACACCTTGCAAACCCAAATAAAGTTAAGCTGTGGCTAATTTGGAATTACAGTTTAAAAGATAAGGGCTCTTTACAGTTTTGCTGGTCCGTTAAAATTGCTGGTATAATTGCTGGTATTTACGCCGCTGGCAATTATACCAGACTGGCAAAACACAGATGCTGGCGGTAAATCAGGCCACGACCAGCAAATACATGTTGGGATTACCAGTACCGGTATTCCGTCAATCCCCTCCATTGAGTCCTAGTGTACACCATGGAATGGGGATTTACCGTCTTTTCTGCCACCTGTAATATCCCATTAATTCTGGGGTATCAGGAATTGGAAACAGTAGGGGCAGTTTGCTGGTATCCTGCCGGATTAACTGGCAACCGGCATACTTGTTTCATAGTCTAATTTCCATTAGTTGAATGTGTAACTCAGGTGTGTAGCTGTTGGATATTAATTAATGCAGTTTTGTTCCAGTGTAGCAATAAACACATGTAAATAATCAATTCAGTGAAATCAGAGGCACCAAAGCATGAAGCTCTTTTCCCCCAGTTATGTGTGCCATGCACACACAAAAGTGAAGAAAAACACTGCACTCTGTGGGTGCTCACCTCCACAAGTGAAAATGACAGCTCAAATCCCGTTGCATGGACATTCTTTGATCAACAACAGCATGTGAGCTGTTTCATGTTTAATGGAAGTGACAGATGCATCATAGAATACATAGGCTCAGGGATACGCCTGTCCGGGTGGCATTGTCCCTGTTCTTGGGATGTGTCAAGGCAGGGACAGGAAACAGTGCAGGCAAAGATCTTTGTAGACCCCTGTCATTTTTCATTTTGCAACTGATTTAAATGCTTGTATAAACGATGGGTGTTTCTATCATTGTTATCTCTCACTCTGAGATAGGGGTAAAAGAAACTGTAAACAATCAAATGTCAGTGACAAGATCATTAAGGAACATCTGCATTTTTTAAATGTATTTATTGTGTGTTGCTTAAACTGTAAACGTATGCTGTGCTATCAAATATTTCATGCAAAATACAGTGCGAGGTCAAATTGAATTTATAGGTTCTTATTGATAAAATTAACCCAAATAAGTTACCAGTTCATATATTCCAAGTTTGGTTCTATGAACTTTCCACCCAAACCTTTCAGCCTTTTTGAAATTTGAGAAATTGATGACTTCAGAAGTACATAAGTAAAATGTATCTTAGATGCATTGAAGGCCAATAGGAGTAGAGCCCAATACATTGATGTTGTTGGCACATGTTAACCCGCATAATTTAGGTTTCCAATACATGGAAGGAATGAACATACTTCCTCCTGTCTCTTTCCAAGGCCTGAGAGGTGGTGGCTAAACAGGCAAGGATCCAAACTGCATCCTTGCCGGAGTCCCCTAAGCGTCTGGACCCTGGTGGACAGAGTACCCCTGTTGTCAAACACAACCTGAATAGTAGCGTTAGAATGTAAGTTAGAATGTAAGCTGATGAGAATACTTGATCAACTGGAAGACCCCAGTTAGAGAGCTTTCTCAAAAAATAATGGGGTCTTAAAAGGTCCTGATAAATGAATACATGCAGAATAGACTGTATAAGAAACCAGATCCATGGTCTGAACTTGTAAAAAAGGTCTAACCATTAACTAAGAACTTCTACTGAACTCTTCATTCTTTTCCACCGTGTGTGTGTATGATATACTGTTTTCCTTGATATACTGTCGGACAATGATACGATTTAATGTTCTGGATTTTGCAACATTTTTTCTGTTTCTTTTTCCTTTTTGTGTTTTCCTTTAAAAGAAAAGGCAACAGGTTTTGTTTTAAACCATATGCTAATAAAAAAAAAAAACATCAATAGCCCATCCACTGAGGTGCCAATATTCCCCTGAAAACCAGTCTGAAACTTTTTTTAACCTGCCAAATTGGGAAAAAATTTTGCTGCAAGCGTCCAACAAACCGCTAGGTGGATAGGTCCCCGAATCAAGCCTGTCATCTTTTGAAAGATGGGCCCAATGCATGCTTGCACCAAGAGGCAGGAAGCTGTTGCTTAAATAAGATAAACAAAATATCTGTCCGAGAATAGGGCACTCTTTAAATGTGTTTTTTGAGAATCCATCTGGAACGCTGGAGCTCGAGGACCTCAATTACTTAATCAAAGTTTCTGTGTTCCCAGCATCGAAATCAACGTCCCAAAGGAAAGGACAGTCAGTTCTGATCACCAGCAATGTATCTCAGTATCGAGGCGTAGTGTTGCTGAAAAAGCTGCACCATCCAGTCTCAGTTATCAGGCTCAATTGTTTAAATGTTACCAAAACATTGGCCACCTGTTTCTGAGCCAGGATCATTAACATAGGTTCCCTCTCTTGTTGGACAATGAGATGTTTATGACTTTTTAGCCCAGTATTTGTAGCTCTGATTGGACTTCCTTCGTTGCATTATCCTGTCGTCCCTACAATAGATCGTCTTCATAACCTTTCCCAGATTGCACCTTAAGTCTCGCATTTTCAATAAAGGTCCATCATTGTCAATGCACCCCCAGCACCAATGTGGGTGCACTCCGCACTCGTCTTGCTGAGGACCAATGCATACATGAGTGCTATGCAGATGCTTGCCAGTAAGTATTGCATGGCGAGGCAGGAACAAAGCTCTGCTCATGAGTCCCTTTCAGGAATAAGGATATTTGTGCTCTGAAAAAGTGGGAGCAGAATGGGTAGAACAAAGTTCCCCTCTCATTTTTTCCATAAATCTACCATAAACAGTTTGTGTTAACAAGAGCATTTCCGCATATTTGTGCAGATTCTCACAAATGAGCGCAAATTAAAGGCGTGCAGAAGATGCACTCATTTAATGTGTGCTTCGTACTGAAATGCCCAGGACACCTGTGACGAATCAAATTTCAGGTTACCAGTGGTCAATGGTTGAATATCGGTTTCTAAACCATCAATCGGCCCCACACCTCTAATACAAGAGAATGGATCTGAACAGATTGGAATATATAAGCCTACAATTAAAATGATGAACCTCCTTGTCCAATTTTAGTAGCATGGAGGGAAACGCAGGCATAACTCCTCCAAAAGTCGTGGATCGTTGGTTAGTTGCAACACAGGGAAAATACAATTATTACCCAATGATAAATGGAGCGTCCAGTCAAGGTTATTTACAAATCCCTAATTTATCATTATACAGCAGACAATCTAACAACACTACGAAATGCAAGCCACCTTGTAAAGGAATGCAGAGGACAGACAGTTCTAAAAAGGAAAAGGAATGCACTCACAATACTGACAGGAGGGTGGTTGGTATGGTTAATAACTACAGTAGTTGGTAAGGGTCTCTTGGCTTCAGCAAAAGGGTAAAAGGGTCTTGAAATGTCTCTAGGGACCTTCTGGTAAGGACCAGGAGGACAGAACCAAAATGTACCTTTTGCTGTTGGTGTTCTTGGTGCTCGACAGGGTCGAGTCAGGGTCAGGTCACTTTGCAGACTTCTGTGACAGAGTTTGAGACAGGAGTTAGCTGCTGGCATCGGGTGGTAAACCAGTTCGGCGAGCAGAGCTGGACAAATGGCTGCAGGCTGGCCTACACTTCGGCTCAAGATCAGGAATCGTTGTCTCAGTGCGGTTTGGTTGTTCTGAAGCACAGGCAGAGACATCTCAAATGTCTTTAAGCGACTGTTGCTTGACAACGGTCAGCATTGTAGTCAATTGTGGATCGAGGCACTTGAATGGCTGGAAAAATGTACTTTAAGGCAGATTGTGGTAGATGCTCATTGAGGCACTTCTTCCAGCTTCTTCAACGGGCTCATGTCGTACTTTAAGGAGAACAACCCACAGCTCGGCAGTGTGTTGCAGCCAGCTACCTTGGCCTTTGTTTTGGGATCACAGACAATCTGGCACTTCCTATCGAGGAAGCTTGCTGCAGAGCCTAGCAGGGCACACTGTGTGCTGGCTGGGTACCAGTTCTGGAGATGCTGGAGGTCCTCTAAGTGCTTTTTCTCCCTCTGTTCCCGGCGAGAAATCCAGGGGAGGGATCTTGCTTCCCTCTTTGGTTATACTGCCCCTCCTTCACTGGCGGAAGATGTAAGGCAGACTGTACCTTCAGCCAGGGTCCAAGGTTGAGTTCTTCTTTCTTGTGAAGTCTTCAGATGACCTGCCAATAGAGGGGCTCAGCTCTCTTTTATAGCCAATTGGGCCACAGTAATTGGTGTATGCTAAGCCTACCTTAGTGAATCAATCCTGAGGTCCCTACCAATAATCTCCTGCATGCGTGACATCATAATCAGAGTGGTTTGCAACAGAAAAGGTAAAGGGGTGAAAAAAGGAACACAGTGTGCACCACAACTAAAATAGCTGAACCCTTCTCTCAACAGAAAGAGATCTGGGCTCACTGACTTGTGCTGCTAAGTCCCACCCATTTTCCTGGCTGTTGTGTTAAAAGAGTCTCTCTGGTTATTTGTGCTCCCTCTGTTGTCTCTGTTAAAGTGGCTGGTCTCTGTTGAAGGTTCATCGAGACCAGACTCTCTGGATCCTACAAACCACATTCCTCTATATGAAAGAGGACCCCCAAGTGGGATGGCCTACTGTAAACAACAGACCCAGACATGACAGTTCACTGCCATCAATATGGAGAGATGTGAGATGACTTCAGGTTGACAAAGTTGCATATGAAAGGTTGATGGGTGTGCTGCCTCTTTTGCTATCCTGTTAAGCGAGGGTCTTTGTGGGCCTGTTTGAAATTCACTCTGTTGGTATGATAATCACTGCCACCTGTTTCAGGGCCTAACAAAAGAGCAGGGTCGGATCCATGGAGCCTTTTTCGTTTAATGAAGTTAAACATGGCAGGAGGAAGGTTGGTCCTCCCCATTTCTGAGAATGACATTGTGCACTGCTTAGTTGTCACATGACAACTAAACATGACAGGGGCGTACGTTGCTGGTAATCGTTGTCTATCCCAGCGTAAACAGGTCTATGCTTTTGTCATGATGTGAGCAAACAAAAATGTGTGTGTATTAGCACACACATTTTTTTGAGGTTGGTCTACCATCCTTTCATTTAATAAACATTTCAAAAAGCCCAGGCGATAGCATGCCCACCATGCGGGTGGTCGAATTCCTCACATCACCTTACTCTCAAAGGTGGCCTGAGTATTTCAGGAGGAGCTGGACAAAAGCATAACGATGTGCTGTCAAGTTCCCACACTATTGTATGACAGGCTCACAGCAACCACGTGGTTGCTGGAATCTCATTTCACAGAGACAAGCTGTTGAAGGTTCCGTCTCTGTGAAATGGCCAAGAAAGTAAAAAAGAATTTCCATGTCTGTTTAGGGGTTGGAAATTCAAGTGTAAAAGCCACAGCTTAAACTACGGCTGTCACACTTCATAAATATATAATGACAGGGTCAGACAGAACCTTGGCCCCGATTTGCACCTCTCCCTGTGCCTGTTCCCAGCAGGCACATTGGGAAGGCCCTCATTTCTGCGCATTTAAAATAGCATCACATTTGTGAATTCGGGATGTGCTTTTAAATGTGCAGAAATGCCTCCTTGTTTGCACAAATGTGCAAATGGGGGAGTAAGGGCCTCTGAATAATCAGATGCCCTTTAACAATTGGGCTGCTCCCTCTTTTGGCGCAAGTGAGGATATGCGCTAGTGCATCTCCTCACTTGCACCCAAACATATTTGAGGGTCTGGTCCATTGTGTCAATGGAGTGTATAAGGGATCCATTCCGGTGTAATAGAGGGTTGTGGAACTTTACTATAGGCCAGGCATCTACAATCTGTGGCTCTCCATATGTTTTTGACTACACTTCCATGATCCTACACAATTGATTATGCTGCATGGTGCTGATGAGAGTTGTAGTCCAAAGAATCTGGCGAGCCAAAGGATTTGGGCTTTTGATCTATCTGTGAAACAGAGAATTCCAGTGATGTCTGTTCCATTTGTATTTAAATACCTGGTGGGAGAACAACAGAAGGACACAAACATACCCCTATAACTTTTAACTCCAAACTACAAGGATGAGGCTCACTAGAAGGTGCTTGCCCTTCTAGAGTATGAGGCTATGGCTAACGTCTGACAGATGGGTTCTGCAATGAACCTGCTGACAGTATACTTTCAGCAAGGAATGCAATAAAAATGCACTTCACTTTATCATGCTGTGATCATATTTATTCACCCCACACCTCAAGCTTAGTCACTCAGCAGTCTGGAATTCTAGGCCCGATAAGCAGCTGTGCACTTGAAACGGGGATGTGAAACGAAGATAAATTAGACATTTCCAGTGAATTACACGCATACGCTACAGTCTGACACAAATGTTGAATAGCTGGTCAACATCATAGTCAGAATTATTGGGTTTTTGCTGCATGCAATGCCTTCCGTGGTTGATATAATCCTAATCCAATTATATGAATTGATAAAATGATTATGAACCGACCTCTTGACCTTGTAATATTTGCATGTCCAAATGTATTATTCACTGACAAATATTGGTGGCGGCTTGTTTAAAACGTGTTGGGAGTCATTTTGAAAGAAATGCAAATTGCAAGCGAGGTAATCAGCAACGTTAGTACTTCTGTAATGTTGTGATGATTGCATGCAATCGTCAAGATTTGCAAAATGGAGTGCAAAACTAGAGTAAAACAAGGCAAAATCACCTTTCCTCTTGAGTTTTATGCCACCTCTCTGTTCCACCGTCTGGCCCGACACACTCTGCAGGGCACACCCTGGGTGTTCTGATCTTCTCAGACCTCACCCTCTTCAACCCCCTCACCACTCCTCTCTCTTGGGCGGTCCGCTTTCTTCTCTACTCTCACCTGTCGCTCTCTGACCCTCAGGCTGATGCCGTCCCCAGAACTGACAACCATGGTCATCCGACCCATGAAGCGTGTGTCAGTGCAGGCTTTCACAGCCCTTTCCAACTTTCATCTCCCTATCTCTAACACTCTTGATGTCCTAGCCCCTGTCATGAGGATCCGTTTGAAGCCTGCATCCAAGTGCAACTGTTTGTATGATTCTGACCTCGCCACCCTTAAGCGCAGGTGTAGGGTGGCAGAGAGAACGTGGAGGGCATCAAGCACATCCTCTGAAAAACTTGCTTTCCACTGGCTCCAAAGGCAATACAGACTCTCTGTCCTATCTAAGAGAGCCTACATCCAAGTCCACGTCTCAGCGGCATCTAAAAACCCGACCAAACTTTTCAAAATCTGCAAGGAGCTGGCCAATCCTGCTGCAGTCTCTACCTCTCCTGTTCTCTCCCAGGCCCTTTACACAGCTTTGGCATCTCATTTCACCACTAAAACTCAGGACATCCTGTCCACTCTCTCTTCCTCTACCTCCTCTTGCTCTTCCTCTACCATTCCAGGCCCCTCTCGACCAGTTATCCTCTTCCATTCTCCGCTTTCCACCAGTACACTCCGGACGAATTTTCAAGACAAGTTCAATCTATGAAAGTTTTGTCAAGCAGCTGCTCCCCTGCTCCTTGAGAACCATTAAGGACCACATTGACACCCTTGCTCCAGCATTGGGCGATTTCTGCAATCACTCTTTTGCCACTGGAACCCTCCCCTCCCCTCTCAAGCACTCCCTTGTGCACCCCCTTCTTAAGAAGCCATCTGCCAATCCTTCCTCTCCAGCAAACTATAGCCCAATCTCCATCACTCCTTTCCTGGGCAAACTCCTGGAAAAGCTGGCCATCTTCCTGCTTAATCTACATACTGAATCTGTTGGTTGTCTCCATGATCACCATTCTGGCTTCAGAGCAGCCAAAAGAACAGAAACTGTTCTCCTGAATACCCATGAAGACTTGCCCTCCAATCTTGACTCTAAACTTCCTTCCTTCATTATTCTCCTTGATCTGTCCTCTGCTTTTGACACAGTCAACCACTCCATCCTGCTCAATTGTCTCTGAGACAACCCTTTTATCTCTGGTCAGGCCCTTGCATGGTTGACCTGCTTTCTCACTGACCGATCCTTCCAGGTCCAACTTCGATCTTTCCTCTCTTCTATCACTCTCTCTACTTGTGGTGTTCCCCAGGGGTCTAACCGCTCTCCATGGCTATTTAACCACTACTTGGCACCACTGGCCCACCGCATCTCTACCTTCTGCTCTAACTTTCAGTGTTATGCAAATAACACCCAGCACTCCTTCAGGCTCCCCTCACCCTCTACTGCTCCTTCTCTCATACCAGACTGTCTGCAATTCAGGAATGGTGTGCCTCGAAAGATCTCTGCCTTAATGCAAGTAAGACTGAGATCCTCCTCATTAGGACTCCTGCTCCTGCCTTCCCTCTCTCACTCTGGCAGCCAACTCTTTACTCTCTACCTGCTCCTTCCAGTGAGGCTAAGAACCTTGGGGTCATCTTCAACTCCACCCTCCCCTTCTCTCCTTCTCTCCTCAGATCTCTGATGCCTCTAAGAAGTCACACTATCGGCTGCACCTCCTCAGAGGTATTCTTCCTTTTCTCACTGTCTCCAGAGCCCTGGTCCTCTCTAGGCTGGACTACAGCAGCAGCCTCTTTCTAAATATGCCTGCCTCTACACTTTGCCCTCTACAACTTATCCAGAACAGGACTGCAAGACTTGTATCTCTCTAGCCCTGAAATTCTTCCACTGGCTCCCTGTGGCTGAGAGGATTAAGTTCAAGACCCTCTGCATCGTCCACAAGGCTTTCTGGGGCTGTGGAACACATTACATCCAACTTTCACTTCCTAAGCATCTTCCAACTCGAGCTCTCTGCTCATCCACCTCCAACTCTCCACCTCCAACTCTCTGAGGGTCAGACGCTTCTCCATGCAGAGGGTGGGGGGTCATCTCTTTCTTCGGCTGGGGCCTCCCTCTGGAACAGCTTCCCTGCCTCCCTGAAACTTGGGGACAACCATCTCTAGTTCAGGATGCACCTTAAGATCTTCCTCTTTGCTTTTGCTTTATCTCCTCCTCTCCCTGCTGAACTCCTGACTGAAACTGCACTGGTCACCTGTGCTAATAGAATATATGTGTTGCTCAAAGTGATGCCAGAGGTTAAGATTAATTCTAAACCTTCCAGCCATCACCCACCTCTTTTGTTTTGCTTTGGTCACCCCCAGTGTGACGGGTATGTCCAGACGTGGTTCCTGTGCCTGCTGGGCTTTGACACCCAACTCCTCCTCGTTGTTGATGCCCAATGAGGCTGAAACATGTCTGTGTATGCAGAAGGGATGTGACCTAGCATATCCTGCTGGACTGCCCCTTTTGGGGTTGAACCAAGCCTGGTTTGCATATGATCTTTCCCTTTTCTGAAATGGCCTGGCAGGCAAAGATCGAGGATCTGGAGGGTTGCCCAGAGCGATGCCATTGGTTAAGATTAATTCAAACCCTTCCAGTCATCACCTCATTTGTTTTGCATTTTGATTGGATGAGGCGTGGTCCATAACTGCTGCCGTGTGCTAATAAAATATATATCTTCATTCAGCTGTCGTTTCGGCAGTTGGTGGAGGAGCACTAGTCCCCAATGAGATCAGGAAACCAAATACACAGTTCTTCCACTTTATTTAAATTCCAAAAGTTCCATAAAATTGTCGCACATCCTTATGGCAAACAAAAAAAGTTTTCACAAACCACTCACATTGTGGTCCTCCCAAGGTAACTGGCGCATAATAGATGGAGTCTACGCGTTTCGCGGTCCACTGACCGCTTGTTCACAACTAATGATCCGAACACTGTTGTGGGTTGGAATACCACATGTGACATGTGGTCAGATATAGAAAGAGGACTACCTTTTTTGTCTGTTGGGGAACTGAATCGGCCATTTTGGAACGGGTCTGTTATGTAAAGTGGGTTTACTAAACCCGTGCAGCTACCTGGCATTCTGTGTAGAAGCCCTTCTTTTGGATATCATGTGATGGACTTCCATTTAATAATGGTACCAATGATATGCATACAGTCTATGTGTAGATAATGATAGTACAGTACTATTTTGTAATACTAAAATACGTATTGCATATTGCTTGCATCATAACTGTAAAGTGCATAATATTAGCAGCATAGTTGTAAAGTGCATAGTGCGCATAATACTTAATCTAAAATATTGATAGTACAGTACTATTTTGCAATACTGAAATGCATATTGCATATTGCTCGCAGCATAACTGTAAAGTGCATAATATTAGCAGCATATTTGGAAAGTGCATAGTGCGCATAATACTTAATCTAAAATATTGATAGTACAGTACTATTTTGCAATACTGAAATGCATATTGCATATTGCTCGCAGCATAACTGTAAAGTGCATAATATTAGCAGCATAGTTGGAAAGTGCATAGTGCACATGATACTTAATCTCAAATGTCCTTCACAAGTCCTGTCATAGTACCTATTAAAGATGGCAGTTATTTACCCTAACAGACACCAATTGGCCTTCGGTTTCTATATACATAGTACTTGTACGTTGGTTCAAAGTGCAATGTGCTAGCAGCGATATATCTAAAGTGCTATTTCTATGTCCTTCCAAAAACTGCAAGTGCCTATAGTTTCACCAAAGACAAGTAGCGAGGTCTATATACAGACTAAAAGTAGAAACAGGTTTAAAATCTCAATATGAACGCACACATGTCAAACCCAATCAAAAAACATTACAAATACTAAATGTATGCTGGATCAAACAAACCCATCAAATCCCAAAGGTGAATTAAAATTACAAAGTCTCGACTGTTATCCTGATACTGGAAAAGAGAAAAAGGTGGAAAAATCAGAAGACTTAGTACAACTCAAAATCAAAAGGCCTTAATACAACTCAAAAACTCCTTTCTCTCCATTCTGGATATAATCTGCTTGGGAAAATAAGTTAACTTCTTATGACATTTATATAGAGATCCACTTGAGTATTTCGGTTAACAATGTCAATATCTTTACATCATAATGGTTCGAGTATTAACCCAGGAACGTATATAGTTCCTCGTCTGTGTTATGCCCACTGGGTGTTTTGCTCTCAAAGTCTAGGATGCAACAAGTTTCTTTTTGCAGAAGTTTCTTCTCCTCTCTTTTTCCTCCTCTGGGGTCATCTCTATCTTGTGTATGCCAAAGAAGTAAAAACTATCCATTTTACCCTCGTGGTAGTCGCTAAAATGCTTGGCCATAGGGTAGTTCGGGTCTTGATGTTGAGTAGCCCTCACATGCTGTTGAATCCGGATCTTTAATCTGCACTTAGTGCTCCCGATGTATATATATGTATCCTTTGTTTTTAAACCATTTTCTTTTGTGTTCTTTTTTTAATCAACAAATAAATTCACATTAATCTGCAGGGCTGGAAATGTGCACATACTTCATGTAGGATTTCTGGGGCTTTCTTCCATAGATGATGTTTGAAAAGAAGAAATACATGCTCCCATTTTAGTAAATAACATCGTAGGCAGGTCTGCCAACGAGGAAGGGCAGCATCTGGACTGCATGGAGTCTCTGGGGGAAGTCAGTGTCGGTTCAAAATAGAAGAGGAATCGTCCAGAGACACAAACCAGGGTTTCCTATGTATCCTGAGTGTCTGTAAACACCAGTGGCTCAGACGACAATTACCAAGGGTTTTTCCAAAGAAGCTACGGTTTCTGATGCTGTATTAGTATTTCCTAGGAAAAGCGAGCACCCGAAACATCCCAGGTGATTAATTATATGCCAGGCACATCTGCCTCCACATTCCAGCCTGCAATTAGAGGACCCCTAATGTGAAAGAAACCAATGTCCCACACAATAAACGCTGCGACCTGCAATGTATGTATGGTAAACAGCATTAGACAGGCAAGCGGTGTTAAAAATATGCAAACATTAAATAATGAGACATTTCATTTTTGTGATGATTTTATAAAAGGCCTCAATATTGTGGTTACGATGATTAATACAGATCTAGTCCCACATACAACTTGTTTCTTTCTATGCATTCAGATATTTAGAGCGGTATTCCGACAAAATGTGGAAAAATAAATACCGTACATTCGGCAGTTGCCCAAATACTGAATCTGATTTTACTGAATGAGGGGCGTGGGCAATGCGGGGGTGTCCTGCGCTCCTGTTGTTCGGTAAAATAAGATTCAAGGGTTCCAGGGGTGTCCCCCACTTCCATCACATGGATTGCGGTGATCAATAAAGTTAACAAAACAAAACATGGACCCTGCTGCCACAGGTCTGACCCACTATGGGAACAGGGAACCGACGTTGCAGGGGCATGGGGGAGTCGAGGCACGTGAAAGAAGTGTGCCGCAGCGAAGTAATTAGGGGTGTAACGGGGCAGCAAGTATGGGATGTGGGAACAAGTGGTCTACATGATCACTGCCCGGCACGTTTTTCAGATTCAACATTTTTGTCGATGGAATTTTGTGCCATGAAGGGGTCCCATTGATACGTTTAGATCATCTTTCCAACTGAGAGATCTCGACTTTCAAAGGTAATGTGTTTCACTTGCATATGAATTTATGGGGGATAGATCCACCAGCTACTTTAACACAACACACCCCAGATTCTTTTCTTTTTGTACCCCAATTGTAACCCTCGTTTGGGTGTTCTGGCTGGCACATTTCTTTCAGGTTCCCACATTGTGCAGGAGATAGCTGAGGAGCAATGTGCTCCCCTTGGAAACAGGCTATTGCCGTGCAACGTGGGTGGTATCAACGATGAGCACTTAGAAGCAGGAGGAGTCTGGCATGAAGCACAAGATAAATCCCCAATAATAGTGATAATTATGTTGTTTGGAGGGTAAAAGCTAATCTTTTTATTTCCCGTTCCTTGGCATTCGATACACAGGAGAGACAAGGGCCCCATGCCACTTAAACGGTGCATTTAAACACCCAGATGATTACAGCAGGCAAATGGAAAGGGTTACTGATTGCTTCTGTCTTCACTCATAAAAATCATGCCACCTACTGGTCTGAGTTTACAATTTCTTTACTCACACGGTCCTGCTTAATACAATTCTGTCTAATGTTGGCTATCGTAACTATTTACTGAATTTGAATGTTTGAAGAAAACTAAATACCAACAAGGTCTCTAGTTATACGGCCTCTTATAATGCCAAACTGTGAGTGCATGGACTGAAACCATGTATTGACTCAACTGCCTCGGCAGCAAGGGCTTGACAGAGCCATGAAGGTGTGTTAAAGGTGCTGATTCAGCATCGGCTAGGAAGGGGCGCTCCTACCAACTTCAGGAGTAAAAGAAGATGCATGTGGGGATGACCTCATGGAGTGTAACACAGACACTCAGAGCCACAGATACACTGTATAAAGGACTTCACCGGGAATGGCACGGGTGCCGATACATGGGATGTAAATTTGGTCCAACACACCGGTCTATGATTAGCATAAGGAGGGGAGGGAAATAAATAGCACAATCACAAATAAGCATAGTGGGAAATCCCTCGGGTGAGCTGGTTCTGGAAACTTTCAATTTAAAACACGTGACCACAATGACAGGGATGTGCAAAGGAGGAGGCTTGATTTACTCGTCATATGGGAATTAACACAACCAGAACTGGGTGATGTAACTGCAGGGCGGTCAGCCAAACAAGCCACTCCTGCATGGCAGTGGGGTGGGAGGCTCTGTTCCGGTGTGCCGATGCCCATCAGCAGGCGGCTATGGGAAGGGAACCCTGGACGGAGTGGCGTTCCTGGGAGGAGCAATTAGATGGTAAGTTCTTGAGCGCTGCCGAGGTGGCCAGCCCTCAAAGTATCTACCACAGGGCTCGAGAAGGTAATTAACTAACAGGTATCATGTGAATGTCCCATTTTCCACCAACTGTGTCCCGCTCTCAAGGGTGCTAACCAATGGCAGCAGATTACAGTTCCGGCAGTCAGCACAAATGTTGCTTCATTAATAACAAAATGTTCCAGAGTGGGTTGTGAATAAAATGTGGTACCAGATGGGGGTTAATGTGATGGGAAATTATTGAACTGTTTGCACTAATGACGTTCTCACTAATTAAACTAACTATGGAGGAGGAGGAGATTGCAAACCAATCAAATCCCTGGGAAGCACAGAAAAAACGTATTCTCCAACTTGCAAGTGTTTCTCCTAACTTCGGGAATATTGTATTTCTGATTATAAAACCATTAGTTGTATTCCATTCAGATGTCAACCGCTCGATCAGAGCAAATCCACTGTTTTGTTTTATTTGTGCTCCCCAATGTAATAAACAGTGTTGCTTCTTGCCCGGTTTGTGCTCCATTTTCTGAGTGTGTGGTTTTTATTATGCACTGAATAGTGGACCCCTGACTACATTTTTGGAGGCCCACGTAAGATGTCTCAGTCAATCTGGACTACAGAGGGTATCCTGGCTGCCCACCCTTGGGACACAGGTCTGGCGACTGCAGACCTGTTCGTAGCGCATCACTGAGACGACCCTGCAGACGGTGAGTTTGTGAAGGTCTGCCAGTTCCTGAGAGCCGTCCTGCATTTCAGTGGAAGGGCGTGCCCGTGGTGGAGGCTCAGTGCCGAGGGGACACAAGAATAACTGTGCAAAAAGATGCTGCACAATAGGTGTATAAGGGGTAGGGATAGATTTTTTTATGGTGTGTAGGATGCATCTTTGAGAGAAGGGAGGATGATCGCCTTCATGTATCGCGGAATCAGATTTGAACATACTCATTTGCCCCAGGGTTACTGTAAATTTCCCAGCAGCTTTAACAAAATAATACAAATGGATCCATGTAATGTACAAACATCAAGCATAGTGATTCAATATGTAGATGTCTTGCTAATATGCAGTGAGAAGACTATAGAATAGAATCAGTACACATTTTGTCACTACTCGCAGAAAAGGGGTACACAGTGGATAAGGAAACATTACAATATTGTCTTGAAGAGATAGAGTACTTGAGACAAATAATAACTATTGAAGGGTGAAGAATAATGCCTGAAAGAACACAGGCCATTCATTCAACCACACGTCCGCAAACATTAAAAGCAATGCATATGTTTCTAGGTCTATGCAATTACTTCAGAGCTTGGGTATTTGATTATGCCACATTCACGAAACCCCTATTGCAGGGTATTAAGGAAGCGCAGAAAGAGAAGAGGGACATAAAATGGACATCTGAAATTAATGAGTTTCACAGAGCTAAATGAGAAATCAAGAAGCACACAAACCTCCCAAAAAGCATCAAGGTATGAAGTCATACTGACAAACCCAGCCATAGAGGTGGTAAGGTGTCAAAGTGTGAACCCAGTAATCTACCTAGCAGAGCAAATAGAGGAAGAGGGTTACATACATGACTGTGCAGCACACATGGACAGGATGGAAGGGATCATGCAGGTAAAAGAGGTAGAAATAGCAGGGGCAGACATGGTGTATATTGACAGGTCCTCAAGCATTGACCCAGAGACAGGAAGAAGACATATTGGTATGGCAGTGGTATGCTGCATAAATGGGGCGTATGTAATAGCATCCCAGCAGTGGCTACCTTCACACTATCCATCAAAAGTAGTGGAATTAGTGGTGTTGATAATGATGGCGGACACAGAACAAATATATTTTCTGATTCTGCCTATGTTATATCAGCTATTTATTCCGGCCTAGCACAGTGGGAAAGGAGAGGATTCAAAAAAAATGTTTCTCCTGTAAAACATGCAGATATATTAAAGGAACTCATTTAGTCATTAAAAGCACCAGTAGAGGTGGCAATAATTAGGAGCAGCACATGCAGGAAAACAAGACAGGATATCAATGGGGAATTAAAAGGCTGATGGCAAAAGCAGCAGCATATTTACCAGAGGAAGGGGGAGTGCTGCAGTACCCCAAGGGAGCAGAAAGGGTGCCACTGATCACAGCGGAAATAAAGAACAGTGGGGAGGAAGAAAAGGAGCAAAGTTTCCACATAAACCCCATAGTACACATAATATAATTACAAGGAGAAGTGCCAAAAGAAGAATAATAATTATGGCTACACGGAGGGTGCTCACTGTCACCAAGAGACCTGATTTGGTGGCAGAGTTGCACAGGGAAGCCTATGATTCCCAGAACATTGCTAAATGTATCTTTACAACAGCTGCATTTCCCCACTCATGAGTCCAAACAAAGCATAGCAGCAGAGCTGAGTGAGGAATTGTGCATTCAAATCATGCATGAGTGAGTAAATTAGTTTGTGGGAAATTGTATGGTTTGCAAACAGTTTTTGTCTGGTACCTGTAAGGAAGGCATGGTATCAACAGTAAGACAGAAACGAGTGTCACAGTTCAAGGGTACTTATTGAACTTCAAAAAGGGTTTGAAATATGCCTATCTAATCATAAATCTAAAGATGCGAGCAAGCTACGACAATCAAATGATAATTAGGCAGTCCTAGTAGTAAAAGAACCTATACTAAAAAACCTATTGCTAATCCTTACCTCTAAATAAAAATAGTATGGGAAACAATGTTATGTAAAAGAAAGAAGTGTTCAAGCAATGATATATCAGGATATTCAGGCCATTAGCCTCCCTTCTCCAGGTTTTCAGCATTGGACAAGGTGGCACAATCGAGCTTAGCACATTCTCTGGCTTCTCTAGTAAGAGGGTGCAGTTCAAACATTAGCATCTGGGCTTTCTGTGCCCAAGCCTCTTTGCCCTTCAAAGCCTCTTCTTTCAGAGGGCCTTATGCGAAAAACAATACGTTTCTTTCCAAATTCTCAGGTGATTCACAGTTCACCCCGGATCCCCCTCAGCCATGTTCAGATGCGTTTTAATACAATGTTCAATCAGTCTCCCTCCACCGTGCTCGGACCAATTTGATTCACTCTAACACAAACTTGCTTTAACCGAAAGCATTCAATTGATCTCCCTTCTCCGGGCTCAGACCAACTTTATCTATTTTTTCATCAACTTCCTTGGCAGTTTCAACATCGAAGACTTTCGATTGGGCACAGGATTTTGCTTGAGCCGCTGCAGGACCATTTTGATACAAAGTTCTTTGCCACGCTTTCATCTTTATCAACCCTAAGTTGGATACCTTTCAGAGAGCTTTGAATGAACCCCCCAATGTAGCTGGACCACTCTGTGAAAGGTAACGTATCTTGGTTTCAAAGTTCAATCACTCATCTTTTGTTCAATTGTACTCGCGTTGGTTATCACATGCATTTCATAAACTGTTCGCTTCAGCGCTCACCATACAATGTTGCTGCTTGCAACCTTGGCTTCAACACAGACTAGTTTAGTATCAGTCTCCCCAAATCACTGGCTGTGTTGATTTCACTGGCACTGCTTTGTTGTTGGAGCCAAGGACAGAACCATGGCAGTTGGTGAATCTCGCTGCCTTGATTATCGACGCAGGAGGGGTACCTGGGGCACAAAATGCAGTATTCTTCAGCCTGGCTTCCTGGTCTTACGCTTTGGGTTCCTTGTCAAAAGGGTCGAGGGCAGTTCCCACCTTACGATCCCCTTCTGTTTTGCCGTCTTTCTCCTTGTATTAAACTGCCATCCTGGAACTGTTTCTTTGTGTGCTTTGCCTCACTCAGAGTGTGCTCTTGTTCTCTGCCTTTTATCCATGTGGGGAAGTGTAGTGGAAGTTAGGTGTGCATGATGGTCAGTAATTGCCTAACCCTGCCTGACCATTGTATTGGGACATGTCAGGTATACAGCTTGGGTGTTAGTCCGTTTTCTCTCAAGTGTTCATGTTGTGAAAGGGGGGATTGAGTTCCTAAGTATCCTTCCTGGTAAAATGGGATAAAGGGGTACAGGGAAGGGGATACTGCATCTCACCATCTGGTCATCCACTCCCAGAAGACCCCTCACCCAGGTGATCCTCTCGCACTGGTCCACCCCAGGAACTGGATCCAAAAGCAATGGCCATGTCCTGCCCACCTGGATGACAGATCCCGGGGACTAGTGGGTGAGACACCTTCAGGTTGCTCACAACACATTGAAGATGTTACGGGGAACAATACCACGGCCAGAAGAGCCCTTCCGGCACTTACATATCGACTATGTCGACATGCAAGAAAGATGTGCCTCCTACAAGTACATAATAGTAGCAATAAGTCAATGTTCACGTAGTCTGAGTTGGGACCTTGTGCAAATAATGATGGCAAATCTGCTGTAAAGTTTTTAGTGAGGGAAGTATTTGCAAGATGGGGCGTATGTGAAGAAATATGACCAGATAATGGTCAGCATTTCACCAATGATCTCTTTGAGGAATTAACACATCTCCCAGGAATTAAAGAGAAACTTTGAACAGTTTACCAGCTGCAGGCAAACCGGGTTGTGGAAAGGATAAATGGCCTATTAAAAGAGCATTTGGTTTAGTTAACAAATACTATGCGTCAAACTTGGCTTTCTTGCCTCCCTCCTACACTCTTTGACCTCCATAACACACCTTCTGCAGATCACCACCTGACTACACATGAAATTGTAACAAGAAGGAAAATGCATGCCCTGTCCCACCTTCATGTTCAGTTTCAGATGCTAACCCTTGTTCAGAAATCCTTGGAAATGAAATGAAAAACTATCTGACTGAGATGACAAATGTGCATTGCTACATTTCAAGTCAGGTACACCAATCTACAAATGCTCCTACAAACAGTGAAGATCTGCACAATCATTTCCACAAACACAGCCACTCTAG
This sequence comes from Ambystoma mexicanum, assembly GCF_040938575.1. Taxonomy (NCBI): domain Eukaryota; kingdom Metazoa; phylum Chordata; class Amphibia; order Caudata; family Ambystomatidae; genus Ambystoma; species Ambystoma mexicanum. Next base: position 223,684,770 of record NC_090936.1, read on the forward strand.
CCGGGAGATAATATCCTCTTTCGAAAGACAGTAAGAAAGTGGAAAGAGCCACTGTTTTGTTGTCCATTCGAAGTAATATTTTAAACACCCACAACAGTCAAGACAAAAGAACGTTGTGCATGGATTTATCACACCGATGTTCAATGAGATACCAACAGCACGTCGGAAAGAGGAGAAGTGACCGGACGGGAAGTATAATTCAATTTACATGAGCATTTTGTACTATAATAAGGTGTTACAGGAAACCCATAATGAAGATGGACAAAGGACAAGGAGAAAGAAAAGGGACTGGGATTAATGAGAAAGGTGGTGAAAAAGTTAAAAGTATTATAATGTTCTTTCTCTTTGTTTTCTGTCTTCTTCTCTTCTCGTATTTAGCAAATAAGGACAGATTGAGCCCATCAGCTGGTGGTGACAGGGAAACATGCACTAAGAGAAGTGTGGCTAGCACGCTGGCATTATTAAACACTGTCAGGGAAGGATTAGATCTGGCCACAGAAAATATGTGGTATGTGGAAATGAAGAAAGTGGGACGGGGGAAATAATACCTGTTATGTGTGTTCACTGATTCAACACCTCACAGGAACGCAAAAGCAGTTCTTGCCCCAAGAAGTAACAGCTGAGGCGAGAGGGTGTGTGGCACATCTGGTGTTGTGCAGAAAAAGGGGTATCTTCCAGAGACATGCAGTATAAGTAAAGTGGATTGATGAGGGAGAGGAGGTGTACGAGAACAACTTTATACAACTGGAAAGCGTGGCCCAAGAGGAGAAAAATAAGCACATGATTCTGGAATATGTAACAGAGGGGGCCTAAAGGGAAAACAGGTGGCCATTGCCCATAAAATAATTTAATGTAAAACCTCTGCAGGGTGTGATATGCCCTGGTGCCACACAAGACCCTTGATGCAAGTCCAGGTTTGGATGCTAGGGAAATGGGAAAGAGGGATGGCACAGTGCCGTGCAGAAGGGCTGGTGGGCTTTGAAGAAAAGGTGGTTAAGAAAGTAAATGCTAGTTGTACGAATATTTAGAACAGTTATATACATGCTTTTACGTGGATATGTTTTTGAGAAAATGGAACAATAATGCTAGGGGTGAATACTGGCTGCAGGAGGACGATGAAAATTGCTGCGATGCAGAACTGGACCGCTGATGCAATGGACAGTTGTAGGGTGTGCATAGCAAGAGCATACATCCAGCTGCCACCAGATTGAAAATGAGTTTGTGCTCTTGTGACCATTCATAACCTAGCATTAGTGGTGCCCCATTCAGATGTATATATCACTCAATGGGCTGTCCACAGCTAAGGAGAAAACAGCAGCAGAATAGCAAACAATAACAAATAAACAAACCAACACAAGGTAATAGCGGAATCAAACATTGGGTGTTGTTGTCCACATAATTTGCGTATATCACCTCTTTGGATTACAACATCTCAAAAAGTGGAATTGTGTAGATGTTGAAAAGTGTGGGTGATATACAAACCCCAGCGAAACCAGGTGATCATCTGCTTTGAATGATTGAAAAATACGTTTGCTTTCTGCCCAGAGAGGAACAAATGTATCCACTCTGCAGCCTCACAAAAAATTAGGCTCTGTTCTGTGGCCTTGGGACAAGTATAACATGGTCTACAAGGTCAAAAGCAGAGGATAGATCAAGTAGCATTAGGAGTACTCTGCTACCTTTTTCAAAGTAATGCAAAATGTTTGACTTCAGATCTAATATGTGGATTTGGTGCTATTCACACTCCTGAAGCCTGATTGCTTGTGGTATAGTATGTTGTGAGTTTCCAAGAATCTGAGTGTATGCGACCTTATCAAGAATTTTTAACAAAGAAGGTATGTTTGAGATAGCACAGTCATTTTCTGGTAGATCCGGAAGAAGAATTTTTTTCATCAATGGAGAAATCCATGCTTGCTTGATCAGAGATGGAAAAATATTCTCTTGAAATGAGCAATTCACAAATGTAGTGATTAAAGGTGTAAATAGTGGCGCACAAGCTTTGACAACCGATGCAGGGCAGATGTCTCCCTTACAGGTGGTAGGTTTAGGTTTGGTCAGCACTCTTACAATTTCCACTTCTGTCACTGCTCTGAAGGTGAACACAGGAGTTGTGGAAGATTAGGGTGCATTTTTGTTGTTGGCTCTCGAAGAGCCCAATCTGGTACGCTTAGCATCCACATTTTCTCTAATGGTCTCAACTTTTTTCATCATGGCATCCTGCATGGTGGTATGCCATTTTGAGTCTTTGATGATTTTGTTTGAGATGGACATGGGTTTTCAAGTTCTGTTAAGATTTTAAAAAACTCCCTGTTGTTGGATGATGCGCTGTCAATTCTATTGTCGTACAAGAGTTTTTTTTGCTTGGCAGATGACAATTTTATGTGCTTTGTCTGAGATGGAGTATTGGATTTTATTATCGGGGATTGATTTTTTCTCCATGACTGAGAGGCCATTTCATTTCCAGCTTAAGTATTTTAATTTCAGCGGACTGCCATACTTTGTAGGGAACAACCCTTGCCAAACGCATTTTCTCGGGTGCCAGATGTTTAATGGAGCTGGTCATCTTGGTCTGGTATGCCTCTGCTAAATCCTCTGCCTTATTCAGTTTGGGTAAATTACCCAACATAGCTGCAAAACGCAGCTCCAAGATGTGAGCTGTAAACTTACGCAGAGTCCTAAATTTGGTCCAGCATTTGCTGCCTATGATTTTAGGGGATTTGAAGAAAGTGGACAGATTAAAGAAGACAGAGCAGTCGTATTACCAAGGGCACGGGAAGACCCCAATATTATTAAGCTCGACATTATGTGTTGCCACCCAGTCAAGAATTCTTACCTTGTTGTGAGTTGCTGTTTCAAATATGTTGCAGGAACTCCAGTTCGAGCAGCATAGCGTTATCTAGGTTGGCCATATTGTCAGTTGGAACTAATAGCCCTAAATTCAGATCCCTCAAAATGATCATTTTAGGGGAGGGTTTAAGCAAGGGACCTATCGCGTTGCTGAGATGGAGAAGGAAATCAGATATTTTATCTGGGGGGGCGATAAGTCTGAATAATATTAATAGTAGTATTAGGGTTACTGGCTAACTTTGACACAAGATTTCACAATTTTGCTACCATAATGTCCACAATTTGGTGGATACAAAGAGAGGCCTCTGAGATAATGGGTAACCCTCCTCTCTGACCCGATATACGGTTAGGGTGTAGGATCTTATATCCTGTGGGAACGGCCAGAGAGACGGATGGGCCTGCTGCCTCCTGAAGCCATGTTTCAATGAGCGCTCATATGTCGGGTTTGTTGTACAGAATGAAGTCTGCCACCTCAGACGCCTGTTTAACAAGCAAGCGGGTATTAAGTATCATACATTTCAAAGTATTAGGTCTCTGGGTCAAAGGAGAATTATCTGAGGAAATATTATTATTGATCAAGGGCGTATCAAGTGCCTTGTCAGGTGGTGTGCGCAAGCCTTATAAGGGCAACATTCTTAAAAGAGGGTGACATATTAGTTTGTGCACTGATGAGATCTGAGGGTTGAGCTTCCTGAGGCAAAAGTGGATTGTCCTCCTGTCTAACCATAGCTGTTCTGCCTTGACCTATATGTTGTGGGTGGTGTTGTGGGTGGAATCACCCCGCATTGGGTGAGCATTTCTGTCTTGAAGCAATTTTTAAAGTGTTCCTCTGTCCACATGTAGTTGTGTCCAAACTGTCTATAAATGACTGTGAAAAGTGCTAAACCTTGTCAGGCATATATAGGTATATACCATGTATACCATTGACAAGGTCATACCCAGACCGTATTTGGAAGGTAGCACAATCATCTGTACCATGATTGAAATGGATATATAGTTGAAAAAGGTATCACTTTGCTCCATACATCTCATTAAAGACATATGACAATGATGAACTGAATCTGTTTTGATAGTTTGCTTTGGACTAAAGGGAAATGATACATTGATCAGTACCAGGACATTTCAGGAGTAGATGCATGAACTATTCACTTACATAACAATAGGGTATCAAGTAGGCCCGCATGATGTCTTAAACGAAGCGGCATACATCAATGGCACACGCAATCATTGCACCCCATACTCTGAGAACACATCTCCTCACAGTAATATAATCATTCTAGCCATTGTCAACATCAGAAAGTCTATTTAGAGAACTCACTCAAGAGGAATGGTTCTGGTGGATGCTAGATGTTTATACAAGTCATGGCATTTGGGATGAAATATGCAGTCACCTTTACTTAAAACATGATTGTTTATAGTTGTTTAAACAATATTTAAAGAAAGTATTTGTTCTAGTGCTGGTCAAACATATTCAACGATCCACCCAGTCACCCCTTTTTCCCCCAGGACGTTTGAGGGTAATGGCACTAACAATTAGGGCCATGTAGGGGAGGGCAGTCTATTGCTATATCCCTAGGGGGTCCATATCATGCACCACTTCGCTATTGGGTGTAGAAGGTGCTTTCAGCACAGTGGTGCATGACAACTTTATTTTGTCTTTTACCAGCGCTCTTGTGCCTGGACGTGAAAAAGAAAATATTTTCAGGGTTCTGTGGAGATGAAGGAGGCAATTGGATAAGGGCTGGGGCTGTAAAGTAATGTGTAAAGTGAAAGTGTAAAGCACATTCAAACAACCACTCATCCTCACTCTTTTACAATCTGATTTCATTCGGCCCACCTCACCTTTTCCAAATGACAAAGCCAATATTCATATTTCGTTATTCATACATTCAGGACGTTTTTAGTTTTAACTTCTTTGTTTTGAAGACTGCAGTTCAAACTGTTGTTTGTCTGCTGGGTCTCATTTGGAAACACTATTTGCGATGTGTAGATTTTAAATGGGTTGTCTTGTTTTTCAATAGTTTAAATAAGTTAAAACAATGTGTACTTTCATGTATTGGTCAAACAATACTCGTTTGTGTAGTGTCAGGAAAAGCTCATATTGTAAACATATTATATGTCAAAATATCAATAGTTATTAATGCTGTTTAGTGATTGGCTAATACACATTTTCACAAGGTATTGTTACACGGAAGGGTTGTAGTTGACCCTTCTGTGTATTTATAGACTCTGGGACAAAACACAAGACAAGATGATACAAATAACCCATATGTTTTATTGGTTACCAAAACATATTGTGGAACAAATGGGTGTGAGTCTGAGGAAAATAAATATAACTGATAATGGAGTGGAAATATGCAACTAAAAGAAGGCTTGAGTTCAGTGGAATCAAGGTTCCCTGGGATATTCTGGACCTCACGCCCGAATGAGGAAAACAACAATTGGGAGTTGCTGGAAATGAAGAGGCGTAACAAAGAAAAAGCTCCCTGAAGGGGCCAAAGAAACAAGCAGAACTTAAAACCCACAATAATGAATCATGTAGAGAGAAAATGTCTCTTCCAAAGCCCTGGGATTGGGCTTCTCCTGGTCCGCTCCAATGACTAGTGGAACAGCCTGGTCTAAGTCTGAGGGCTGTGAGTTTTTGGGAATATCCCAAACCCACTTCCATTGCATCCGTGGTAAGGGTCCTCTCTCTAATGCCAATACATTTTGTGCTTGGTAGAGTCCTTCATCCTCTTCCAGATGTACGAGATAGGGGGGATTCTTGTTCCACGTATGCCCACTCTGCCACAGTTTCAGGGATGTGCTTGAGGATTCCTCTGTCATCGGATGGATCACCTCCATGTTTTAGGGTCATGGTTGCTGAGAGACCCTTCTTTGCTACCCTTGTCATTGCCTCCCCTTCCCCTTGTGGCAATGCACCATCACATACCTTCTTCCATATATGAAGTCTGCCTGGCACCTACTGGTCCGAAGGAACCTCCCTGGTCTCTCAGGTTAGTAAGGGGAACCTGCTCTCCTCCCACCTCCTTAACTCAATATCCCCTTATAGCTTTTTTCTCTCCCCCCAGATGGCAAAGGTTGTGTCCTTCTCGACCCCTCATGTCTTCTCTTCTCCAGATCAATCCTCCACCAACCTTATCCATAATGCTCCCTTCAGATGCAATAATTCTCCATCCAACGTCTTAAATATTCTCCCTCCAACCACAATACTTCACCCTCAAACCTCCTCAAAATTCTCTTTCCAGATTGTACTTATTCTCCTTCCAACCTCATCAATAAGTCTCCCTTCAACCTCTGCAGAGGGAAATTACTCTCCGTCTCCGATGTAACTTCCTTCCTTCAACCTCTAATGTTCTCCTCACAGCTCTCCACTCTATAGCCCTTTAGCTCACCAATGTCCTCTAAACACCTTCCTCAAACTCCCTTTGGAACACCCACACTCTTTGACTGAGAAAGCTGGCTTGCATTGCCTAGTCTCTTCTCCCCGTGTGTGATACTTAGGGGCAACGATTGCATTTGTGTAGTGCTCGCTGGTCCGGTCTGTGAAAGGACCATATTTATGAGGTCTTGTGGGCTGAAAGTCGGTTTGCCTGAGCTTTCATCAAGGACTGATACCATTTTATAAATGTATAAAAGCTCTGGACCTGTGTCCTGATGACTTTTCCTGCAGTGAACGTGGTCCTTCTGTTTTCCTTGTGTGTAAATCGAAAGTCCGAAAAACCTCTTGTTGACTGGAGAAACTGTACAATTTGAAGGTACCCCTTTTGTATCAGGGACGTCTCCGCAGTGCTAGCTGGAACATGAGAGCAGAGTTTCTTAGTTTTGTCCTTTGCATAGTGCATTTAAGTTTCATTTCATGCTGGTTTTCCGAGTACAAATGTGTATCGGTGGGTGTAACCTTCTGTTGAAGGCTTTCTTTTGCAGTGGTGCTGAAGAAGGAAAGGTACTTCCACACCCACCAGTGATGGCTGCAATTATATTCCCTAAGGGGAAAGGCATTCATGTGTACATTAGTTGCTTGGTTCTGTTTAGGGATCAGTCTATCTCTCGGGGAATACCAGTATTATGATTATAATTGGGAGCTTTTTTTAAACCAATCCCATCACCCTTTCCTTCACTAATATGTGTAGGTGTAAAATGCTCATGTGACTGCCTGCTATCCAATTGGGGGAAGCAGTGGGGGTGAGCTGTGGATCCCCTGCATACCACCTCTGAGACCAGAGTCTAGCTTGTGGTGATGCCTGGCTCCTTGGACAACTGCACTCTTTGTCCAAAGGGTTAGGCATAGGACTTTGTCATAAATGTTAACTATGTAGTACTTTTCCTCATTCTCTGCAGTAAGCACCAATTATCAATTGCTTTGAACCTTAGCTGCTACATAAATGGTGTAAGCACCATTTGGCTTGAACACAGACCTCATTCATGACTACAGCAATAATATTGATCATGTCTAAAAAGGTCCCAGGGTGGTTGGATTGCACTATGCTGGGATTTACTGAGATACAGGGCTGAAACTGGAAAAACATTCTGTAAAAGTATATTACCACTTGTATAATGTCTCTACACAATAGCCTATCATTCCATTCAATGGAAGCCTAAGTTACACCACACATAGTAAAAAAAAAATGTGTAATGTAATTTCCACCCATTGACAACCTTACCTTGAAGTCTAATCGTGAACAATGGCCATAGTAGGTTTGCCTGTACTAGACATAATTATTTGATATGCCAAGGGTGGGCGTGCCTCATGTCACATTTGCATTATTACTGCTTATAGTGCAATTCTCACAGGACAATCATTATTTTTTTAATGTCCAGCATCAATGCTTCTCAGGTAAGAAACATCACTTTTACTATTTCTAGGATGCAGCTAGCAGAAACGTGTCATTGAAACATACTTTTTGCCCACCACTATCAGGGTTTGGACAGCCCCCCCCACCCCCCTGCAGTAGAGTGGGGCATGTGCAATGGCACTGAACAGCAGTGCCGACTACCCCCCCCCCCCCTCAGCACCATCCTGCTTAACCCTTTTCAGGCCAAAACAGTGATAGGTCTGTGTCTTAGTAAACTTCCAATCACCTGAAAATCAGTGAAAAGACAGGAGCTTGTTCAAACAAGTTAGGGCAGGACTAGTTATTATCTAATTCACATTCATTTTCTCACATCTTATAATCATTATTTGCAAGCATGAGAACATATACCGTGCAAACATGTCATGCTCACCTGAAACAGAATAACAAAGGCCAAGCGGACAGCTAGGACTGACCAGTATTGTTTTGAGAAGTCATATTGATTTGGTGACCATGGCGGTTCTCTGTAATCCTTGTACCTGAACAAAGAGATTAGGATAAAATATAGTTTAGATACTTTACAACTTTGTTGGGAAATATTGTCAAGCAGAATTTGTTTGGGCACTTTTGGTCCTTGAGGTGTCAACAATGAGCTGTTGATGATTGCCTTTTGGAATACCGCTTACGCCAGGATTGGCAATGCTCTCAGTTTGGGTGACTATTTGGAATCTGTTTGAACATATACATTCCAAGCACTTCCGAGTCTCATTCAATAGGACTATCACACAGAATAAAGGCGAATGCAACCGGCAGCAACTGCAATGTGAGCAGAATGTACACTATGACAAATCACATTCAAAGACGGGTCTGTGGGGATGGCTGCAATCACTCTTTGTGTGATTGTTTCGAATACCGTTTTCTGTGAATGACTTATAGAGTATAAGAAGAGAAGTTGGGGCTAGCTGCAGCTCACAAGTTGTGAAGGAAACTAGGGCAATCCAGAAAATATAAGATAGAACAAATTGCATTTACTGCATTATAAAAAACTTGATGCCATGTAATCGGTCAGCGACTTAAAGTACTCGGGCATGTTCCAGAACCAAAACAAATGGTTTGTTAGCGTTAAGAATCCCATGATCTTCTTGATATGTAATTCTAACATGTGAGGACTGGCACACATTACATGGGAATAAGCAATGAGCTAAAACATTTGTTACATCATCTGTGAGTATGTTCAGTCTTAAAATATATATTTTTGTTGGCTCATAGTTTGTAATAATGCAGTAATTCAAATCATGCTTTGATTATGAAATACGCAAGTTAATGAAAACAGAAATTACCCAATGCATTAGATGGTACATGTATCAGGTGGCACAAGGGGCAACGTGATGGCCTAGGTGTTGAGGAGGAGAGACCCCTTGAAGAGGTGGGTCTTGAGTTCTTTTCTGATTTGTATGAGCGTGGGGGCGAGTGTGATGCCAATGGGGAGGAGGGTCCTTGGTCTTGGGTCGTAGGCAGGGAAGGCTTGGTTTCATGTCCTTTCCTGTTTGCAACGGCGGATTTCAAGTCTGCACGTGTCCTGGCTTCTTGTGGTGCGCTGTCAGCCGGACATGCAGAGTTTCTCTGCAAGGTAGCTGGGTAACTTGAGGGTGACTGCCTTATAGATGATGCAGCAAGGCTTGAAGGTGATGTGTGCATGCAGTGGGAGCCAGTGGAGGTCGACGAGGGCCGGGGCTTAAGTGTTACTCAAAAGCACCACAAAGTCATGTCTGAAAGTTGATATATAACCATTTTGAACATATTTGAAAGTATTTTCAGCATGAACAAGTGGCAAAAATAGTTTCCATGCCTTCACATAATAGATACATTTCAGAATGTATGCATGTTATCACTCGAGACCTGAAAGACAGATGGACATTGATTGATGGAATTTCAGTCCATTAACATGGGAAGAGATTTCGCAACGTTTGTCTTGATACTTATGATGGATAACAGCTTGTGCTGAAGTTCCCTGCCTCATTCCGGAAACCTCCAGCAGGCTGACCAGAGGAGCCAGATGCATCCCAAAGCTAGCGGATGATGGGCCTGGGGCAGCATCCAGAGCATCGCATTGCCACTCACACTTTGACCCTGTCTAAGGGCACGAAAGAGTACTATATTGCTAACTATGACAAAATAGTCCATAGGTGCCCCTCTGCGAGAGCGAATACGGCTAAATGACCTGTTCTTTGGGAAGGTACCTACTCGAGAGTCCGACGCCACACTTTAGCTCACCGTACCTTTCAGAGAAGGGAAATATTTGTTTGCATATCTATCTTTGTCCCGCCCACATAGGCAGTCCAGCATCGAAACGCTATGGCAAATCTCTTCTGAACAAGAGTCCCAACAGCAACCCCACGTGTTTCAGCCTTGTTGGGCCTCATCAGTGAGGTAGAGCTGTGCCTCTGTGAGCACAGTGAGCACAGGGTCCATGTCTGGATGACCCTATGCAATTTAGGGTGACTAATCCTAAGTCCCTTAAACAATGAAAAAATAGTCCATAGGCGCCCCTCTGCGAGAACGAACACGGCTAAATGACCTGTTCTTTGGGAAGGTACCCACTCGAGAGTCCGCAGCCACACTTTAGCTCACTGTATCTTTCACAGAAGGGAAATATCCATTTTCATATCAGTCTTTGTCCCGTCCACATGGGCAGTCCAGCACCAAAATGCTATGGCAATTCTCTTCTGAACAAGAGTATCAACAGCAACCCCATACACGTGGAGCTGTGCATCTCTGAGCAGAGTGAGCAGGGGGTTCACGTCTATATGAGCCTACGAAACTTAGGGTGACTAATCCTAAATCACTAAAACAATGAAAAAATAGTCCATAGGCGCCCCTCTAATCCTAAATCCCTAGCATTTCGGTGCTGGACTGCCCATGGGGGCGGGACAAAGACTGATATGCAAATGGATATTTCCCATCTGTGAAAGGTACAGTGAGCTAAAATGTGGCTGCGGACTGTAGAGTGGGTACCATCCCATAGAACAGCCCATTTTTGCCATGTTCGTTCTCATCGAGGGGCGCCCATGACACATTTTTGATTATATTGCTAACTAGGGACCGCTCTTACACCAGGAAAGAGGGCACCATATCAGATTAAGGATATCCCAGCTCTCACCAAACCTATAGCATCGTGATTTCACTTCCCATGATTCTGGCCACTCTGTATACCAGCCCTTTAAGGAAATCAAGGAATGATAGTCCCTCGAAACAGGGGTGCCAACCTGCTTGGCTCCCCTCATGCTGGTGCAGGAACTCCTTCAATATCTACAGAGGAAAAAACGGAAGGGACACTCAACAGTCAAGCATCCATCCATCCATCCATCGTACACGGTCTCCTCTTTTCATACAATTGGGAACATATACGCTCACAGAGTCCACAAAGGGTGCCAGGGTTAGTGCTTGGCAACCAGAGAGTGGTCCTCCCAAGAGGGAGGCCTAGCCAGCTCCAAGTCCCAATCAGAACTAAGACCATCCACAAGGGTTGGGCCAATCAGCCCATCCGCACACCAGATGCCCAAAGAGACAAACTTCTATTCCCTGGGGGGTTATGAGGGACTACAAAAAGGAAAGAAACTGCCAGAGAAGAGAACATTGGTAGGAGACTGAAAAGGAGTAGCATCAGGAGAGTGAAAGTTGGAAAATGCATGCCCTCAAGGGGGAGAGAAAGGTATTGAGCCTCTGTAGAGCAAGATAGAACTGGACCATATAAGGCCGTTTAGAGAAAAAGAGACCACCCATTCAGATAGTGAGAACAGGGAGTGTGATACAGACATGCTATCAAGAGAGACAGAGATTCAAAAGTAACAGTTGGAAAATCTTTATTATCAGACTGTGTGGGGTTGGTGTAATGCCTATTTGGCCCCAAATCTAAGTGGGTTGTTTCCTCAACTGTTGTTTCTAAGTGCTGTCAATGTCTGTACATTCAAAGGAAAAATGGTGATGCAAAAGAAAATGTAAACCATAGTTGGTTTCAGATAATGTTACCAATAGATGTAGTTCTGCCAGTTCAAAAAATGCTCAAATCAAAAGGGGATCCCTTGGAACCTTCCACATAGGGCTCTTTATCATGATTCCTGGCCCTCATGTCCCCAGCCCTCCAAGATGTCATGCTGGAGCCAGGCCACAATCACCTACATGGCCCGCATGGGCCTGTCTATCCCTCCAAAGACCAACTTGGAGTCAGACTTGGCGCTTGTGGCACCAGACTCACTCACTCCCATAGGATAACATTGGGGATTGGACTTGTAGTGCATTGATGGGGACAAGATGGATGCCCCCACATATTTCGGTTCCCAGAACTGCATGTGCAGTCTAGTCTTTTGGGTGTGGTTCAGCCCAGAGACACCTGGGATACCCAGAGACTATTTAAGCCATGCCCAGGCTGAGAAACATGCTTTGTTTTTTCTGCACCTGCAGCGTGACACTCACCGTGTTCGGATCGGTCTCCAGTAGGCCTGCATCTTTCTTCTGTGCTCAGCTCCTGCAAGAACAAGAACACCGTTAGGAACAGCCTTACCTTGCGGCGCTTCTGCCCATCATCCATCGCTCCTTTTGTTCTGCGGGCATCTTCGAGGGTGTCATTCCCATCCCGGCATGCCGCTTCCTAAGGAAAAGGGAAAAGAACAGAAAAAAGGCATTAGTAAGCATTCTGAAAACCTTTGCTTATTTTTAAATACTGTACGAGCTTCAAACGCTTACCTGAATCCCAGCCGCTCTGGGGGAACTCTGTCTCCGGAAATTCTCATCCATCTGCAAGAGGGAAAAGACACTCCAGGTTAGCGTGGAAACATCTAGAGGCGCCGCATACTGTGCTTACTCACCACATTTGTTCTTCATAACCGGCATCCACGCTGAAAACGTTGCGGCACCTAAAAGACACAGAAAAAGAACTCAGTTCAATACAAATACGAAAGGGGTGCATCGCGCATCGCGCTCTCCCTCACCTTCAGTGCTACCCATCTCAGCAGCATGCCGTCATCCCCGGACGCCGGCCATCATCTAAGGAAGGAAAGGAACGAAGTTAGAGAACTGTTCAAAAGACTCATTATACTTACCTGTCGGAATCTTGCCAGTGAAGTAACTAGGCAGCAACGAGCCCACATCAATCAACGCGCCCCTGCGCTGAAAGCAGGACGGAGAGCACACTATCCAAGGAAACAAGGTGAGCTGTGGATCAAAGGGAAGGGTTGGACCCCGGGGAAGAAGGGGTTCAAGCACACAGAGATAATAGGGAGTTAAACTCTACCAATCCTGTGTTTCAGGCCCAGTCTCCAGTCGAATAGCCTCCAGGGAGGGGTTTGGTGTCAGAACAGGCTGAGTGACGTCCCCGTGGATACCAGGTGAGCGTTACACACTTGCAGCAAATCAAAGTCCACAAGGTCTCTGGGTCTCTTGAGGTTCCCTTCCCCAAGCTCTGATCCTTCCAGTTCCAAACAAAAAGACACAGTTCCTGTAAGGCCTCTCAGGGTTGGCCTCTCTTCACTAAGTTGAACAATGTCTTTAGTGGGCCTCTTAGGGTTCCCTTCCCCAAGACTAGACCTCTGGTTTCACATAAACAAAAAGTTCCTCTTGTCAGGATGTACCTTTAATGGTACGGTTCTTTCATGGGGTAGTATCAGAGACTTTCGAGAATGCCAGGTTCTTTGCTCCTCCGAGGCACGAACCCTCTGACTTCTAACCCCTCTCCTTCTTTGCAGGCATATTTTCCTCTTCTGAGCCTCCATCACTCAGTCCTTTCTTTGCTTTGTTTTGCGCCCTGCACACCTTCTTTTCCTGTTGTGCACACTTGCACCTTCTTGTCACCTTTCAGTGCCTCTTGCACACTTCTCTTTACTTTCCACTGTGCTCTCTTGCACCCCCTTTTTTCCTGTCCTGCACACTTGCACCTTTTGTCATCTGTCAGTGCCTCTTGCACACTTCTCTTTACTTTCCAAAATGCTCTCTTGCACCCCCTTTTAGCTCCCATGTTCTCTTGCACCCTCTGTGTTTCCAGTGGGTCGCTTGCACACTTTTCCCGTGTTTGGGTTACTTTTACCCTCTCCTCATTGTCCATTTCCTTTTTATTGTCTCTTTGGTTTCTCTCTCGGTTTTGGGTTGCTTGTACCCCTGTCTTTATCTTCGGGCCACTTGTACCCCCTCTTAGCTGCATTCGTGCCGCCAGTGCATTTGATCAATCATTCTTTACTTCCACGCCTCTAGCACAGCTTTCACTTATATTCTGCTTTCTTTCTCTTGATGCTTTCCAGCTTTCACCTGGTTCACTTTTGCCATTACCTTTTTTTGCTTTGTTTTGCTGTGCTTCCCGCTTTCGCTCACCGGGCTCTTCCTTTACCTGTGCTCCTGCTCCGGCCACCTGCACGCTACAGTGTTTCAGCTTCACAAAACTCATCAACAGTAGCGTGCCGCTGACGAGCAGATCAAATCAGTTCACATGGGTTTGAGTCGAGGTAAGTGTCTCACCACCTGCCCCCGCAGACATCCCTGGGATCCACACACATCCCAGGGGAATGAGCACTAGCCTAACCAAGACCGATAGGTTGCCTTCCGTCCTGCTCTGGCTCCTTGGAGAAACGGCTTCCTCACCACACTGCAGCTCTTCACACACACAAGGCCAGCGTCTCGGCGTCCTGTACTCCACCGGTTATTACCGGTTATTCTGGGCTCCTCTCCTCGCAGCCTGCTGCTTCTTGTCCTACTGGTTCCATCCAGCAACCGAGCTTGCACAATGATCCTGCCAGAATCACCCTGTAAATATTGCAGGTGAAAGTCAATTGGAGTCAGGTGTGCACAATTGAGGAATAGTGCCTGACCTTGCCTGACTCTATTAGTGGGACAATTCAAAGTTGTTAGATGGTAGGCCTCAGTTTGCATCCCTATGTTGTTGCTATGGGTATGATATGATATGATAATGCATTTATAACGCGCCTATACACAAGTGTTTCAAAGGTAATCTTCATTATTCTCAGTCGCTTCTTCCTCATCCCAGTACTTGTTAGAAATGGGGAGAGGGAGATGGGGTGTGACTCAAAATACACCATTAGGGCTGAGGGAGAGTGGGTTAGGGTAATTTTGGGATAGGGAGATACCATGTCTCACACTTAGGTATTCTCCTCCAAATCCCCCATGACCCTCCACTCATGTGATCCTCCCATGTGTGTCCACCCCCAGGGTCGGGATCCAAAAGCTATGGCCCTCCCTGGCAACCTGAATGGAAGATTCCAGGGGAGTAGGTGGGAAATTGCCATCACATGAGGTTATAGCAGTCCATGTTGTTCAAGGGAATTGCATAGAGGTGGGTGGAGGAAAACAATAGTATGAATATGCTGAGGAAAGGGAGACCAGCCCAAGAATAGTCACAAAGGTGAATGGGCCCAGGAAGAACAATAAGACTATGAGTGGGCATGGTGAAAAGATAGGGCCACAATTCAATGGAAAACTCCATCAGGAGGCCCCAGACTAATCTGCAAGAACCAACCTTGGGACCTGCTAGGCAATAAGGAGGCTACTAAAAATAACTAGTTAGGCAAAACCACAGATCTAAGGCTGGAAAAACCTGCACCTCGAACTAAGGCTCAAAGGACAGGTTGACCTCACCTGGGCCCACACTGTGATGCGCATCAACACCCTCTTTAAGGAGGGCAGACCTTTGCTTTGAACTTCATCTTTCGATGGACCATGGAGGAACTTTGCAACTCTTTTGTTTTGAACCCTACAACTGGAATGTATCCTTTTGTTTTTCCTGGAACTAATTATGAGACACTCGATATTTCTTTAATGGTCCCCTTTGAAGCAAGAAGGGAGACACATGGAGTAAGCACCCCAACCGCTATTTTGTGGAGTTTGGCAAGCATCCTGACACTACATTTTCTTTGAGCATTTGTTTAATAAAACACTTATAAACTCACAATGTGTGCCTGCAACCCATTTCTGGGAAATACTACCATGTTATCTTTTGTCACAATTGACATTTATCAGATGGGTTGAATTTATTTCTCGCAATTTTCTCTTTGACATTTTCCATAGCAGCAGGGGATTGGTCAGCCCAAAGACACATTCTTCCTTCACAACATTCACAGAACTATGTGACAATCTAATGGAATTCATATACAAAACATTAAATCCCTTCCAGAAATCATTGCCTTAACCACTGCACTTGTGAACCTATCTGAGTTCACCCCTGACATTCTATTTACAATGGATGTTACGTCACTCTACACGAACATAGCCCATGAATTAGGATTAGAGGCCGTCGAATGGCTGTTGTTAAGGTCGGAGGACTGTAAAGCAGATCGAGTATTTGTCCTCACACTTCTTAAGTTAGTTTTAATGAACAACTTTTCAAGTTTGGAGAGAAATATTTTCTACATGTTTCTGGAACCAGTACGGGAGCTGCAACGGCTCTGTGCTATGCTAACATATTCATGTTCTTTTTAGAACATGAACATGTATTAACATCCCCAAGGTGGTCAAGACACTTGGCACTTTACACACGTTATATTGATGATATTTTTGGCATCTGGACTGGTCCAAAGGAAGAACTTTAGGAATGTTTTTCTATGATGAATAAAATGAACCCAGGAATAAAGTTTCCCACATTGACCAGCATATCCAAAATTCATTTTTTGGATGTTGAAGTCTACGTAAAAGAAGGGAAATTAGAAACACGGATCTTCACAAAGGCCACGGCAGAAACAGTCTACTCTTAGCAACAAGCTTCCACCCACAGAGAACTCTGGACAGTGTACCATTAAGCCAATTTTTACGGTATAGAAGGAACATCTCCGAAGCTACAGAACACACAAGACAATCCTCTTCATTACAAGCAAAATGTATAGAAAGAGGATATGACACAAGGTTGATCTCTGAGGTGAAAGAAAAAGTTAGTACCATACAGAGAGAAACATTGCTGACATCTAAGGCACCCACAAACAAAGAAAAGCTTGCATACGTTACTACACATTCAACACAGAGCAAAAGGATAAATAGAATAATTCAGAAGCATTGTCCCATGTTGCAAATTGACCCTAAATTGTAACAACTCTTCCCAGAAACTCCAACCTTTGCATGCAGGAACTATAAATCACTACGTAATAGCTTAATTAAAGCTGAAATAACAACCACGGGAACAGGAACACCCACATACAAGAGGAGGATACCTTGTTTGAATTGTCAGCATTGCAGTAACATAATAAAGGGCAATAGCATTAGACATCCGCACACAGGGAAACCTATCTTTCTAAAGCACTCCTGTATGTGTGACTCGATGAATGTTATCTATGGTCTAAAATGCCCATGTGGCCTTTACAATGTGGGTATGACCACCAGGAAAGCAAGAACACGTTGGGCGGAACACACATCTAATATCTGCATGAAGAGTCAGAAGTCACCTGTAGTGATGCATCTTTCAGAAGCCAGACACTCTGTAGCACAATTAAAATGCATAATACTTGAGCAAGTGAAACTGAGCCCTAGAGGTGGAGATCTAGTTAGAAAACTACAACAAAGAGAAATTGTATGGATAGAGCTACTTGACTGCCTCAGTCCTAGAGGCATGAATTATGATTTTGATTTTGATTTGATGTGTTATGTTTAGAGGTTTATGTACACTGATGTTTGTTATGGGTTATGACTCTACCCCATTAGGGTAAAAGATATCCAGATTGTGAACGTTGATCGGCAGTCCGGTAAATCTAGACTCCACTGATGGCAGTAATACATATAGGTAATTTTCCTAAACTAAGAGTGTGAGCAGACTTTGACTGCCAGTTTTTGCTAAAGTGTGAGCAGTCCTGAGATGGTGAGGACTAACTTGATATGATGATCAATATGTGGGATCAACGGATTACGCTTTGTACATGATGTGAATATATTCTGCTTCATGTAGACCCCATAGTTGGGAACACGGGGATCCGAGCAGACTTAGTCTGCGTCCTCCCCATCTTCCTGAATGGTGGTATCATGAGTAGGTCATTCTATACTATTGGCATCTTTACTAATGACAGTAGTAAGACATGTGAGTTGCTCTCCTATACTAGGAATATGAGCAAACAGGAATTACCAGACTTGTATCTGAAGTGTGAGCAGTTCCTGAGACTGATCTGACTGTATATAACGTTAAAATGAGGTTACAACTCAATATGCTTTTTGCATCATGCAAATAGGTGTTCCTCTTATACAAGACCCCTCGTTTGGGAACACGGGGACACAAGCAGACTTATTCTGCGTCCTCCCTGTTTTCCCAAATGAGGGTATCATGAGATAGCTAATTTTCACTTTTGATTAGTGGGAGGAGCTGGAGCAGATGCTTTTCTGCATACCAACCATGTAACACTATATACTTGAGTTATATCTTACAATAGGTTCCGTATAGGGACATTTACTACATGCCTTCCACGTCTTGCCTTGACTTCGGTTGGACCTTGTGAGGGACATCCAAGTGTCTAGCGGCAGACGTGGAGGATACCAGCTGAGACACATTAATCCCATTCCAAAATGGCGCAACGCGGCACACGTACGCAGGCGTCGGATTCCCGTAGACAGAATAACAACATCCGGGTGTGAGCGCAAGCTATTCGCGTCTGATATTTGGATTGTAATACTCTCCCTGATGAGGTAAGAGGAGGTTTTTCGAAATGTGTTTTTTACACTATTTGGGTTCCTTGAATGACATGCAATTGTTGGTCCACCTGAACGGTACACGTTAAGGGGAGTGAACCTTTACAAAATATCCTCGCGAATCCTTTGGTTAATATCTTCCATTTCACCTTCCACTTTTTTGGAAAGGGCACTTGGTGCGGTTTTCTCTCCATGTGAATCCCTTTAAGTGTGCTTGTTAGTGACCTTGACAGACACACTCGTTCTTATGAAGTCTCTGTTCTTGAAAAATATGAAAATACGAATTTCTTTAATTCAGCGTATGATGTTCTACACGTATGGAGACCGTTTTTTAAATGTTGGGTGAAGTATCCACGCATCTATGGGAACACTGGTGACAGGTTATAAAAAACTGTGATATGCATGCTCACAGTGGTGCAGTTTTACCTGATGTTTAACTATACATCCGAATTTTGGATTTCAGATTACTTAAAAATGTATTGTCTTATATTCCAGAGTTATTGGAGTCTATTCATCTGAGGTATATACATACTACACTCCAGTGTTTTTCTACACATGAATACGGCCAAGTCCCAGTGTACTTCTACACGAGTGTGCTCAAGTCCCAGTGACAAATCCCATCAGTGGAATAAAGAGGTTTGTGGTAATTAAGTATTTGTGTTGGGATACTGCCTGATCCAAACATGGCAGTAATAGCAACTCCTTTTTTACATTTACCCATAGGAATCCACGCTGTGGAGACACCTACTAATTGGAACCATTAGCAACCCTAGCCCTGAAAAAGGCCTCTTGCTTAGTCCCAAACGCGTTGGCAGAACAATGAATGATTGGTGCTATTTGGGATAATTTATATTCAAACCAAGATCTTTTCTCATATGGCTAAATGTGGATGTTGTGAACATTAGTCAAAAGAACCATTGCAGTTGTGCTTGCAATACACCTTGTTTGACAGAATTATTGTATCTGTGTTTCTAATGTTGATATTGACGCCGACTGAAGTCGGTCTTATTTACAAAAAGACAATTTTTTGCTTTGATATATGTTATAAAGTGTGAATTATGTGATGATTGTTCAAAGCTGAATACCCTTATCTTTTGAATTAAACATTATTTTATCTGTTTGAAATAGGTTGTTTTGAAACTGATTCTTTTGTATACCTGGCAAAGTCTAAAAAACACACAAATTCACAAGTAAAATTATGTATATATAACTCCTTTTGAGGACAGTGAAATTCTTTCCTTCTTTTCTCTCCCGCTTTAAAAAAACATAAATTGGAGTTTCTGGAGTAGTGTTCTAGTTTTATACTTCTGAACCTGTGTAGACTATAGACTTGGGACTTCCCTTGGGAGTGCATAGGTGGCTATCGTGTAGCGATACACAACTTTGTTTTGCACATCCACTTTCATCCCATCCAAATCTCTCCATCTCCAAACCTAGATTTAAAGCAGATGCGTTGGTCACCTACACAGCTGATGTTCACTTCTCCTTTTTCTGCTTTACTCATCCACTGACCTCCCCTATTAATGACTCTTCTGTCTTTAACCTAACTCTTCAACCCCCCCTTTGATCATCACTATCACTCTTGTACCTTCACCCCTTATATCCAAAACTGCTAACCATTGATAGCCCCTCAGATTCACCTCCACAAAATTGAAATTCAATGCCATCTTTGCAAGTGGTGGACACACTGCCTGTATTCTACCCACACATAAGATCACTCTCCTCTCATTCACCACAGCCCTTGCTGTGCTAAAACATCCTGCACCATTCCAACTCCTACTCTATTCTACCACCCAATCAAACTCTTCTCCACACCACATGCTATGCCCAGGGTCGGACTGGGACAAGAAATAGGCCTGGTCACCCAAAAGAAAAAGTGGCCCACCCCTTGCCTCAAAAAAGTGGCCCACCCCTTGCCTAATGACCCTTGACCTCTGATGACATCACTGAAAGTGATGTCATTTGACCCCTGCCCAAAGTGACATCCGGGAAGCGATGAAACATGACATTTCACCCCTTCACAAAACAGGAAGTGGCATCAAATAGCATTGTCCCTAAGTACACTAAATTACTGTGAATCCAAGCCGACGTCCAAGGCCAAATGATAATATGTTATTTTGTAGCACTTACGCTTAAGCTATTTTTTATAGAACAAATATGTATGGATGCAATATCACCCAACCTGTGCTGGTACTCATTTATCGACCTAAGAAGGATGAAAGGCTTTTTTTTTTTTTTAAATTGAAAAAGAAAATATATATTTTTTCAAATGTTTTTTTTCCATACCGGCCCAGACCTGCCCAGAAACCGGCCCCCACTCTCCAGAGACGATATTGGCCAGGCCACGGGCCGAAAGGCAGAGGGGCCAATCCGACCATGGCTATGCCCGCTTGGCCTCAAACCAACCCCTCTTCCCTCTCTACTAATAATATTTCCCAATACATTTCCTATAACATGTGAACTTCTGTGACATCCTCACAATGCTCCTATCCTTCCCAACCCATCCTTCATTCTACCCACACCTACTACCTCTAGCACAGTACCTAAGTGTTTGATCATGATGGGGATAGAGACTCTGTACGGGGGCACAATGCAGCCACATTTTAAAATGTTTTAAAATCTGAACTAAGAAGAGTAAATGAAAGACACTGATATATGTTAGTTATTTTCCCCTAAATATTCTAGTGGGGTGGGTATAATTTTTCTAATCCTCCTCCAGTCCTAAAATATTTGTGGGAAGTGCTGAATTTTGTAACTCTGGGGTTGATGCGACATACAGTCCTGAAGGAAGGCAGTTTCCCTCATATTCTTCCTCTGAACCAGCACACGTCCCTAGGAGAGCCACATCTTCCCGAACGCTTTTGACCCATTTCCCCTTCAGAAAATCAAGAAGTTGGCACCACCCACCTGCTCTTACCTCATTGCCTTCTTGCATCTATGTATTGCCTCTGGAATCTTTCCATCATACTTCAAGTTAACAATTGTCCCACCATTCCTTAGAAAGCCATGGGCTGGCCACAGTAACCCTGACAAGTATCTGCCTGCATATGCCCTCTTCCACTATACTAAAATCCTTGGGTTACTCTTCTTTAAAATGATCTTCTCCAATCCAGACCCTAATGGCCTTCCAGGATCCTCCCCAATCTGGATATTTTCAGCTGTCATTTAACGGAATTCGATCTTACCCATGTTTCTAAATGTCTGGCTACTGTTTACCACTAACGCATAACCTCTATCCTACTCCTCCTAGACTTCTTAACCACATTGGAAATGTTGGACAAAAATCTCTTCTTCAGAGCCTTGATGACCTTGTATCCAAGACCTCAGAATGGGGGTCCTACTACCTCACTCACTGGTCCTTTCTCATCTCGGGCAACAAGTCCACCTCTGATGCAACCTCCCTCCCGGATGGCTTCCCCCGCTGCTCTATCCTTTCCCCCTACTACTTGCACTCTAAGCTGCCTTCTTCAATCAGTTGATGTAATTCTTTGGGTTTTTCAAAATCATCTTCTCCTTCCCTACTTTTAATCCTGACCTATTTAGTCATGTATCAGGCTGTCTCTCTGTGATCTGTCACTGGACGGCAATTCATTGTCTTATGCTGAACTTCTCTAAGACTAAAGTGTTCTACCTTCCTGCATCTAATGCCCCCTGTCTTCCTTCAACCATCTTCTTTCCAACTTACACTATCCCTCTTCTAAGGCATGCAAACATGGAGTACTTTTCGATAGAAACTCAACAAATGCATGTGTATTACTTCTATGGCTACTGTGCGCAGGATTATTTGGTTTCATAGCAGGAAAATCACCCCCTCCTCACTTTCACCTCTGTTTAAACACATTATTCACCCTTGTACTCAGCCTCCTTGACTACTGGGCACCAGCCTCCCCATTGGCTTCCATCTGTATTACTTCTCACCCCTTGACAAAGCACTAAACTTCACCACCTTTACCTTCGGCAATCTTTCCTGCTCTTCTCCCCCTTCAAACTACCTCAAACAGCCTTGATTCCTGGTGGCATTCCATGAAAAATTAGTCAGTCTTCAAATTGCCAGAGCCTGATTTCAAATTCCTGCATGACATTGCACCCCCACAAATTGCTAACACTATGTCCTACTACTCTCCTCTTTGCAACTCTCACTCTAGTAAACTCCCTGATTTCTCTTCTCCAGAAATTCCTGAGCCTAATCTCACTTATACTCCTTTGCCCAACTTTCCCTGCTCCACTGCACCCCCTTTGATCTCCAGGCAAAACAAGCTATTACTTTCCACTCCATCACATCTGCATTAAAACGTCACATCCATAAACTACTATCCTATCTCTCCCAAATACCCTACTCCTATTCCGAGTGTACACAGTACCTGGTGTGTAGCCAGCCCCCTATGACCAATGTCTGTTTATATGTCTGTCATCTCCCCAATTTCTGTACTTTGTATCTCCTCTCCCCTACTGGTCATATGCTCACCAAGTCTTCTGCCTGTTTACGGCACCTGATTCATGACTGCCCCGTCAACTGTCAATTTCTCTTGTAAGGGCTTCAGAGCAAAACACAATTTATCTTAATAATATAAAAAGTCATATGTATGTTTGTCCGATGCCATAATGTGCAGTAGAGGCTGCCCAAACACACAGAATACTCTGTTAGAGGTAGCTGTTGCCTTAGGATATACAGTGGTCCTATTCACATAGCTTCACCTGTTGTCACCGTAAGAGGGAGCTGTAGGTTTAGGCTTTATAGTGGTGCTACTGTGTTAATGATAACCTGCACATTGGCACGTGTTCACATGCCTGTACACTAGTTCTCAATACATAAATACAACAGAAACTATAAATTGGCAATATTGAGTATGAATGCAAACAACATTTCAACAAATTGGAATCAACAGAAAACAGTAAAGAAGTAATAACGCAGTGTTTAAAAAATCTTCTATCATTCAGTGTGTAAATACTATTTACTGTCATTCTATCATGTTATGCCAAGCCACCTATAAAGTGCACAGTCTCATCCAGAGAATGACTGCTATCCGGGCTCACCACAGGTCCGTTGCAGATTTAACCGAAAGGCAAGAGTATTACAGAGGAGAAGGCAGAGTTTTGAAGTTCTAGAAAAAAGGTCTGCGATCATCAAAATTTAATGTACTTCAGCATTGCGAAAAGATTACAAAACATATTTCAGGGCAGTTTATACCCTAAATTGATACTTGGGAGTCAGATAGTCCATCATGTATCGGGTTCCTTTGTTTCCGATCCCTGTCTAGTGGAGACTGCACGGACAGTAGACCTTCATTCAACCATCTTGCAAATCTAATAAGTTGTAACCAATGGAATCTACAGATAGCATTCTTTGCAAACTTATATTGAACCAGACTAATATGCCACCAACTGAAATCTGAACAAACATTTTCCATTTTCAAATAGTAGAGACTCGTAGAGAAGGTGTTGAAGCACGTTACCTGCAGAATATCACACTTTGCTCATAGAGGGAGTTGATGGGCTGCGTTCCATGCTTAAGGTCACTGACATTGAAATATGAGAGTGTGTGATTGATGAAGCCATGCATAGTTCCATTTTGACTGTACATATACTGATACACAAGACGTGGGATGAAGTCAGATGTGACGGAAATTACAAATGCCTGTGAGACAAAAGATGAGCATTCAGAGTTATTGATGGGATTCACTGTAAAGGAGTGAACAATACCAACGTGTGTGTCGATCATGCAACAATACAAAAGCCTTGTGAAGGAATGTCTATGGGTAGATGGGGGTCCATGTTTAAGGACAACGTTCGGTCTGAGGCACAAATCAAACATCTAAAAATAGCTCAAAGCATGAGATTTTGTCTACCAGCACAATGGGTCACCTTTCTCACTGTGCATTTCATAGGGTTCGTGCACCATCACACAGTATGTGCTGCCCAGGCCTCTTGGGTACATGCCAGTTGATAAATGTAAAAGTAAGATTCTTAAACAAAAAACAACAAAACATCTTCGCTCAGTTAACAATAGTGTGCACATAAACGGTGAAGGCAGGTGGCTCCAAGAATGCAGATGCATACAGTCCCTTCCAACAGATCATATGGCCAAATGCAAAACACTCCTTTGTAGAAATAGCAAATTAGTTTCCATCAGCAAAATGTCTGCAGCCAGGTCAGATTGCAGCAAGCTACTTAGGATGTATCTTGAACCTGCATTTTCCAAATACGATGGTATCATAATTTCAGTTTCCCAGCCTTTATCTGATGTTCAAGCTCCCTCTTCAAGTGAAAAATTAGCACCCTGCACTCGTCACTTGCTGCTGAGCCAAGAGTTAGTGTGTTTTCAGTAACTTGCTTGCCAGACACAGTGAAAGGCTTTAAGGGCCTGATTCATGGAAGTGTTTTATTATGGCCCAATCCCATAGGACAACGTTCCATGAATCAGGCCCTACGTGTTTGGAATTTGAATCTGCCTTCAAAGCCATCTACTGCCCCCTTAGACATCTAACCAGCCAGATTTGGAAGAAGTGACAATATTGAGGCAGTTGCAGATAACTTTACAATCATTATCATTGTCTTATTGCAAAAAGCGATAGTGCCATCTGGCCTCAAACAAGCAATGGTTACACCTTTCGGGCAAGAAAGAATTTGGACCCCACTTTTTGCTGGAGTAAGGAGTCAGACAAAGGGGTGGCATGTTAACAACAATTTTTATTTAAATAATAATGAAAACGGCCTATCTTCCTCTATCTCTAAAGGGTTTTCCCTACCTACATTAACATAAACGGCTCCAGAGAATGACGCTCTTCTCCTGGTCTAATGAGATCAGCCCTAGGGGTGCATTTCTGTTATTCACTGATCGTAGTTGAAGTTCCACACTTGAAGAAAATACCAGGAGAATGATGACCTTCTCATGGTCCAAGAGTTCAAGGACTGCTATCTCCTTCTGGTTGACTTGGTCTACCTCCAAGCTGCTCTTTAGTAAACATTTGCCTTAGTTTCCGATTCAGCAATTTAGGTGAAAGAACCTGGAGAATGACTACCTTCTCCTGGTTGAGCTAGTTCAGCCGTTGGCTTACTTTGAACTGTTTCTTGCAACTGTTTTTATCAACCTTTACATTTCTTTCTAGCTTTCTCTTAGGCTTTGTTTAAAAGCCAAACTATCCTGTTGTTTCCAAAATACAGTTATTTCTGGTCTTTCTTTCTCCTCCTCTTGTCAGTGAAAACAAGGGAAACGGTTCCCGTAGTGCCCTTGATTTCTCCTACACTCTGACACAAGAGATTGCTCTTGTGGGATCCAATAGACTAAATGTCTCTTTTGACGATAAGAGTGTTGAGGGAGATTACTCCTGATTTGTTCTTCTCTTTCAGTCTCTTTGACACAACTGAGATGAGGAAGATCCCTAATGGTGCAATCTTCACACTTGCTACTTCTGTCCCTACTCTGGAGTCGAAGGAGATTACTCCTGAAGTTTTAATTCCTTTCAATACTCTTTATATAATTACCGAGACAAGGGAGATTTCTCCTGAGGCTTTCTTTTGATTCAATATTCTTGATACAGGTATTGAGGCAAGTGAGATTACTCCCTGTTAGGTAACATTGAACTTACTGCCATTTTACCTCAATATGTGTGCTCCCCTCTCCCACTGTTTGCTTTTGTTTCAGACTCCTATACTGACTTTTGACTATTAGAGTACTGCCTTCAGCTGCACTACCCCTAGGCTTTCACTCATCCTTCTGGGAAAACTGACTTGTCCTTCTGACAGTCAGTACTGGAAACATTGTTTCCCTTTGTCTCATTACTTTGTTGCCACTTTTGGCAACTGTATTTCAGTGTGCAAAGTACATTACAGCACTGCGCACTGGGGCCCTTCCGTTTTCGTGCCCGAGACATCTCGTAAGGATTTTTTGGTAACAGGAAAATGTGCTTAGGACTAGACTGGTAGCAGCAGAAGCTTTTTCATGTGTTTTAATGAACTTTTACCGAGCCATACTGCTCTTACTGTGTTTGGTTCATGGCTGGGATTACTGTCTGTCATGGCTGTGCCACAATGTCTTTTGTCTTCTCCCTTGGCCATGTTGACAGTTGGCCTTCCCCTTGCTCTTTGTGACCTGGGGAATCCTTCTTTGAGTACGCATTCTCCTGCAAAACCCGGTGCTTTTCCCAGGCTAATCCATGTCACATGTTTGGGTAGCCAGGAAGTGGGCTAGGACTGTCTGGTCCCAATCCACACAACTGGTGCCAGTATGTCTGGTGTACACAAGAGCATGAGATCTCCTCATTGGCCAGCTGGGTGCCAGAACTCACTGGACATTGGGATATGAGTATGGGGCCTGAGTGCAGACCCACAGATCACCCTTAGGTTCAAATTGACCTATACACAGAGCCAAGAATCCTGAGAAGTGAAGAAGATCCAAGGACTGTCCAGAACCACGCAGATAAGGTTTGACACGCTGAGCCTGGTCTGCATCTCCGAAGACCTGCAAGGGTGCTTCACCTTCTTTCAGTGGTGGGACCAATCACGTTCAATGCCTCCTTGGTGCCCTGAAGACTAGCCTTGTCTGAAGTGTCCCTGGCCCCTCCATTGAACTGACCAGCTTGTACATTGGCCCCTGTGCTGGAGCATTGCTACATCAAGTTTCGGCTCGAGGTTTGGGAAAATCCTAGTTTGCACTGCAAAGCCTCTTCTTACTAAAACTCATCATCCCTACTGCTTTGGGCTGTGAGAGAGAAACATGCATCAGTCCGTGAGAGTTGGGTGCTCCTGCATCATGGTGCAACAGTGGCCGTCACTGCTGGTGACTCTGCCACCTTTCTTCAAGTGACCTGAGAACAGCTGCATCAGTGCTTTCTTTGCCCTGCATTCGTGACTAGAGATCCGGCTCCATATGTAAATTGAACCTGCATCCACACCCACAGTGCTTGTGCACTTTGAAGAGTAACCAAGGAGGGGTTTTTTGCAGTCCAGGCGACCTTCTTCGAACCTGCCAAATTTTAACATGGAGTAAGCTAAGGGTGGTGAGTAATCATACTACTTACAGATGGCCCCTAGTGAATCCATACCATTTTTACGCACAAAGGATCCATTGTGGTCCTTGTCTTGACTTGGGTGGCTCTTGCTTCCTATAGTCATCTGAGAGTTGGGGACAGCTTTGTTCTACGTAGCAGACCCACCTCTCATTCCTGGAACCAAATTCTTCACACTCCGGTGTCCTCCTCTAACATTTCCTTCCCATTGAAGTTTGTCCTTTTTTGAGCTTTACGCATCAATATGTGTTTTTACGCACAAACATAACATTGAGCACAAGGTTACAATCTTTGTAGGGCTGGACTTTTTAAGTTAGGGATATGCATTTCTGGAGTTGGCAATTGTGATAAAGTTTTTCTGCTTTCCCTCCTCACAGGTTGTGCGGAAAATCTGCACTTTACCGCATAGACCGAAAAGTGACTGTACATATATTTTACCTAGTGTCTGTTTAAGTAGTAGTATTAGAATGTTCTTCATTATTCACCTAAGTTTGTTTTGGGCCTAATAAATAGTATAGTTTTGATATACTACTGCCGAAGGGCAAAACTTGTCACCCGGCTGTGTGTGCTCATCGAAGACCTCAGATCACCTCCACTATTTCTGAGACTAAGCCTCGACTTTTCTCCAAGCTACCTGGAATTGGTCTGGTGAACTTCGCAGACGATTTCCCTGTTAGACTAAACAAGGGTGGCCTCCTGAACATCTGTTCACCAGAGCAGGGTTCAGAAATCCATTAGAACACTCCTGATGTTTCTTTAGCATCAGCACCCTTCCCCATGCTCCTACAGGGTATCCTGTGACTCCCATTACATCTTCTTTATTGGGGCCGAGGTGCCGGCTATTCCTTAGGTGTTGGGTTGATGCATTCCCATTGAAAGTTCTCTCTGCTTCACTTTCTGCTCCCAGCTGCCATGCTTTGGCTCTGCGGGGTCCCGGGCCAGACGGTATCAGCACAGTTGATGGACCGCACTGTCCACCTCCTCGAGGTCAAGTCAACCTCAGTCCATTTCCAGCTTCCATTAAGGCCTGTTGTGGGTTCGCCTGCCAAAGACTTGTGCAATCTGCTGCCATGGTCCTCCCAACTGGATCTTCGCTTCCACAATGTAGCTTCTTGCTCCCAGGTTTAAACTTCCTGGGTCTGCCAGGCTTCACGTCTGCTTAAATGTTCATTAGGTGCTTCCACTATTTTTCTTCTATTTGGCTGGTTCCACCCCAGCGGAGTGTCACAGTCCTTTGTTTGTGTCCTTTGGGTATTCTTCATGCCCCCCTGAGGCCACCTATTCCCAGTACCTTCTGTACTTCCAATCTCATTGGTGAGGGTCAGCCATCTGTTTCTGGTCTTCGATAGCTACTGTTTCTTTTTTTTACCAGGTCAACGCTGTGATTAAGGTGACCGAATTTCACCTTAACCCTACCAAGGTCTGTCCTAGTTGAATAAAAGGATTGCAAGATCTGGCCAAGCTTTTATGAGGTCCATAATACATTATCACATGTCTTTATAGTGGGGCATCTAAGCAAGTCATTAGAAGTCCTGAATTAGGCTTTTTTTTTCCTTTCACTGAGAAAATGTGCTCCCATCTCAATGATACACATTTCTTTGACCTGACAAGTATTATGGCACACTATCCGCGTGTGCATGTTAATGCAGATGTAAAATGGTTAATAGTCTGACTATGGCTTATTTGTTTTTTCTATCAAAACGTGATATGGTAGGATGTCTTTGTTCTAGTAGTAAAACAAAACAGAGAGACTATAAACATTGCAAAGGATAAAAGGAATGCCTTTTTAAAATGTATTTTTTATTAAATGTGTATGGCTAATTATAGCCTTTACATAATCACCAAATGTAATCCATACATTTCATATTTATCAATTATAAAATTACTCCTATACATTTAAATAAATATACAAATGAATAGTTATAAAATAACGTCCCCATCCCATGCTATAGACTTAGGCCCTGATTCATGGAATTATTTGCGTGTAAAACAGGGATTTGCGTGCCATTCTGCCCGCAAGTTCCCATTCGTAGAGAAAGCAATGAGTGGATAGGCGTGTGCCTGTTTAGAGAATGCAATGAGTGGATGTAAGAGAAGTTGTGAGTGAGTGACTGGTTGGTGAATGAGTAGGAATGAGATGGTGTGTTTTTGCATGTTCTGTGTCTTGTGTGCCTGTGTAAAAAATGCAATAGGTCGAGGTAGGAAAACCTGTATGAGTGAATGACTGGTGGGTGAATGAATATGAATGTGATGGTGTATTTTTTAATGTTCTGGGTGGGTGGGTGTGTGCCTGTGTAGACAATGCAATGAGTGCATGTAAGAGAAGGTGTGAGTGAGGGACTAGTGGGTCAAAGAGTATACATGGGGTAGTGTGTACTTGAATGTTCTGGGTGGGCATTGGTGTGTGCCTGTGTGGTGAATCCAGTGTGAGTGAATGCGAGAGGTGATGTATGGGTGAGTGACCGATGGGTTAAAGGGTATGCATGCGTGTGTTCATCCCTGGGAGCCTGGGGATCACTGGAGTACGTTTGCCACATCCTTTATTGATTTTGCATGTTCTACTGGTATTTTTGGGTAGGCTTCATAGGCATTTTGGTGCAGTCAGTCTAGCTATTGCTTACTCTGGCATGACATTTATTACTTGGCATCTTTAAAAAAAGCACGCATGATAAGTAGTGTTGCCTCGCTAGATTGATGTTTTGGTGTAGCAGCTCTGTATATTTTTTACTGTTGCGTGTCTTTTTTATTAACTGAGCATCTATGATGAATCAAGTATGATAAGTGTTCTTATGGGTCTAGACTGTCTTACATTGGAACCAGTTTGGACAGGTTTTCATATTGTGACATGTCACTTTTAAAGGCCAAACCTATGGGAGTATGTTATTACGAAGGAGTACTGGCATACATTGGCAGGGCCAGTTTTGTTGCAAGTGCGAGTAATGATAGTATAAATAAAATCTTAAAGCGAACATGAGTATGGTCTTATATGGGAATACTGGCATATTGGTGGAGCCCGCATGGTAATGTATTTGCACAGCCAGCATAAACATGTTTTTACTACTTGCATATATTTCAGGGACCGGCATGATAATGCCTTGGGAAATGCCCTGTGCACTTTTGGTGGCTGGTATATGAAGAACGGTGGTCTGGAGGGTTGCCCAGGGCATTGCCAGTGGTTAAGATTCATTCTAAACCTTCCAGCCATCACCTCTTTGTTTTTGCTTTGTCACCCCGAGTGGGACGGGTTTGCCCAGACGTGGGTCCCGTGCCTGCTGGGCCTAGAGACCCAAGCTACTCCTCAATGATGAGCCCCAACAAGGGTGAAACATGTTTGGGGATGCTTGTGGTCTCGTGCAGAAGGGATGTGGCCTAGCAGTTCAGGCTGGACTTCCCCTTTTGGGGTGGGGCCAAGCCTGATTTGCATATGGTCTTTCCCCTTCTGTAATGGCTTGGCAGGTGAAGAACGGTGGTCTGGAGGGTTGCCCAGAGCAATGCCAGTGGTTACGATTCATTCGAAACCTTCCAGCCATCACCTCTTTGTTTTTGCTTTGTCACCCCGAGTGGGACGGGTATGCCCAGACGTGTGTCCCGTGCCTGCTGGGCCTAGAGACCCAAGCTACTCCTCACTGATGAGCCCCAACTAGGGTGAAACATGTTTGGGGATGCTTGTTGTCTCGTGCAGAAGGGATGTGGCCTAGCAGTTCGGGCTGGACTTCCCCTTTTGGGGTGGGGCAAGCCTGATTTGCATATGGTCTTTCCCCTTCTGTAATGGCTTGGCAGGTGAAGAACGGTGGTCTGGAGGGTTGCCCAGAGCAATGCCAGTGGTTAAGATTCATTCTAAACCTTCCAGCCATCACCTCTTTGTTTTTGCTTGGTATATTTGTGCACCAAGCACCGCCCCTTCTTTCTATGTTCTGTTAAACATTTAAGCTTTGATTGAAAAATATGTTTACTTCTTTCACTTGCAGTAATGCATGCCCCTGCAGTGGCATAATCATCAATGACAGTGTGCACACTTGGTAGTCCGGACTGACCTGGGGTGTGCTGTG
The DNA here is from genome assembly GCF_040938575.1 of Ambystoma mexicanum. Lineage (NCBI taxonomy): Eukaryota > Metazoa > Chordata > Amphibia > Caudata > Ambystomatidae > Ambystoma > Ambystoma mexicanum. The sequence continues at coordinate 223,716,123 of NC_090936.1, forward strand.
TCCTGTGCTTTAAGGAGCTTAGGTGGCCCCCACAGCAGGGCTTAAAGGCGAGCTGGCAAATGTGCTACGCCATTGGGCACCACTGGGTCTGACAAAGGGGTAGTGTGCAATTTATGCCTTGAAGTATGCCAGTGAGTTCTCGGGTGAGAAGCAACTTGTGGGTGTTTCCAATTTAAAATAACTGTGTGGTACCACGGATTTATGTGGGCAGCAATAATATTACATTAAATGGTGTTTTTTTTAATGTCCTCTGGCACCCAGAATTACGGTTAGATAATAAAAACTATGGGGGGTCTTGGGTTTATTGAAAGGACCTTTGCCAGGTATTATACTCCAGCAAAGATAACATTATCATGTGTACTCTCCTCTGTGCACGCAGACCAGTCTAAAAGGTTTCTTAACTTGTAGTGGTATCAGACTCATAGATACATTTATAACCATGGGATTGAATTGATGCTAAATCCTGGTCAATGATTTAATTTTCAGGCCTTTCTCATGCAGCATGTGTCTCCTGGGTAAACAGCAGTGCACGCCTCCTCAGGTCAGTGCTTTTTGGCTTGTTTAACACAGCAATGCCACAGATAACACATACTTCCGTGTCCATTGATCAATAGATGATTTATACACTAGCTGTTGCCTGCATTAGAGATTTCGGTTACCCTGTTACAAACACTGCATTATGTATGTTTTACATATAGACCCCACGTCGAATCTGTAAAATTACATTTCCTAAATTTGCAATCGTGGACAAATCATGCCTCTCTCTTTGCCTCGGTTCTTATATCTGGCTGAAATGAGAGCACCTGGAAACACAGGTGCTAGACGCATCTGAAAAATCTGAAGGGTTTTGCCCATCACTTCCTGTGATGTCACTTGGGGGTGGTGTCAAATTACATCCCTTCCTGTGATGACATCAGGGGGGATCAAGGCTTCCTGTGATGTCACTCGGGGGTGGGGTCAAATTACATCCCTTCCTGTGATGACATCAGGAGTGGGCAAGGGTTGTGTGATGTCACTGCTTCTACCCCTGGCATTTTGGTAAAATTACGTCTCTGCTTTTTGTTAGGAGAATTCGCAATTTAAAGAGAATTCAGTGGGCTCCAAAGGAGAATGACAGACGTGTTTTTGTACTGGGTTCTAGTCGCTAGTTCATGAAATGCATGAGAAGTATCCAAACCAGCTGCCCTGCAGAGATTTCAACTGATAACGGGCAGGAATTTGGACTATGCACTCCAAATTCATGCCTATTGATGCCTTAAGGTGGGGGATTCCATTCAGTCTCTTACAGATAGGACATGGTATTTGATGGGCAATGAAAGCATGAAGGCTAACGAAAAAAGGCCCAACATGTGAGTCGGCATTAAAGTAGTATCTCCCTGGTGCATCCAACATGGAAGCCAATATTTTGATTGATCTCACGTCATTCCAGGCATTTATTGTAGAATGCAAATTAAATCTTCAAAGATGCATGAGACAGCTGTAACCAGTGAACGGCAGATCATATATTGAGAACTAAGACACGATGTGTGCATGTGCCTGCAATGAACCCTTAGGAAACACTAAATTATCTTGAGGGACAGTCGACTTTACCTGCTGAGATAATACAAAAACAACAGAATTATATTGCAAGAGGGTTTCATGGGATACTTGAAAGCACACGAGCCAAAACAACGTGTGCATCTTTACTCTGTATGCTATGACAGGGCAGTGTAGTACATGAAAAAGGAAACTCGAACACCAGGAGAATCAGAGGCCAAAGAATGGTATGCAATAATGTATTCAATTGGTATTATTGTATTGCATGCACACGACTTGTCAGCTGCTTCTGAGCCATTAGGGTAGGAGCGACTTTCAATAACAGAAGCAGATGGTCCAAGGGTAATGATGTTGATAAAGCAAAGTAAGCTATTTTAGTTTAATAAATCTTGGAAGAACTAGTTATAAAAGTTGGCATGGGAACAGAACAATAAAACTGTTATATTGAGAATACTGGTAATATGATGAAGAATTAAGGCGGGTCAAATCACCATCACCAAAACACATTATCAACAGGTATGCTAGACAAAATGGAGAGGGTGCTGGTATTTCTTTTTTAATATGGTATTTTCAATGAACTCTCCATCTTTGTGTGTGAGGGGGTGGGTCATTATGGACTGGGCCGGTCTGGTCCCTACCCCAATTGCCTCCTAGACGGTGAAAGGAGTGAGTTATTGCAGGTTTGCAACCTTCCCCAAGGTGCAGTAATACATCGACATGCGTGTTGTAGATCGCTTCCTCAAACCCAATCAGAGATATACCATCCGAAGGTCCCAAAAGAACTCCACAACACAACTCCCAGGGAGTCTTATGTGAGGAGCCTGACACTCTAATACATGGAGTGTACTCAGGGCAGGTTTAATTGCAACTTCTCCAGAGCAACAAGTTGCATTCAAAAGTAGTACTCAGACTCTGCCGGAAAGACACTGAGTGGAAAGACAGAGTATGAAGTACCTCCATCAGAAAGGAAGAAATGACTGACGTCATCGAAGAAAGGAAGACTGCAACTGCAATCCCTCTGGTTGGACAGAAAGGCTGTGGGATGCCAAGGTCATGTGCCAGCACCCACAACACGTTGCACACTTTCCAGCTCTCATCAGATGATGTCAATGCTATGGGACACATAAAAAGGTATGGGGCACCCAGTTGAGGTGAATCACCTGATTAATACAAAGCTCAATTAGACAGATATGAAAATAATTCTTTGAGGCAAATACAAAGCAAGAACAAACCAAAATCCATATAATGAATGGCAGCCAGCTCTAGCCAAGCCAGACTGCCAAAACAGTCACAAAGTTCCGGGAAGTATTGTAAAAGGGGCAAGATGAAATTAGGGAAGGGGCAATAAATAGAAGCTCAGAAGGAAGCCATTGTGCTTTCCACTGGCCCTTGAACACCCAGGGAAACTGATAACTTGGGGGATGTTGTACAGGTTTTGGCAATCCTCTGTCATTTTCTCTGGAGAAGAGTACTGCAGAGAACTATCACAGAAGGGAGGAGGTGTCAGGAATGAACAGACCTGGGGAGGTCCCCTTAGCCAAATGGCAGAACCACAAAAGGAAACCCAAAACTGATGGTCATCTAGAGACTTGCAGAAAGCGAACCCGGACGGAAGGGTGTCAAAATATTATCTGCCTCAAAACGCTTTGAATGAGGGGGGACAAGAATACCCATTGCCAATGGGATGAATCTTGATAAAGCCAATTAAAGGAAGAGGCCTTCAGTGAATTTTGATAAACCGAATGTTGGGAGGAGACCATCTGTGAATTCTGATTAATCAAAGGTTGAGGAGAGACCTACAGTGAATGTTGGGAAATCCAAAGTTGGGGAGGGATCTACTTTGAATATTGGGAATCCCAAGGTCTGTGAAATACTAATTTTGAATGTAAATGAAAGTTCTGGAGAAACCTATCTGATATTTCAAAATGTCAGAGGTTTGAAGTAACCAAATATGTCCCACAAGGAGAACAGTGGGAAATCAAGCTCAAGCTAGACACACCTGAGGGTGAGTTGATGTCTGAGAAGAGAAACCACAGATGCTTTGAATTTATAAAAAAGGTAGCGAAAGACCTGGCAAATTATTAAACACCAAAGCAATGACCAAACTGTGAGTAAACCCATGAACAGATTTCAGGAGAGAACTTTAGCATTTTGTAGTGTTAAGACTAGGGCTAAGGACTTATTGAGATTTGGATTTTGGAATTCTTTGCTTGGTCCCTCCTTGGAACATTTGTGTTGTAACATAGGGTAGCAGGGAGGCTAAGGACTGGTGAAGATTAGAAGATTAGCATTTGGAACTTGCTGTTAGCCACATCTTGAACATTATTTTGTACCTTAGGGTGAAAGAAGAGGTTAAGAACTTTATCATTTCAGAACGCATCATGGTGTGGTATACTTAGAGAAAACACAAATGTATATGACCCCCATCCCTTGCTCAATTTGCTTTAGGAACATCCTTATTGTTTGTAGACAACCACCCCATAGCTCCTACAGGCATTTGGCATTTAACCCTTGTGAGAAACCAGAAGGGGTCTCACTCACTTGTCCCCGGGATCTGTCATCCAGGTGGCCAGGACACGGCCATCTCTTTTGGATCCCGTTCCTGGGGGTCGACCAGTGTGGAAGGATCACCTGGGTGAGGGGTCTTCTGGGAGTGGGAGAGGGACACCGGATAGTGAGATGCGATATACTCTTCCCTGTAACACCTTAACCCCATCCTACCAGGTAGGATATATAGGAACTTTACCTTCCCCCTTTTACATTACAAACACTTTCACACGGACAGCCTGCGGCGAGGGAAAACAGACGAACACCCGAGTCGTATATCTGACATGTCACAATACTATGGTCAGGCGAAGTTAGGCAGTTATCGGCAATTACTCACACCTGACTTCCATTACACTTCCCCACATGGATAAAAGGTGGAGCACAAGAACACACTCTAAGCGAGACAAAGCGCACAAGGAAACAGCAGTTCGACAATGGCAGTTTAACGAGAGGAGAAAGACGGCAAAACAGAAGGGGGTTGCAAGGAGAGAAGTTGCCTTGACCTTTTCGACAAGGAACCAATACTTTCACAAAACCTCGAGAACAGAAAGCGGAAGACCAGGAAACAAGGCTCAAGAATCCTGCATTGTGTGTTAGAGGTACCCCAGGCAATCCCGCATTAGTAATCAAGGTGAGGAGAATCTCCAGCCACCATGGTAAACTCCTTTGCTCCAAGAACAAAGACGCTTCAGTGAAAGCAAAACAGCTGGTGAGTTGGCGAGATTGATACAAGACCGGTCTGTGTTGAAGCCAAGGTCACAAGCAGCAACATTGTATGACGAGCGTTGGAACAAACATTATTAAAATGCGTGTGATAAGAGACGTAAATTAAGTTAAACTGCTGATGAATGATTGATCTTTAAAACGACCTACAATACCTTTGACAGAGTGGTCCTGCACCACTTGAGTGCTCAATCAAAGGTCTCTGTAAGGTAACCAGCTAAGAAGTGATAAAAGTAAATAAAGTTGGTCCGAGCCCGGCAGAGGGAAATCAATTGCAAGCGAATGAATACATGTGAATTGAAGTAGTCTTGCGTCATGCCAAGTCGAATCCCACACACAGTCGAAAGTCTTCGATTTTGATAAAGTAAAAACAAGTTTGTAAATATATATGGATTTTGTTCCAAGCCCGTCAGAGGGAGATCAATTGAAAGTTTTGTGTTAAAGTGGGTCTGAGCTCAGCTGAGGGGGACCCGGGGTGAATCAAAAATCACCCAAGAAGTTGTACGTGAGAATCCTGAGGAAAAGGAACTTTTGAATGTTTGTCGCATCAGGCCCTCTGAAGTAAGCGACTTTTAATGGCAGAGACTTTGACATAGAAGGCCTTGATACTGAGATTATAACTGCATACTCGTGCTAGAGAAGCCAGAGACTGTGCTAAGCTCGAGTGTGCTGCCTTGTCCCGTGCTTCAAATGTGGGCAAGGGAGTCCAATGGCCTGAATATCCTTACATATCATTTCTTGAACACTTCTCTTTTGATTAATATTGTTTCCAACAATATTTGTATTTAGAAGTAAGGATTGGCAATAGGTTTATTAGTATAGGCCTCTTTTTTATTTTTGACAAGACACCACTAGGACTGTGTTATTCTTATTTGATGGTTGTAGCTTGCTCCCATCTTTAGATTTAGCTTTATAATTGAAATGTAATAAACAACCTTGAACTGTGAACACTTGTGTCTGCCTTTTAAAAAGTACTTAGGTGTGTTAATGAAAAGCAGAGATAACAAAGCCTTGAATTTGAATATGAACCTGCAAGGATACTAGAAATAGACCCAAGCTAAAAATTGGAGGATGGTATAATGAGAGCACAGGAAACACTATTCAAAAAAGACTACCTAATGCTAGGAAATAGAAGATGAAGGAGAGAAGAAGGAGAGGGGATAACATAAGTTATCAAACAGAATGTTGTGGACTCCTTTACAGATGAACATGTAAAAGAAAATGGCACAAGGAAAAAGAAGAAACTCTATAGTCAATTAAACATGGGTCGGTGCAAAGGGGATCGTATACAATGAAAGTAAGTGATTGAACATCAGAAATAAAGATGGGCAGAACAGGAACTTAGAGAAAGGTTAAAAAGCTTAGAGCCGGTATTCAGGCAATAATCAGAAATGCAAAGTGCAATGGCAAAAATCATGAAACTTTAATTAGAATATATTACATACAATAGATGTTAAGGAAGTCTCTTCAAAACCACAGACTAGATATTTTGGAAAAAGATGTCTATTTGAGTTAGAAAGATGATGAAAGAAAACTGTTGAAAATCTTGAAAGAATAAGTCTACATATGATAAAAGTTGTGAGTCAGTGCAATAGCTGGATTAAGTGAACTAGATGCAAAGATATTCTCACTGTAGTCACAGTAGAGACCAATATCAATATCATAGAAATGTGCACTGGATGTTCTGGAGGAGGCTTTACAACTAACAGATAAAGACATTGATTGGCATGCTTAATATAGAGAGCATACTGTGACACAGTGTGACTACCATCTAATAGAGAAAAGGCAAAGGATGTTAATCAGTCACTCAAATAATAGCACCAAACAAACACATTAAGAAATGCTAAATCTGGATTAGCAAGAGACATATGAGACTGAGTGAAAGAGCAAGATTTCTGCCTCCATGCCAATGCCTGGAAAGACACCCTATCATTTTAGTTTAGCCAGCATGGTGAGCTACTTGAAGAGAGTAAAGGGTGAAAGTGGCAGGTAATCCATCCAACATTAGAGCTATGCCTGATATGCCTGATGTGGTATATCACTTAAATGAGGATGTAAGGACTATACCATCAGATCAATACACACTTCCGAATGCTCATGGCCAAGTACAGACTCCCACGACATAGCTACTTTCTTTGGAAAAGGTTACATGACAAGAATTTCAGGGGTTTGCTTACACCTAGAGCCAATGGGTTTTGTGGTTCAAGATCTAACTTCCCACTAAGGACCTTGCCCAAACCTATCAGATCAGTATTAGCAAGCATACAATTTGATGCAAGGAATATGATCAGGCAGGGGAACCCACAAATGTAGATAGAACTCAGGGAGCTATGTTCTAGATTTGTCAATGGTTCCCACAGAGATGGTGAAGGGGAAGGACTTTTAGATGACCTAAAAATCGCAACTAGGCCCTGTACCCCTTCATTGGACAACAAACTCACAGCTAGGGTGTCAAGTAGGAGTGATGCTAAATCTAGAAAATATTAGAACCCCAAACAAAGTAGGAGGCCCAACCGGCCATTTAGAGGTAGTCAAATGGTTATTGTCCTTGGAAAAGGCATATATATGGCCCAGAAAATAACACAGGGAGTGTGGGAGTTGCAGGTGAAGAGTGACCGGAGCACTGGAGGATGGAGTGTGAGAGAAAGAGAAATGCCAGAGGGATGTGAGCATTTGTAGAAGCAGAGAAAGCCAAGAAGAAGCAGCAGATATGATATTGTAAACTGAAGCTGCAAGAAGCTTGGGGACCTTAGTTGATATACCCTGATGGAATTGTGAAGGCCATATAAAAGGCAAAGACTTTGTGGATCATGCTAACCAAGGTTGTAAAGCTTGCCATGTTGAAGTGGTATTGAAATCCTAAAGGACTGGGTGAGAGGTACCATACCTTTTATAGTTCAGACAGGATGAGAAGTGCATGTTATCCCTATAGTTAAGACAGGCTGAAAAAGACACCATATACCTTGTATTTCAAATGGCATGAGAAGAGCATGGCATCCATTATAAATTAGATAGTTTCAAAAGTGTCAGAAGTTCACCAAACTCTGTACAGTGACCTGGGTCACTATAGATCCAGACCAGCAAGTGTGACAGACACTTACAACCTTCTGGTGTGGATTACCATAATGGGTTGGATGTTATCCTGTAAAGAGGACTTGAGGCAAAAAAAAGCATCCCAGTACTATATATGTATGACTTGATCTTTGGCAAAGAAGCAGGTAGTTGCTCTATATTCCTAAATCTGAATTGTGATTGCAGAAAACTATTGTATCCCAAAAACTATTGCAGAGTTTTCAAAAGGAAAATATTTAGAAATGTAATATAAATACGATGAGGATAGAAAAGAAATGTTCAAGCAGGAAAAGAGTACGTCTCTGAAGCTAACCTTTGGAATTACCATAAGCACCAATACACCTTTAATGCCAATGAGAGTTGATTGCTGCATCACCCCTAATAAGAAAGGTCTGTTAGCAAATGCATGACTCATGCAAGTTGTTCTTTAGTGGGATCACATTATTAAGATTGTGAATAGCCAAACCACCATACACAGTCAAAACAGGTTAATACAATGTGGAGAGGGTATTTGGAATATATGTGATGGAAGAAATTATATCAGAGCAAACAAAATACAAATTTGGAAAGAAGTGAGCTATTGATTGAAAAGGGTACGATAGAAAATGGGATTTTTTTTTCTTGGATTTGTAGACCTTTGTAATGGCAGTCCAGCTCATGAGAGATTTAAAAGCTAATTTAGAATTCCTTGGGGAAATTCATATCACCACAATTGACATAACATGTTCTTGGGGCAGACAGTGGTTTAAATCTATTGGGAACACATCTCTCGAAATGTACAATGTGGAGCAATTATATTGGACCAGAACAGCTTATGAATATCAGTTAAACATAAGAAGGTTGGCCATAGTCAATGATGGCCAGTTTTTTAAACTAGAGTTCAAGATCAGGTTCTGTCAACAACAGCCTTCTATGGCTACTATCTGTCGAGAGCCTCACACATCCCAAACATTCAGCATAATTACTAGCTATTTGAACAACTCCAGTTTACATTCACTGTAATGAAATGCGTTTTATGCAGATTACCTGAAGAAAATGTGGTTGATTTGACTCTTGAGGACAGGACTTAAATACCTGTGAGACATATATAACTGAATCATGCATCATAATCTAACTCTTTAACTCCACTCTTCCAATACATTTTTGTGAATTTTTAATGTGTCGGTTTTTTGCTGACATTGAAACCATCCAATCTCTTATCACTTTCAATCCTGATTTCTGTGCCGGATAACACATCTCAGACCTGATTAGCTCAGCAGTTGTCCCATAATGATAACTTTCAGATTAGCACTACACCAAAATGCCTGCAACAGTGAAGGGTTCATGTACTAATACATGCCACTTTTACAATGTCCTCTTTGCATCCACTGGAGGCCATCTCCTGGTCCATTCACAGCTATGGCTTTGTTGCTCCAATTTTAAATATCTCCAATATCTTCTTTACTTCTCTTTTTGTTCACTCATTTTCAATGCACATGTATTGCCCAACTCCATTGTAACTATCTTGCAAAACTGCAAGGCACAGCTCATGCAAGCATTCTTAAAAGGTATTTGCACAGCAAATATAAATCACAAAAGCGGATCAGGATTAAGTAGCAGATTGTTCACTTGACATGTCTAGTGCCGAGACACATTTGGGTGGGCATGGTTGAGTAATCAATAAATATAGCATGCTCCTTTCTTACATGAAATCTAGGTAGCTCGCCCGGAACTTCAGATCTCTCTCAACATTGGCAAATAACCATACAGCATTTTAATTTTTAATCAGGCCAATGGTAAAGGTCTGTGCAATGCTCCAGAGGAATGTTTTGGCACCACCTAATTAAACCGTGGACATTTTAGAAACGTGTCTACACCATCTTCCACATTCTGAAGTGCCATGTGTTTGATGTAATGGTGGTCCTCATTAGGTTTAAACTCTTTGCCTACATTCTGTACTCATGTGGTGATAAGTCATCTCTATTGGATCTTTTTTATGAGGAATCACGCCAAAGCCAAAAATCTCTGATCATAGCTAGAAATGGTACAGAATTATCTAAATTTGGTCTTTGGCCACAGATAACTTTGTTGTGGGATGAGAAGTGTAGCCCAGCTGGTTGTTCTCTTGTGGGATGAGACGTGTAGCCCAGCTGGTTGTTCTCTTGTGGGATGAGAAGTGTAGCCCAGCTGGTTATTCTCATCTCACATGGTTGGCCATTGCCACCAGCTAGGAGGTAGAAACAATACGCCACTCAACCAATCCCAGGCCAGCCAGAAGGAAGGGGGGCAGAGGGGCATGTTGTTGGCAACCTGCTTGAAGAGAAGCAATTGATGGCTACTCTGCTCCCATGCTAGAAGTCCTGAGATGATCACAGGAACGGTCCAACCTTTAAATTGAATATTCGGGTTAGTATTTGTAGGATTAATAAGGATACCATCACCAGGCATCTGTTACTTCTCTTAACTCCCATCACCAGGAATTCCACTGGACTTTACAATAACCATAACATCTATGCCAGAATTTAATCCAATATGTGCCTTCAATTAGCTGTGTCTTACAATGCTCCACAGTACTTAACGTGATTGCCCTCTGCATCCTGTAGCAGCACTTTTGAGATGATTCTGGGAGAATCTAAAGGGTCCAGCTGGATGAGAGGTGCAAAGTCTGAGCTGAACATTCCACATAACTGGCCAAACCTCTATCCCAAACAGCCCTTTAAAATGTATGCACTCTGCATAACATCTGTGCATAGTAACCACCTGTCGCATAACCATACACATTACAACTGTTCACTGGATTCCTTAACAATCTAGAATATCTTTTAATTTGCTTGACCTTGCACACAAAGCTCTATATGGAATTGCCCCCACTTTATCTTAAAACATCTAAAATGGTATGCACCTAGACGCCCATTACGATCTTCCTACAGGTATCTGATGTTTGCGCCTAGCGTACGCAAATCCAGAGAATTTGGCAGATCAAGTACAGTCAAAGCAATTAAATTTTGGAACCAATTACCACTTGATCTGCGAAAAATTGGAGCTGTTTTGAAGTTTCGAAAACACATTCAAACTTTCTTATTGAAAAAACTAAACATTTTAACAGTTAATTACCTCTCCTGCACATAAGTATGATGCCAGCCCCGGGCCTGAGTTGTGAGTGGCATACATCTGGGTCTACCTTTTCCAGTAAGCAGCACACCAGGGCCCATACACGGCACTGGATCAATGTTAAATGCTACCTGGGATGGCATACTTGTAGGGCGAACCTGCTTGGGCATTGCACACTTGCTTGAGGGTAATTCAAGTGAGGCTACCTGCTGGGTTCAGTGCGAGGAGGAGTACTGGAGATGATGAAATCTCGATTTTCTGCAGGCCACCATGTGTAGGATTCACAGGGCACTATACTGAGCGTGTTTGAGTTGCTTCGAATTAGACCCAGGACAGAAAGTTCACTGGCACGCGTAGGGCGGGGCAAGCCTCTTGTCGCTGTTTCCCTCTGACGGAAAGATGTTCACTTTCTTCCTTCTTTGTGTTCTCCCTCAATACTCTGTTGACACTGGCATGCAGTATCCTTCACCTCTTATTTCTAAAGGGCACAAAGGCAAGGCCTGGTTTTAGGCCTTAAAGCCTCTTAACAGACCCCAGTGGCGGCAGTCCATCCCCTCAAGTCTCTCTATATTTTGTCATCCTCCTTAGCCATTGCTAGGCGGCTCCCATTGTGTTTGGTGGCATTTGGATGACCAGGATATTATTCAGAATTCTGGGATTTCCATGAGCCCCCTTTTACGGGGTAACCCAGGCCCAGCCATTTCAGAGCATAGACACACCATCTACTACTGCAAATAACTTGGTAGCGCATTACAATTGTTTTCTCATATCTATTGCAATAACACAAACAAGAACGCGCCAAATATATACACGAGTGCCTTTTGTTGGTTACTTAAATAAAGCTTACATAGTATTAAGTGCATGCATAACTATGCACCGGGTTGGTGCTGATTCGTAACCCCTGTACATGTTGTGATTTGTGTGACCAAGGGTTACAGAAGCGTTTGTGTATTGTGTTGAAGGGCAGACGGAAGTGCTCTGTCTGTTCTCTAACTCCTAGTGCACACCGAGTTATGAAAACAATAAGGCGCGTTCCTGATAGAACGGACAGAAGGGAAGAGGACACTTCCAAGACTTAAAGTAACATTGTATTAAAATGAGCCGCATTAATGCATCATCTACTAATGATGTTAGTTCGCTTTATAAACTCTGATCTTTTGACACACTGTGGGCCTGATTCACAGAATCCTTTTATAATGGTGCAGTCCTATTGAAAAAAAAAGTTGTGAATCAGGCCATGTGTCTGGAAGTACTGTGCATTGCTGAAGGGAACCCGAAGGGCGACGCAGCTATTGGGAAGCAGATCGTCTCATGTAGGGTTCAGGTCCTGTTCAACATAATTCTTCAGCAGGGCTCTGACTGGAAGGATGAGCAGCAACTTCCTTCAATTTATTTTTACAGCAGTCTGGAAAATAATATATTAAACGCTTCTAATCTGAGCCCGTGCAGACATGCAATTAAGATAAGGTATTACTCCAGTGCCCACCATTAATTGTATAAATTGCCTGAGTACTGTATACCCATAAAAGGACCACCTCGGTGATAAATTGCGACAGAAGGGAGGCTACGAGAAGGAACTCATTAACTGTGGCCAGCCGTTCAGAGGGATATTTTCAACAAGAGGTGCTTTGCCCCGTTCACTCACATTGTGATTTCTCGCAAATCAATACTTTCAAAGAAACACTTAGTACAATACTCACATTAATCATGACTGAAAATTTGCCGATACCGCTCAGAATGTTGTACCAAATTCCTGTAAAAGGGAAGTAATTGGACAATGCTTTGAAATGAACTTAGATTTCTGGTAACACAAATAGATACAGCAAAAGGAGAGCTTTGCGGATGGGGCGATGTCTGGCTCTCTACGTACCTATGTCTTTCGCTCTGACGGCATCCGGCCTCCTCAGTTCGGCCACAAACTTTTTTGCATCAAGCCGCACCTCGATGATATTGTTGAGGAGTGCAAACACGGGGGCGAGAGGAAAAGAGGCGACAAATAACGTGACAAATCCGAACTGAATAACTGCAAGAGAGAAAAAAAAACATAGGTTTTGTCAGCAGTGCCCTCTTTTCTAAAATGAGTATTCAAAAGAGCAACACTATCAGTAACTGGCCTGATTATCTGGTATTTGAACTGTTTCCTTGTGTGTGTTTGTGTTTGTGTGTAGAACCACAGTGTGCATCTTGCAGCCCTCTAGTTGCTTTTGATATGGCTCCCATGATCCCTCAACGTTTACTATACTGACATGTGCTGATGATGGGAGTTGTAGTCCGAGACATCAGGAGAGCCAAAGTTTGTAGGACCCCAGGTGTGGAGCAATTCAGCTGTGCACGCTCCCAGAGAGCATTAGCTACAGCTCTTCTCCTCCATATTCCCCCTCTTTCTCTTCTTGCTCTTAGTATATTCTTCCTTGTCTCACCTTGCATGTGTTTTCCAAAGTTGGCCTACAATAATTCATCTACACCCTCAAGCTTATAGTTAATAAGATAACAAAGCTGTGTCGGTTCCCTTCCACAGATTGCCCAGAGAGCCTCTAAAGGATGATGCTATACTAGATGTGGTTCAACCGGTGTTAGAACTTAGACTTTTCTCCCTTATATCACAGCTGTTAGCAGGGTGGAGCTTGTCCACAATTATTAAGAACAGACATCAGGTAAAAGGGAAATATCTGTTGGAAAATAAATCATTAAATGATACATGCAGAATTATCAGCAATGCAAACTTAAAACAATGGCACACATTTGAAATAGAAATATGATTGAAGATTAAAAAACACATTCCTATGTTTAACGTAAAGGGTGCAGTGTGGCAGATTTGTTAGAACATTGGCTTTTTATTTTTTTAATTTTATTGTTCATTTATAACGCGCTTAATACCAGTCAGTGGTTTCTAAGCGCAGGATCGGGATTTGAACAGGTGCTGTGCTGCATTGTCTTGCTTCCAAGACCAACAGGTTGCGCCTGAGCTATCCTTCCTCCCCCTGTAGTTCAAGCATGTGAAGTCTCTCCTGTCTCAAATTGATATTCATCCCAATGTTGATTAAACAATTTATCCATTGTGCTTTTTATGTATTTCGAAACCTATAGAAGAGATTACCACAAATGCTTTCTGATGCTGAACTCATTTAGTCCAACACAATGATAGAAAGATGGTATAGGAAATAAAATCAGATTGACATGCAGATTATTAAAACGTAACTAAAATTAGAATTCCCTTCAGGAATACAGCCATTTTATGTGTATAAAAGCATTGCAAGTTGTGATGGGTTGGAATTCTGAGATCCACTGGTGGCCAGGAATAAATAGTTCCTCAAGCATGCATCTCTCCATGGAAGTTGCCTTCCTTGCAGGAGATTATGCCTTCCTCTTCTGATGTTAAGACTTAGTTATGGTACCACGTAGGCTTGGGTCCAACTAGGCAGCATCCCGCAAAACATAGAAAGGAGATAGTGAGTGAGAGGTGGAGAAAGAGTGTGAAGACATGACTACTGCTTTGCAGGAATACAGGGATGACTAAACCAAGAGGGTTCTCAATCTTAAAGATGAAACTGGCACATGAACATTGTACCTCCTTCACCTCTTAAGGATACTCAAAAATCAATAGTACTGTGAAACAAAATGAAAGAATGTCCAATCAAGGTTCTATAAAAAAAATAGGAATCTCCTAATGAAAACAAACTACTAAATACAGCAATAACCCACACGTGTAATGTACAACGGAATGTCTCCATCAGCCACCACATCAAATGAGATTTTGCTTTAAATTCATTTTCAATCAAACTGCCACCAGGACTAGGGAAGGTGTCAATCTGGAAAAATGAATACCCTTCATTTGAATGATAGACGTAACTTGATGGCCGTGGGCCAACCGTCTTATGCACCGAATTGGAGAACTATGAACTGCTATGCTTGACCGACGAGCGGCCATTTTAAATGTAGTAAGAATCGCCATTTTGCTTGTTAACCATTGCTCATTGCTTTCTGTATAAAAACTACTTTGCAGCTTGCAATTCCTGCGGATTCTGCTTACTCTGCTCAACTGTTAACATTGTTGTCTGAATATGAAAGGACAAGGTCGCGGGACTGAAGAGTTTGCTGAAACTCCTCATGAGTAGTACAGAGAGGAATGCCCATGCTCCCTCTCTGTAGCCTTGGGAGGAAGCTGCAGGGCATTTAATCACTTCACAGCTGCCAGCCAGTTTCGTACGATGGTAGAATATGTTAGAATAATACAGTTAAAGGCTTGAATTATGCTTCTCTTACGGCCCCCCTTCGCAAAACCCTTTAGAACGTGTCGGCTCCCAGGACACGAATAGTACCTCATAGATAGCAAAGCTTGGAATGTGGCTCTTCCCCCGTGTACAGATTGCTTCCAAGAACAGAACCACTATGTTCTAAAAGATGCCTCCGCACTTTCTAAATTGCACATTGTTACTAGAATAGACATCGAAAGCATTATAATCGTCATACTCGTCGGATATGTCCATCGTCATCCCGAGTTCAAAGGAACTTAATACAGAGGGGTGTTGAACATGACTTTGCTGATTGTATGATATGCATTTTGTATATATGTAACTGATGTACGTAATTCGCTCTCTTGCGTCCCTCGAGGTCTAGGAAACTCACGTCGCGGGGCGTGAGATCAGAATTGGCCAAATGATACTATCTTTTGCTTGCAATAAACCCTAGCATTGGGAATTTGAACCTCGTGTCTGGCGCATCTTTTCGTGTATGGTCATTGCCTTGTTTCCGTAGCACGAGGGACCCCTAGGGGCCCCTTTCAAAGGTACAGTTAAATACAATTGAAAACTGCTTGTTTACATTTAAAAGGATTTCCATTTTCTGGTCCAAAACAGGCCATTGCAAACTCTAGAATACTTGTGGTTCTATACTTTGGAGGAAACCTTCCTAAAGTAGTCATACATGCTCCCCCAAATGTGTAGAAGGCAAAGCCTCTTGTGGCATATTCAGCCACCAAAATCATGTTCACACATTTTTGTGAACAAACTGGCGAAAGCATTTTTGAAAGTGACACCCCAGTGCTGCTGGAGTTTAACCTAGCTTTAGCAGATTATTCGTCAGTGAAAATAATAATAATAATGTGCATTTATATAGCGTTATGTACCCTCAGACATTTCAGCCCTGCTTATTATTTTCTACGGTGTGTGGTGATAATGTATTGACCTCTGAGGGATGAGGCAGTTGCTGGCATTTCAGTAAACAGGATTCATTGAAGAGAACATGTGTGCGCCAAACCTTTGAGCATACAGCAGATATGAAAGTGAAGCCTGATTAGCAGAGATCACTTGAGGCAGAATTACTTGCATCACTTTGTATAGTCTTGCAGAATATTTATTTATTTTAGTTATTTGAATTTGTAAAGCGCCCACTGCCCCAGGGCATCGTGGTGCTGTTAGGAAGGCGTACTTGGTTACATAAGTGCATTTGAGGTAGACAAAAATATTGCTTCATACATGATTACAAAGTGCAAGACATATATTACATGGTTAAGTGAGCAGACTAAATAGTGCAAGCACATATTGCAAGGCATACATACAGTTTACATGGTCAAATACAGTGAGCACAGCAGGAAGCCTGGCCTTTCTTAATAAGGCGGCAGCTACAAGCAGTTGCGTGGACGTGGATAGAGAACATATACGAGGTGTCACCCACATGTTGCATGGCGGCAGCGGCTCAGTGTATGTGCAGTCTTAGTAAATGGGTAGGTGTGTGGTGCCAGGCATAATAGTACAAAGGAGGCATGCAGAGCATGGATGCCTATATGTGGGTGTTTACTGTGTGTGTGTGAGAAAGAGAGAGAGAGAGAGAGAGACAGAGAGAGAGAGAGAGAGAGAGAGAGAGACAGAGAGAGAGATATGAGTGATGAAAGCCAAAAGAGATCTCTGGCCAGATATGACTCTGTTATGAGGGTAAGCAGCAAGGAAAACAACATGGGCATGGATGGTGGTGCTTGAAGGGCTATTGAAATGAAGTTGGGAGGGGGTGGCTGCAGTGGGAACATGTAGGTTGTACTTCTCGTACTGGTAATAGGCACCTGGGTGAGGAGGTTGGGAAATCTGGGCAAAGGGCAGCAGTGGTGGTTCTTAAAGAGAAGTTGGATCATGCTGGGCTTTGGTGGTGGGGTGATAGGAGAGCAGGGCACCCATATTAGTGCTGAGAAGAAGTTGGTGAAAACAACAGGGTGGTGGTTGATATAACTGGGTCTCGTTAAAAGAGCCTGAGACACTGGCAGAAGTAGCTTTGGTATCATTGGTATTGTAAAATTACATTTTCCAAGGCAATTTGGCATTGTGCGTATTCATCGTGAAATAAAACCTTGGTTAAGAGAGTTAAGGTGATCAGATTTAACACAACAAAACTCCAGAAATGCAGCAATCGCATTTCGAGCAAGTTCACCTTAACTATGTCCCCCTGTTGTGCAGCGTATGACCACAATGTTGACATCACTGGTGAAATCAATAATTACATAATACATGACATCACTGATGACATCACTAGGTACATCATGCATGCCACTGATATCACTGGTTTGATTAATTACATTTTGAAATATGACAACTCTGTTTTTTAACCTAACATATGTACATATGTCATACTTACACAGTACATGCACTTTTGCCATGGCCACTTAACAAGTTGTACCAATAGGTTTTATTGGGGCCCATCAGCCATGATCAATGCTCTCAGCCTTTGACCATGGTCTCTGTGTATGTTGTATTAATAGGTTTCTTTGGGGCACACTGGCCATAGAGATCCATTACCCCCTGCCTTAAAGATATAATTCATGCTGGTGTAAAATAACGTTTTTTCACTTTATCCCCATTCCCATGGGATTCCCCCAATAACCCCCGATAATGGCAACATACTACACATACAACTGAATTGAACTACCTATGCCTGTGGAATTTCCCTGGTATTTCCCCCGATAATGCTCGAAAATCTAATGCTCTTCCCTGTCCTCACAGGCACTCACCAAGTGTCCCCCTCCTCTTTCCATGGTCCCCCCACGTCCCTCAATTGCTTTTTTCCTCCCTGGCCATCTCCTGCCCATTACCCCCTATCACTGTTTGGTTTGTGTGATGCATCTTCTTCGTCGAGGTGGACTTGCTTGAAAAGCGAGTGATGATTGTTAGGGTTTTGTTGCTTTAGATCTGATTACTTTAACTGTCTCTTAACAAATGATTTTCAATGAATTTCAAGGCTTTTGCTATACTTTAGTTTCCTCAGGGCCCACTAGCCACGGCCTTTGGCCGTGGCCACTGTACATGTTGTCCAATAGTTTTCTTTTTGACACACTAGCCATGGCCTTCAGCCATGAGCAGTGGCCATGGCCGAACATGTTGCATCGTTTCTTGAGGTCTCACTAGCTATGGCCTTCGGCCATGGCCTTTGTGCGTGTTGCAACTTTATCTTTCTTTTGGGCCTACTAGCCATGGCCACTGACCATGTAAAACCATTAATTTGTTACCAAACACCCATTGTCCCTGCCCAGTAGATGCAGACACTGCAGATGTTAAACCTTTTTTTTTCTTAACTCCTTATTCCTGCAATAATTTCACAGTAACAATTTCCAATAATGAAATTCCTGCAGCGGAGAAGCGTTTTGCCGATTCCTGCTATAAGGGGAAACATTTCAGAGAATTAACATGTCCTACACATTCTCACAGGCCCTCAACATGTGGTCCCCTTCTTTTGTTCAGGTCCCCTCACTCCACTCATTTCATTTTTCCCTCCTTAACCATCTCCCATTATCCCCTATCAATCATCGCTTCAAGTTTTTTTCTGGGCGCGTCTTTCCGCCATTGCCACTGTAATCTCGTGAGATGAGTATGGATGACTCCAAAAGTACTGTCCTACGGAGAACCGATACAAACATACTAGCTATCTGAAGTCAGAGAGTCAATCTGCCATAAAAGCGTATGAAGGACTCTCCTCAATGTCAGTCCTGCCCCAGCGGAGCACTGCGCTGGGAAGCAAAGCCGCAAAGATAAGACACGCTGCAGACCCAAATGCCTGGAAGAGGAAGGCAGAGACGAGTCAAGACTTACCTGAGTTTAATACTAATAAGTTAATAGATATACTTCAACAGGATGTCTGAAAATGGGAACGAGTAACCTTAAGTGTCTGGGCAAAAGTAAATGTTATCAAGATGTTGCTTCTTCCCAAAGCATTATATGTTATTCAATCTCTTCCACTGAACTACCCCAAGTACATGCTTAAGTGTATTGACAACGTTTTTCAGAGATTCCTCTGGGGTGTTGGGAAAAGACCAAAAATTCCAAAGCGTATCATGGTTAAGAATGTACGAGATGGTGGATTTGGTTATCCAATATTAGAAAACTAATGGAAAGGCTTCTTGTTGAAATAGTCTCACAATTATTTTATGGATATTAATGATCCTGAACCATTGTGGATGGTAATATAGGGGAGATGTTTTCACCATGTTACCTGGAAAGATTGTACTCAATTGGTAAAATGCCTAGATTTCCAGCTAGTTTGCCGACTATTGGTGCCACCAAAACTCTGCTTGAATCATGGATCAAAGCCTGTAATCAGGTTCTTTATATGCACTATGGAGCATCTATCTGACACAACCCTGGTTTACATATAGATTATAAAATGTTAATATGGCAAAGCTGAGTTAATAGGGGTATTATGAAGATTGGAGATGTATTGCAGGATGATAAAATGAAGCCATTTGCAGACCTTGTTCAAAAGTATGGGTTAAACAAAAGAGAGCTCAGGAGATATAAGAACTTAGAGGTTCTGATGACAGAGAGACAGAAGATGCTGAACTATCCGATGGCAAATAGGCCCAAGGCCTGTGACCTGTTTGACACGCCACCACGTATGGTGCTGACCGACACGCCACCACGTATGGTTTATGTTCATGGTATGTTTGATTGCGTTTCTGCACTATCTTTTTGTGTTGCGTTTATGCTGTTTGTTCAGTTATATTAATAGACACAGAGTGTATTGTATTTGGTGGTGCTGGGGTAACTTATTTGCAATGGATATAATTGATTGTATATCCTATTGGGGCTATAGTTTGTATATTTTTTAAGACTTCATTTACATGGACTCAAAGGTAATTGTTTTTGTCATATTTCTTAAAATCTAAATAAAGTGTAAAAAAAAGACCTGTCAGCTGGTGAACCTGGCAGGAGGCTGACATCCAAGTGGTCCAGGCGAGACCCAAGGTGCAGGGAGAAACCAGCGTGGCGGAGCTGCCGAAAGATGAGAGAAGACTGCGAGAGCCCAGGGTAAGACGGAGAAGCTTACGTGTGTTGCGGAGGACCAGAACCCTTGTGGACCAAGTTGAAAGATACACAGACAGGGTCCACAAAGGCTCTGGGAGACCCCAGAGGCTGTTATTGGGAGCAAGTGCAGAACCATCTTTGTTGTCCCATGGGTACCAAACAGAGAGACCAATCGAGGACACATTGGGTGAAAGAACACCCCAAAGAGACCCACATAGAGGCCTGGAAAAATAGTGTAACTGGGCATAAGCAAGAGACATTACAATGCTGAGAGTGGGTTGTGAGAACCAAATAGTTAGAAACTCAGAGAGTTGTACATACGAGATAATGCCTGGCAGGCTAGTGAACGGGGCTTAAGTAAGAGACATTACAGAACTGAGAAGGGGGTCTGGGGCACACATAACAAAAAGAGAAGAGCAGGCGAAGAGAAAGATATCCTTTGTCATAAATCAAGAGAAGAACATGGGAAGAGAAAGAGATAATTTGGCACAAGTTATGAAAAGAAAAGTGGATGCAGGATATATTCTTTGGTAGACAGTTAGACGATATTGATGCTATTGAATTGGACGTTCTACATCACATCACTGAACCCACACATAACAAAGGTAGGACATTAGATTAGATTGGTTGGCCAACCTCAATTGCAACATAAATATCCTTTCCAACACACCTTGTGCCTGGTCGGACCATCACCTTATCTCATTCACCATAAAGGAAGGCAATCAGCTCAATCATCTGAATCTCTCTCCACCCATATGTACTAGGAACAATCGCAACATGACAGTTGAGAAACTACTACCACTGTTACAGCCGAACATCAACACCGCTACTACACACACGGACACCACAGTCTTAGTTGACTTATACAACCACACCTTAATTACTGCCATTAATACAATAGCACCATTAAAATTGCGCAAGCCAAACCCTGCGCACATCTAAACTCCTGGATCACTCTGCACCTTAGATGATTATGCAGACTCAAAAGAAATGCAGAAGCTATCTGGAAGAGTCACCCATCAGCCCTCAATAAAGACAAACTTCTAATAGCATCCCTCAACTACAAAGAGGCTATTCTCGACTCCAAAAAAGACACTTACTGCGACGACAATATAATTCAAGCCAAATCCAGAGAACTTTTTAATATACTTAGAGAGTGAGAATCCCCTGCCTCACCGCCAGATACCTGTACTAAAGATATCACCTGGTGCACCAATATCCAGAAAGTATTATTGGATAAAATAACGTAAAAATGTAGTCTCTCCTCTGTCACATCTCAACCAACCCCACCAGCTCCATAACTGAATACCCACAAACTATTTAACTTCTCTCCTCTCTCTGTTTAAGAGGTTGAGGACATAATCACCAGAATAAAGCCTTCAAATTGTCAGGGAGACATCTGCCCTGCTCCTATCATCAAAGAGGGAGCCAAGGAACTGGCTCCATTCATCACCTCCCTAATCAACACTTTATTTGAAACAAGCATAGTCCCTAACAAATTAAAAGATGCTTGGGTGCTTCCCTTACTAAAAAGCCAATTCTAGACCCAAGCATCCCCACTAATTACAGACCAATCACTACGGTACCTTTTCTACTGAAACTTCTGGACCGGGCACCATACCTGCAGATTCAACACCATCTAGACATAAATAACCTTCTTGGTCCCAGACATGGTACGAAAACAGCTCTGATTGACTTCAAGACACAAATTGAAGACCTAAAAGACAAAGGTAAACTTGCCCTGCTCCTTTCATTAAACTTGTCGGCTGCATTCGACTTAGTAAATAACAAAATCCTGTGTAATCATCTAACTCAGCAGCACATTTCTCTGACAAAACCAATGCTTGGATCCAGTCATTCCCTAACAACAGGTCAATAAGGGTCTTTGCACCGACAGCCTCTGCCGAGCCAGCACCAGTCACCTGCAGAGTCCCCCAAGGATCCTGCGTGTCTCCAACTCTATATAATGTGTTCATAAAGCCTCTGTTCGGTGACCTTGACTATTTGTGTGTCAACTACACAAATTATGCTGATGACACCCAAATACTCATCCCTATCACCGGAGACTTTGCAACTGATGCTAAAGATCTCAATGATATTTACCTTATCCTACAAGCCTGGATGGCTAAGCATGGACCCTGTTTAAACAATGATAAAACAGAGTTACTCCGCCTAGGATTCCCAACAAAACTCAATAAATTAGATGGACAGGTTACCTCCTTCAACATTGACAGTAACATCAATAAGGTTTCTAAGGGTGTCAAAACATTGGGCATCTACATTGAATCCTCACTAAACCTGGCAAGACAAATCAATGCGACAGCCTTATCTACGGCTTCCACCTGCAAATTAATTACTGCTTGTAGACCATTCCTAACCACTGCTAATTGCATATTTTTAGCCAGAGCATTAGTCCTATCAAAACATGACTACTGCAATGCACTCTACTTGGGAACTAACCAACAGAACATAAAAAGATGCAAGTACTACAAAACACCATTAAATCAACGTTGAACTTTTTGAGATCGCAACACATCTCCGAATCTAGACGCAACCTGAACTGGCTATCTGTCAATCAAAGGATTGCATTCAAAACCATGTCACTTACACATAAGTGCCTAAATACTTGACCAAAAATGTCACACGCAAAATCTTAGATCGTCCTACCAGATCTGCACAGGCACATTGCCTCAAGCTTCCTAGGTTCAGACTACAGAAGGCTGGAGGCAGCAGCTTTCCTGTGCTAGCAGCTATAATGTGGAACACTCTATCTATAACTTTAAGAACAGAATTTACCTGCCATGTATTCAGGAGAAATGTAAGCATGTGGCTCTTAGCACAAGAGAGTTAGACATTTTTCTGTCTGCTTGTGTATTTGCCTGTACTTCTTTCTGCACTTTCACTGTACTTGCTGTATTTCACTAATCTGTATGTAACTACGTAACATATGTATCTGTAAGGAACACAGCCAGATGCCTCAGGGCTTTGTGCGCTTTACAAATAAATAAACTACAAACAAAAGTACAAATTGAAAGAGAGCCTGAGAAAGGCTTGGGGAAGGGAGACACATTACCAATCCTATTTTTGAACATTAAGCAAATTACCTGAGAAGGTCTGGGGAAGAGAGAGACCTCCTCCCCATCTATGTGGAGCAATCCAGAAAAGCCTAGTGACGGCTAGGGGAAAAGGATATTTCCCCATCATTTATGAACTGCCTAAAACATCCTGATGGAGGGAGTAATACTGTTGTAGTTGGGGTGTCACACACTGTACAGATTTCTTACGAAGCTTAACGGATGGAAATAGGTTTGAGACCTAGGGCAATGAGCTATGTGTTTTTGACGGATATTCTGACGCTATCCTTAGTTTTGGTTAAGCCAGGAAAACCCCTCTCAATTATAGGGACTGGTAGGGTTTTTCCACATTATTTTCATTCAAAAAAAGTTTGTGCCAACCAGCATGCCTACATGTTGTCCCGCGTCAACTTCTGCAACCTTACGATACCAATAGGAGTGACTACATGAACAGAAGAGTTTTGAGATTCTGTAAGGTCATGGGGAGTTCATTCCAAAGTTTGATGGCATCCCTTTTCCTCCTCCAAATAGTGTTTTGAGTTATTTCATTTGCAGCTTCTTCTGGAAAAAAAGAAAAAGGCGGATTTCCTTTCTGAAAAGCCTCTCAGCCTCTCTGCTGCAAAGCAGCAAGGCCAATAAACATTTTAAGGAACAGGAGGCACCCCCACATCTCTGTCAAATATTTTAAAAACTACTGGATGGATTTACCCAACACCTGTCAAGCAAATTAAATCAATGCTTTGTGCTCACATTGTTTCGGTTACAGAAAGTCAAATGTTATTAGCCTCTATCAGCTCTCTGCTTTAAAAAGCACTAAGGATGAGATAAAGGTTTTACGGAGCAGGGGACACTCCTTCTCTGTCAAATATTTTAAAAACTACTGGGTGGATTTACCACAAACCAGTCTAGATTTCTAAGTCAATGCTTTGTGCCCAAGTTGTTTCTTATCTGGAGAACAGAGCTGGGCTTTCCAAGGTTCAAGCTGATCTGCCTCAACAATTTCTTTTTTAAATCAAAGCTCAATTATGTGATGGGTGGCACTGGTCTGGACAAAAGTGTGACTTATCCCAAAGTCACATACAAACTGGATAAGATGTGCACTACATGTCTGTAGATTGAATCTGAGAACAGTTAAGATGTGAGGATCGAAAACTCCAATACGTGCAGTTTCTAATTGTGTGTTTGTTCTTCCCTTTCTCCCCCTTTTATTTTTTCCCTTGTTGCCCTTCTTTTTTGGTGTTTCTAATGTGAATTCTAATTGGTTGGGTTTAACCGTTTTTATGTTAAACCTGTGTTACATGAATAGCATTGCTGACTTTCGGTGTTTACAAAATGTGCCCTAATGTATGAATTTTGCAGCACCTGAAGATGAGCGTGTTAGATAAAAACTTGTGTTGGCTGTTGGATGAATTCAAAATCTCATCCAATAAATAAGGAACTAAGAACGCGTTGTTATCTATTGATTCACCAGTTGCTAGTTGTCTTAAATCTCAAATCACTGTGTACTAGCAGAAGTGATTAGAGTGCAAACTGGTCAGGGGAACCTTTTCTTATCTTGTTTCTTATTTGGTCTAACACTGTCCAGTGGTTTTCAAGCTATGGCTGTTGAAAGACTGCACGTTTTCTCTATAGGAAAATGAATCGGCTGAAAACTGTGAAATGCTGCTATTTTCTTTTCTTAATTACTTTTTACTTGTATAACATATTCTTCCCAGAATGTGGAGTTTGAGGGACCCCTGAGGAACTGCTGTTTTTTTTTTTTTAAATCTTCATCCAACTCCATCCAGCTAGTCAAAAGTTATTAGCAATAACATTTGGGGAAACAATGGTTGCTTTCTGAAAAGCCTGTCAGCTCTCTGATACATTCTTGGACACATTTATAGGTATAATTTTGGGAGAAGGAGGCACCCCCTTCTACATCAAAAATGTGAACAAATACTGGACGGAATAACCCCATACCCTTCCCAGAAATCGAGTCAACCCTTCATGTGCAAGTTGTTTTATACCTGATCCCATTCCGTCCAGCGGTTTTTGCTGGGAACTGTGTAGAAATTCTGACTTTTTCTCTGTGGGAAAATGAATGAGAGTAGTCCAAAAACAAAACTTTTTGCATTCTTAATAACCTTTTCATTTTAGGACTAATCTTTCCCAAAGTTTCTGGTCTTGGGAAGCCCATGATAAATGTTTGTTTGCAAAGTAAAATATCAGCCAAATCTGTCATGCAATGTAATGTTCTAGTTTCCTATGGCAATTGATACTGATCCTTAACTATGTTCATATATATATATATATATATATATATATATATATATATGGTTATATATTACAGGGCCTGTGGTAGCGGCGTTGTAGTTAGGGTTAAGTTGCTCAACTCATAGAAAGAGCATTTTTGGGCAGTTTACAACTTTGCCCCCCCAGACGTATCCTTACCAAACTTTGCAAAAAAGTATATGGCCCCCTCAGAATGATTTTGCAAAGTTTGGTGTGGTTTCATCCAGGGGGAGAAAAATGTGGGAAAATCATCATAGACGTAATGGAAAAACATGTTTGCTTGTGACTACAGCCCAAACCGCTAGAAGAATGTTCACACATTTGGGCATTAAGTAGTAATACATTAAGTATTTAAGTAGTTCATTTTTACCAAATTAGATATGACTTTTTACCAAATTTGTACTTTAAGTAGTAATACATCAATATGTTCATGATAACTTTCTCGATCACCCCTGACATCTTGTTACCAACATTATTAACACAACCTCTTGTAGAGACTTTTCATCAAAATGAATGTCATATGTTATGTAATCAGTGATGTCATCAAGGCTCTGTTCTGAACTGGTTATCCTCCTACCTCTCTTCCCGCTCCTTTACAGTCTCCTGGGGTGGCCGGTCATCTCCCAACTATCCTCTTGAATATGGCGTACCCCAAGGCTCTGTACTAGGCCCTTTCCTCTTCTCTCTCTACACCTCCCTCATTGCTCCTGTTATCTTCTCGTTTGGCATCTCCCACCACTTCTATGCCGATGACACTCAACTCTTCCTCTCTTTCTCCTCCTTCTCTACTGACCTCCACCTACAACTCTCTTCCTGCCTTACTGCCATTAAGAACTGGATGTCTTCCCGCTTTCTCTCTCTCAATACAGACAAGACAGAAGTGCTATTCTTTCCCTCTATCTCTCTTCCCCCACCCTCTCCTCCTCCTTTCATTCAATTCCCTCCCTCCAACCTTCCGATCTCTCTTCAAGCTTGTAACTTAGGTGTCCTCTTCGACTCCTCCCTCTCCTTCTCCCAGCACATCTCCCTCACTTCTCGCACCTGTCGCTTCCACCTCGTCAACATTTGCAAAATCCATCCCTCTCTCACTTTCCAAGCCACTAAACTCTTAATCTCCTCCCTTATCTTCTCCCGCCTTTTCTACTGCTCTTCCTTACTCTTTGGACTGCCTACTTCTCACCTTGCCCCTCTTAAATCCATCTACCACTCTGCTGTTCGCACCCTTTGTGTCCTCACCCCCCGTGACTCCATCTCTACCTCTCTCTCCTACCTTGGCTGGCTTCCCTTTCACTCCCAACTTAAATTCCAATTCCTATGCCTTGTCTTCAAATCTCTTCATGGTCTTGCCCCCCCTTATCTCTCCTCCCTTCTCTCCTTCTACTCCCCCTCCCGTTCCCTTCGTTCCGCTGACCATTTCCTCCTCACTTCACCCCCACCCCCCTGTGCCTCCTCCCGTTTTCGCTCCTTCCAACTCTTAGCACCCCTACATTGGAACTCCCTTCCTCTTGATATCCGTTCTTCCCCCACCTTCACCTCATTCTGCACTTCCCTTAAATCTCTTATTCTCCATTCCCCGCCTTGAAATCCCTCCCCCTTCCACCTCCCCCCTTTCCCACTCTTATCCCCAACTTTCGCCCCCTCCCTTCTCCTACCTTCCCTCCTCCACCCTCCCCCTTCCTCCTCCTTCCCTCTTCTTCCACTCCCCCCTACCCTGCCCCTCTCCCCGTCCTCCATATCCCACTCAGTTAATTGCTCTTCACACTGTTTTACTGCTTGATCGATTCACATTGTAATTGCTTCACTGTTATATTGTTCATGTTTTATGTATTGTTGTTCCATGTACAGCGCTTTGGCGTAAGGCGCTTTATAAATAAACAAATATAAATACAAATCATTGATGTCCTGGGTGTTAGTCTTAGCAGTGCACGGTGGTTGCTTAGCTTACTATAACTGCCTAATTTCTGTTTTTTTTCAGTTTTACTTGTAACAATAATGTCCTTTTAACATATGTTTTCTTAACTGAATTTCATAGGTTTTTAGTAGTGCAACTTAACCATAATGTCCCTTTAACAAGGTTTTTTCACTGAATTTATATATATATTTTATAGAAGGGAAACTAAAACTAGCAACCCTACAGGGTCTGCACTCCACCCGATCAGCCATCCAAAATATAGGCTACGCCTGGTACAAAAAACTTCCAGACCCAGATTAAATCCTCATAGTGCCCAGTTTAATTATTTCTTAACCATTAAAAATAAAGGCAAGGGAACCATGGTACGACGTGTTTTGCAGCGTCCTCGCTGCTTGTTCACATACAAAAAATTCACACCACCATACATATACATACATATACAAACACTTGATCTCTATGGTCTATTTCCCACAGTGGTCTCTCTTCTATTTCACTAGTTTACCACATAGATCGTGTATACAATGTAGAGTATAGAAACCATGGTGGCAATTTTGTAATGGATTGCATATATCTGTTCACTTATGATTATGTTTGCAAAAAACCATGTAGTTCAATACCATACCAAATTGAAACTTGGACAAATGCATCTACTAAGTTCTATATAAATCCTAAAAGTCAGCATTCTTCAAAATGACTTTGTTCTGAAGTGCTTAGTGCAGAGATGTTTTTAGCAGCCACAATAATTAGTTCCACAGTTTAAAGTGTGTGGTGCTGTCATTATGAAATACATAAATTGTATTCACAAAGTACTAAATGCATAGATATTATAGCTGCCACCGTAATTATTGCAATAATAAAGTGTTAAATGCATTTAAAAATGGGTACAGACCATTAACATGTATAATACGAACTTAATCCCTAGAACACACCATCGTTAAGTCCTAGTTCCATGGTGTATTTTATTCATGTCTAATCAGGTTTCAATGCTATACACTTTGGAATGAGACAACTGTGTATAGATCTAAAAAACCACAGCAAGACAGTATATCCCCAATTATATCAGACAATTGTTAAAACAGCATAGAAAAAAATATCTTTAAATGCTAAAACACTGAAGTGCTAAAGTGAAACACAAAATATCTCAAGATGTTAAAAGACTAAAGTGCTAAAATACTAAAGTGAAACACACATTACAAGGAAGTCATCTAGCAGCTGATCAATTTAAGTTCATATCCTACAAATAAGGGCAATCTTTTGAATAGCCTGTATATGCTAACAATATTTCATCAAGATGATGACATATACTAGTAGAATAACACCTAAACCGTGTATATTCAAACTCCCAAAAACATGTACAATTCCTCATCGAGGTTATGTCCCTTAGCTTTTTTTGGTCTCAAGATCTAGGATAAACCTGGTTTCATTTGTCGAAGTTCAAGTTCTCAATTGCCCCCACAAGGATTTTCCTTCACATTATGTAAACCAAAAAATCTCAAACTTTCAATTTTCCCTTCATGGATTTCTCTTAAGTATACTGCCATTGGACATGATGCATCAATGTTTTTTATGGCTCTCATGTGCTGTAACACTCTAAGTTTTAACTTACCAATGGTGCTCCCAATGTACCAAAGATCACAAGAGCACATGAGAGAATATACCATAAATTCTGTGTTGCATGTCATTTTTTGTCTTTAATTCAACCTTATGGCCTAGAATCAGATGTAAATAACTAGTTTTGTTCATGGCATATTGACATGCCTTGCACTATGTGCATTTATAGAAACCATTGGTATTCCCAGTCAACCAGACAGCAGAGTTCAATGGTTTGCTTATCGGGGGCATATAACTACTGACAAGTAAATCCTTAATGGAGCAAGACTTCCTAAAGGTAACTTTTGCTCTTTCCTCGAGATAAGGTGACAAAATCTCATCTGCCGGTATTATGTGCCAATGTCGCTGAAGTATCTTACGTACAATGCTCGAATGTGCACCATATGTGAGGATGAGTCGAATCCCATTGTCTTTTTCTGTTTCTTCTGGTATTCGATTTGTAAACTCAAATTCTGTGCTCTTTGGTACGCTCTTTCTAGTATGACTTTTGGATATCGTTGTTTTGCAAAATTCCTTGCGTTACATTTACACTCTTTATAAAAATATTCTAGACTTGAGCAATTGCGTCAGATTCTCACAAACTCCCCATAAGGGATACTCCATTTAAGTGAAGTCTGATGGTTACTGCTTGCAAGCAATGGCATAGTCGAACTAGTTGGCTTGCAGTAACGCTCAGTGATGATTTCATTTTGGTCTAATTAGACTACTAAGTCTAAAAAGATAATGGACTTCTGGCTGTGAGTTTCAGTAAATTTCAATTTCAACTCATTTTCATTCAAGATTTTTGCAAAGTTAAGCCAGTCTTTATCATCTCCATTCCATAAAACAAACAAATCATCAATGAATCTCAGCCACAGCACCACCTGATTAGTATATCACCTATTGGTTTCTGTCCACACTACTGTTTCTTCCCACCAGCCCATTGTTAAATTAGCGTAAGCTGGAGCAAAACTCGTCCCCATGGCGGTACCTCTTAACTGATTATAGAATTTGTTGTTGAAAAGAAAAACATTGTTTGTTAAGCATAAATCAATCATTTGCATAATCATTTGGCAATGGGCTAGATAATTCAGTGATCTACTGTCCAAATAGTGTTTGTATGCTTTCTTGCCATCACTATGTTCAATTGAAGTGTAAAGCGACACTACATCTAGTGTAGCAAACATGTCATTCTTCTCCCATATGATTCCATCGATTTTACTGATGAAATCCTTTGTATCTCACAAATAGAAAGGTAAAGTCAACACCAACGATAGAAGAGTTTGATCTATGTATTTGGACATGTTCTCTAGAGCTGCTCCATTTAAGGTGACAATGGGCAGACCGGAGGGACATGTGAGATTTTTATGCACCTTCGGCAGGAAATAAATGGTCAGTGTTGTGGGGAATTTATTCAGGAGAAAATTGCAGTCGTCTTCATTCAGGATATCTTGATGCAACTACTTGTCCAAAAGACACATTACTTTAGTGTTGATCTGCTCTGTTGGGTTAGTCGATAATTCTTCATAGCAACTAATATCCATACATTGTCTGTGGGTTTCTTTAATGTAGACATATCTGTTCTTTATGACCACAATGGTCCCCTTGCCTGAGGCTTTGATGATATTATCTTTCACATTTTTATAATTAATTCCTGCAGGAACTGTTTCTCCTTGAACGATAAATTAGACTTTATTTGTTTCTGAGTTCTTACTTTTTTAAGATCATGGATTATATATGTGTGTTATAGGGTGGCATTCATGCCTTATAGTTAGGGTAAAACAAGTTTGCATTGGCTTTTCCCAACATTCTATAGCTTATAATGTTTGACCCGCTTGATGGGTTTGGTTAACATTTACCAGAAACAATGCTTGACGCGGTCCCCACCAAACTAGAAATATTTGAGAAAATGTGTTAACTGGTTAAAATTTTATTAAGAAATCTAACGTAGCTGTCTTTAGCCTAAAATTCTTCTTTTTCCCATAGAGAAAAAGGGGCTTCCATTAAGCACTCATAGTGGCAAAACCAATTAACAGATTTGCACCAAATAAGAAAAGACTTGTGTGCTAACTGTTGTAGACTGGCCTTTGTTTGGTTTGGGGTAAAACAGTGCAGTCGTTTTGAAAAAAGTTGACGTTCCCCATGTCCAAATAAAGTTAATATTTCTCCCATAGTGCATTGCAACAGTGAGGTCTTTCAGAAATTAAAGCAAGTGATTCCCGGGTTATAACCAGGGAAGCCAATTAGAAAAATGTTCAACATTATATTTGGAGGTGGGAAAGGGGTGTTTCATATCAGGTTAGAGGTGGGGATGGGAAAGAGGACTATATGTAAAGTGGAAGTTTTATAAGTGGGCTGGGAAGTACCTGACTGATTTGCATATGGATGGATACCTTTTGCAATGGCTGAGAAGGGCTAAGAACAGTGGTCTGAAAGGTTGTCCAAAGAAGTGCCTGTGGTTCACGTTTTATTCAAAACCTTCCACTCATCACTTTTTTAGTTCCACTTAGTTGATTATCTGGAAAACATCATCAACTACCTGGATGGTAGACGTTTCAGTGCTACATTTGGAGAGGAACCCAGATTTGTAATCGCGGAGCAGACCAAGTTGGTCGATTTTTTGTAAATTGTAGGTAAGCAACTACCTTCTTGAAAACATTGCCAATAAATGGGAGGATTGTGATTGGCTGGTCGTTTGCCAGGATTCCTGGGTATATCGTGGAGTTTGTTGAGGAGTGGGCCTTTTAAGCTTTATTTCTAGGACATATGGAATGCACCTTCATTGAGGGAGGCACTGACTATCCTAAGAAGGGCAGTAAGGGCATGAGCGGTAAGGTTTTGAGGATGGTGGTCCGGGAGGATGTTGTTGGTGTAAGAGGTCCGTTTTAAGGAAGCAAGCATGTATAAGAGGTCCTTGGGCAAGAGGGGAGACAATTCAGTCCAATCTTGAATGGCACATGGGGTTATGTGAAAGGGTGGTCATAAGATTTTGTGTGGACACAAGTGAGTCATCTGGAAGATGTGATATGTTGTCTTGCTTAGCTCTTTTAATGGTACAGGTGATCAGTCCACCATGGCAATGCAGGTTTACAGCAACATGCCTGCTCTTACTGGAATCTCAGAAGGGTTAAGATAGGTCCTGAATCAAAAAATAAAATAAAACGTCATCTGAAGAAAGTGCATCTGATGTCCAGGAACACACATTCATTAAAGGGATATGCATATTTCATGGAGGCGGTGCTATAGCACAAATAATGTGCAGATCAGATGCCATAAGTATATGAACGTCAGCAGACACCAGACACTAATACACAATTTACAATGACAGACCTAAAAAAGTCAAACGATTAAGAAAGCATTTCTACCCAAGACAAATTGGGATATGAGTGATACTTACTTGTGCTGTGTCACAGATGGCAGTACAAACTCCCAGGCTATGGAGGATGGGCTAAGGGTCCTTATTCCACACAGAGAGACATGATTAGCTTTTATTTTGGTTAGATTGAGGGCAGGGTTCACTAATGCGTTTCCATCTCTCAACCTCCAAGAGATCCCTCCACCCTAACCCAGGTGTCGCTAAAAACAAGGTTTTTTAACTAGCCATCAGTGAAACCTACTATCTAATGCTAGTTATATGCGAGGGCCTGAAGACCAACGCCATAACTATCGGTATCCCTCTGGAGCTCTAAGGAGCCACAAACTACCACCCCTCTTGATTTCTTAACAGGAGCAATGTGCTTTTTTTATTGTGCCAATGTTACACACTCTGGTATGTTACCTCCCCTTTAGTCAATCCATGTTTCTCCTTTCTATTATCTTACTGCCCCCTTAATGATTTCACATTTATGTAGTGCTACGAACCCTCAGGTATCTGAGCGCTGCTTATTATTACCCACCATGTGTGGTGCTCATTTATAGATCTCGGAAGGATGAAAGGCTGAGTTCGGTCCTGCCGGGGTCAAAGTGAGCGCTCTACTCACTGTGCCAATTGACCGGCATGCTTGTATTCTACTCTCACTATACCCTTCTCTCGTCCTTTCTCATTCCCTCAAGTTGTCTTCCCACTACTCTCTTCTTTCTCCTTCTTTCCCTTCAATGTTTACACCCTCTCCCCACTCTCCTTTTTATTCTCCTTTTCCTCACGTATCTCGTCGCCTCTCTCCTCACCACTCTCCTCTACTCTTTGCACTACTCTCTCCTCACACCTCTCTCCATTTTCCTCCTCACTCCTCGCCTCTCCTTTCCTCACCCCCACTTCTCTCTCGACCCAAAATCTACTTCCCCTCACCTTTCTCACTACAATCAATCTAACACAGCATCTTGCATATTCACAGCATCCAACTCACAAAGGCTACCGCTCTCTCTCACCAGCCCTGCCATTAACTCCTCGGCACTCTTCTCCGCTGTCTTTTCTCTGCCCGGTCTCTTGATACACCTCCAATCTTTCTCAATTAACCCATAGAACCCACACTCTCACACCCATTCATTTTCCTTGTATATTGTTCTCCTGCTAGTTCTATCACCCCCTTCCATTACTGGTTCCAATGCTCACCTGTCTCTAGGGGCCAATCTTTGACTATTCTTTCCTAAGTGACTCGGTTACACAAGTGTAAGACTTCAAAACCCCTTTTTAGCCCCAACACCTTATCCCATGTGGATCTGTCTGCTGCTTCTGTCATGTGCTGCACTTGGAATTGTTTCCTTGTATCGTTGTGCAGCTCGTGTTGTGCATGGCCTCTCTGAGCTCACTTCGTTCAGGCTTTGTCATCAGGACTTAGTGTACTTGAGGTCCTCGGATACAAAAGCGAACTCTGGACAGAAAAGGTACTAGGGTGTATTGTCTGACACAAGGTAGTACTGCTATTTTTAATGAAGGCATGTGAGGGGGCTTTGGGACAGGGCTGCCTCTGGTTTTTGCCCTGGTATGCTTCCTGTCCCAGGTTAGGTAGGGTCCCTGCTCCCCCTCACAGCTTCCAATCCTGGACCTTGTCACACTGCCTTCAGTGAAGGAAATGAGCAGAAGGAAATTAGCAGAAGGGTTCCAAAGGGCATCAGAACATGAATGTCTACAATGTTCTCATCACGATGCCTTCTGTGTATTGGCTGAACCATTTCATGATGCATTCCTTCACTTGCATCTGACACAGTTTTGGGGAAATGTTCATGTTGTGTCCCTTGTCTATGTGCCTGGTTCCCTTCGTCTGATTCTTCTCGATTTTCCTTGAAAATTGTGTCAATTTAGTTTCAAGGGCTATATTTATGGCTGCTTTGCAGATTTTGAACGATTACGTTCGACAACTGTTCCACTGGTTATGTGCTGAAGGAATCAGGGCATTCCATGTTTTACCACTGCTCAATAGTATGTACATATACATATTTTAGGGCCTATTAGTTTAATTTGAGTTCCCTTTTCCATACCACATATATCTCTGAAAGCA
This sequence comes from Ambystoma mexicanum, assembly GCF_040938575.1. Lineage (NCBI taxonomy): Eukaryota > Metazoa > Chordata > Amphibia > Caudata > Ambystomatidae > Ambystoma > Ambystoma mexicanum. The sequence goes on from NC_090936.1 coordinate 223,750,657, forward strand.
ACTAATTGTGGGTGTCCATTATGACCAACCTTCACAACTTGTTGTTTGATATGACATGGGGATGTTTTGGGTGAGTATTCATGAGATTGCTCTGTTCTTCAGCCGGGCCTCAAGCTTAGGACCTGTGATTGACCTCATGGTCACAGGTTTGAATCCCGTCCTTCATCTATCTGAGATTGGTAAAATTACCACTATTGAGTTGGCTAACAAATGTTTGTTAACAGTCCACAGGGCCAACATAGCTCAGTGAAAGCGCAGTCTACACATACTCCTGCCATGTTAAGGGTGTAGGTCACAATAACACTAAGGACATTGTTATTGCATAGCTTCCAGTATATACCAAATGCACTCATCAATCACATCGACGCTATCCTCTATTGGTCCTCTTTTCTAAAACATGTTTTCGACAGATGGAATGGTTCACAGGCCATTCCTCAGGATTTATTTTTTCATCGGATACTAATGGAGCAGACACGTTGAAATGCCTACTGCTGTAATTCTCCGCCACTGCCTGGCAGCCGAACCTTGACTACAAGATAAAAAAGATATAACCTCCAAGACCCTTAAATGCATTCAATTAATTTGACAAACATAAATTGTTGGGTGCAAGGAAAGGACTTTCGAGAGGAAAGGCTGGTTTTAGGAGCACAAAGCTTAAGGCTGATTCAAGTCACATAAAGATTGCTCACCGTAACCAGCTTTACCTCTTGGATATATATTTTTTTACTTTAGTTAATTTTCAGCACAATGGCACAGGACAAAACCCTAATACTCAACGCCCGAAGATGAGTTATCGTAATGCCACTGATGCAAGAGAGATTTGACTCTCCTATTTTAGAAAACAAAGCTGCTTTTGTTATTTATTTATTTTTTCTGAGTGGAGAGAATTGAATGAAACATCAGAATGGCATGCCACATCAACCTTCCACCGGTCTCTGGTCCTTCTTTAAAACCTTTTCCATAAACAGAGCATGATACTAATAATCAGTCCAGTGTTTTTGTTGCATAATAGTGGCGACATAGTCAAGTTGGTCCTTTGGATACCAAGAAGTTTTCATGGCAACCTTTTCTCCCATTTCAACAAATAGATCTGGTGGTGTGTGTATATTTGCTGTAGTGCTCCTCTTTTCAGCGTTCATAAGAGAATAGCAATACAACTTTATAGTGCTTCATGGCTGATTTCTTCTAGTTCTAAGCACTGTAATAGGAATAAATAAAAATAAAAATCAGGACTGTGGGTCTTTGCTTCCTTTACTTGATGCTTCCATGCGCGCCTAGGACATTCCAGGATTGCCTAGGACATGCCAGGATTCAGGGCTGGTAAGATAGCTCAGGGAGTTAAATGCTCACTTCTGGTGTCTGTGTGCAAAGTGCCCACACTGCAAAGACCCAGAATGTCCACATTTATCTCAGGAAGTTCAATACTAGAAGTAAAACTGAAAGAAATCCATAATAATGTTGAGGTCCAGCTCCGAGGAGATGTAATCCCTGAAAGTGCCCAGGCTAATAGCGTTAACGCCACCCGGTCTGGCGCTATTAGCGCCGGATCAAGAGTTGGGCGGTAATGGATATTTCCCATTCCCCATTTGGTCATTTGGACCCAATGGGGCATTTTTGCCACAATGAGTGCACGCTAATATCGCTGTGCTAATTGCACATCGAAAATGGGCATTAAGTTGGTGCATTTACCCCCAGTTTACAGCTGGGGGTAAATGCTTCCAGACTTGTGATTGGGCATAATAGCGTTACTGCCGCATTTAAGGGCTACTGCCCAACTCGTGATGAGGCTAATGTTGAAGTTCCGCTTGGGGATACAAATCACCCAATAGCACTGGAAGAAGGTAGTTGGCAAAATTGTACAGCACCATCATCAAAACACCATCATCAAAACCACCCACAAACAGGTTATCATTTTTCAGAGAGGCCCAGACCCGCCTGGTCCCCCTTTCGGACCATGAGGATTGATAAGACACCATTTTGAACCTTTTCCAAATGACATTTCCTTTTCAAGTGGTATTGTTGCCATTTATTTGCCTATTCACCTCTGATTCAGTACTCAGAGTGCTACCACATATATGGTCTGCATTTTCTGTGTTCTCTCCACAGAGTTGGGCTTTTGTCTAGATAGTTATTCATTAACATATTTTTATGTTTATCGAATATTGACTGGACATTCTTCTATTTTGCAGTCTTTTACTTTTGCTGTTTGTGTTCTTAGTGAGTGTTAAACATGAAAAGAAGGGGTTAATGTTTCTCCAACTTTATTATCCTTTAAATAAAAAATATTTTACACTACAGAATTATTATTATCATGTTGAAGTTACTAATGAAGAAAGGAGGTTTAGCTACTGCTGTCAACATAAGCAGGGAATGTTAATACGTCTAAAGAGTCAGTAAAGTTTATGTTGTATTTATAGTGAGATTTTCCTAATACAGTGAACTCCAATTTTAACAAGGGTTTTTCTCAAAGATGAACATGGCCAAGGTTGTATTACCCCAGCTCGGAATCAGTAAAACTATCCTGTGACTTGTGATGAAAAACAAAACAGTACACTTGATAAAAAAGCAATTCAACAATTCAATGTGCAAACGACAGCCCCATATCCACCGCTTCCCAAATGTCACCTGTAAGACCCTCACATTACTGTCACGCATGAATGTCAATGTGTATAGTTCTTTAAAACATTTGTCATACATGGTAGCAGGAGCCCCTCTCCAGAAAGAACACAGCATGATAACCTGTTCAATGGTTTTTTCCCACTATGAGAGTTCGCATCCATCTGCTTTTTGCTCACTGTACCTTTCACAGATGTGAAATATCCATTTGCATATCAGTCTTTGTCCCGCCCACATGGGCAGTCCAGCACCAATATGGTATGGCAATTCCTGTCTGAACAAGAGTACAAACAGCAACCCCATACACGTGTTTCAGCCTTGTTGGACCAACCTCAAGTTCCCTGCAAAAAATGTTCATGAATGGTAGCAGGAGCCCCTCTCCAGAAAGAACACGGCGTGATATCCTGTTCAATGGTTTTTTCCCACTATGAGAGTTCGCAGCCATCTGCTTTTTGCCCCCCTTTTTAAAAAGTTCTTAAAAATAGGTATTTTCTCTAGGTCCTGCAAGTTCATCACATGTATGCCTGTCCCCTCTTTAAGGTCTCTCGTCTCTGTTCCATGTTCAATCTAACCCAAAATCTCCAGGCATATCCACAACCCACTAAATAGTGCGTATTGTAAAGGCACCCACACACCGGGACTTGATCCCTCATCTGATGCTTTGTACCGAGGGAGAGATGTGTGTTTGAAATGTCATCCTGTCTAAAGGAACAGAAATGCAAATAAAGAAATATCAGATGCGTGGGGAAAATGTATGATGGTATGTTATTCGCATTTTGACTTCAAAACCTTGCTACTGCCTATTATATCAACTGTTTTAAAATGAACGCCGTATCATTTCTTTCCGGTAAAAGGAGTTTTTCTACTTTACTGTACCATATGCTCTGCTTTCTTTGTTGATATTTTGCCCTGGCACATGCTATTCAATTTTTCTCGAGGTATGGCGCAAGCTCTTTATCAGAAATGCACAAGTCCATTTCAATACGTCTTTCACGAGAAGTAGCCCAGGCTCTAGGTGCTGCTTTGTGCACAGCTCTTTTTTCTCTTTGACTGCATCTACGCCAAACATGCTTATTTCATTTTGTACTCCCGTAGTCCTTACATTTTGGTAGACAAAAAAAAGAACAGCATAACACCACAGATCCGAAACGAAATGGACACTTGTTCACGCTGTTTCTGAGGCCGTTAATGGCAGTGTTATCCTTGTAAGGTCTGGCCCTTTTCTTACACTTGCTAAGCACACTTTTTGTAAAGGGCTGTTGGCACTGCCATATGAAGGCGGGCGAGATGCCATGCAAACAACCAGCCAGGAGGAATGGAGAAACCCTTAGGACGATTTTATGTGCTTGTAAAAGTCACACCTCGAGTCTTATATATTCCCAGGGAAAAAAAGTCTACTTTGCAGGCAAAATAGCGTAGGTGTGTAAGCTGAATTAACAAACTAAATATGATGACTCTAATTGGTCGGATAGCTCGTAAATTGTGAAATGTGCCAGGGGTAGCTATGTTGAAACTCCCTCCCTTGCCAGAGTCTTGGTCCACATGCAATGTCTTGTAGCTCGCTTCCAATGCTACCCAAGAGACATGTGCAGCCACTGCGCCGTCCATTACCTTCTGGCGCGAGGCCCCCTGGACATCTTGGGATGCGGCAATGTGGAAGAGATTCTTGTCCCTTTCTGCGGCTGGCAAGAGGGGTCATTTTGATCTTGGATTTTGAAACTTGGGCTCCGTTTGCTCTGCAGGCTTTTCGTGAAATGCAGTTTCTATTGGCAATCTGTTCTCACTTCGTCTATTGCTGTGCGGAGTAGCTGCTCGTGAAGGCTGGTTTCCGTGCAACGCGGCATAACCCGTGCATCTGTCCATTTGGACCCATAATACTGTACATGCTCATTCCTCTGTTCCCCCAGTAAAGTGCAGAATGAGCCTTGTCTTGTTTTTGGCATAAAAAGGGTGCAGATTTATTTTCACATCATAAAAACCACACTGCACACATTAGTGAAAATGTCTCTGAAGATGTGGCGACTGCTCCCTGTCCAACAACCTGCTTCCCTCTTTCCTTCCAAAAAGTCCACCGTAGGCACAACTCTCCCAACCCTTCATGTCTAAACTTTGCCTGCCCTTGCAGGTGTTCCTGGGCGGGGGAGCCCCGTTTCTTTGGGGGAAGCTGAACCCTTATTGTTACCACCAGACGCCCCTGCCGCTTAGGCTCCCAAGAGGTGCTGGTCTGAGAAGAGCGAAGACCCTTGCGGCTTTCTCCTGGCTCATCCGGACTCTGTCTCTTGTGCTTGGTCGCCCAAACACCGCCACGCCACTGGTGGGTTACCGTCCACTGTGGCTCCCTCTTTCCTTATGTTATATTTCCAGGAGTTTTTTGCAGATATTCAAATAAAAGAGATCCATCCCCATCGCAGACAAATGTGCGCCATCCTCAAGATAATATTCCGGGGATTTCAAGTTAATCAGGCTGTGCCTGATCTGTGAAAAACCTCTGCCCCTGCAGAATTTTGACATTGCACAATTCAATTTTCTTCTATATTTTTCCACCACTGAGTGGCTCTCTGCGCCCCTCCACTCTTGCCTTGGAATTATTTCTGACCAGATGATTTTCGTCTCTCCCAATTGTGCCGCCAGCTCCTTTAACAAGAACATCATCTCCCTCATCAAAGCCCCCCTTCGCAGGCTCGTCAAATCATTGCCCCCCCAGATCTATGACCAAGACGTCCGTTTTTTGCTGCTTACCTTACCAGTTTGCTGACGCGCCCCTGAAACTGGGCCCATTTCATCCCGGGCACCCCATGCCACTGTATCCTGAATTCACCAGCCATCAACTCCTCCTGTTCTGCCGTCCAGCTTGCCCCAGCCCTTGACACAAAGGACAAAGGAGTGTCCTATTACCCAGACGGACCTCCTCCTCCATGCCGCCGCTAGTGGGATGAGAAGGCAGCATGTTAACTCTATAGTTTCTCGGGTCTGACATATCTTTTGAAACACCCCAATCTCCACCTCCCGATTCGTTTTATGTCCTCCGCCCCCAGGCCCATGGCTGCAGCAGAAGTGGCCGCCCCTATTCTGAAAGAATGTGTCCCGAACACCCCTTCTGTTTCTCCTATTTTCTCCAATTCCATGTCCATCACCCTTCTAAACTGGAAGCGGCTCAACACGGACCCATCCCTGTGAATGAGAAGCGGACCCCCCAACCCCCAGTTGGCGGCCTCTGCTGTAGATAGGCTGACAGTGCCGTTACTGGGCATACTATACTCCCAGCGATGGGTCGGAGAGACACTGTATACCCCTTTCCTCCCTGGTCGGTTTTAGACCTCTTTAGTAACATGCTCAACCAGCCCTCAGTCATCTGCACATCACCCAATTGTAGAAACCCTGTTCTCTTGGCCTCCCTATTCTCCGGGACGTGCTCGCTCACTCTAAATGCCCCAAAGAAAGCTAGTGTGAATGCCGCCATGAATAAAACCCTCTCATATTCGTCATGGCACACCTCCCCTAGGCTTTTGACCAAGCCATGCAGTTATAAAATGTCGATGGGCCGTCTTTCATCGGGTTTCTTCACCACCTGCTTCGACCAGCCTTTCATGGCCATTATAATGTAATGTTCTTTCGTGGGGTCACCTTTCCCCCCCAGTTTAAAATAATGGGCTATTGCAGCCAGGTGATAGGCCATCCACACTCTGGTCCTCCCTGAACTCTGCTCCAGCCCACAAAAGGCCCTTACCGGCAGATCCCTCTGCCCCTCTGACAAAACCTCCTCTTGGAAGGCCAAGAACTGTTCCCAGCATGCCTTGTATCTTCTTGCCCTGCCTGGTGCTAGAGCCGTGTGGATTACAGAACTCAGGTCGCCCCAATCATGCCCCACCACTGAGCTTTGAATGGGGGCATCACCTCGCTTGCTCCTGGACAGTTCCCCCGAAACTACTCCCATTGTAAACGAGAGAGAGAATCAGCGGCTATGTTCTTGACCCCAGGAATGTGTCGAGCTCTGACCTCGATGTTTAATGCGGGCATGTTCTTGTTGAGTTCTGTAAGCAGTCTCAAAACACTTGTATTGCTAGATGACCCTTGATTTATGATCTGGACCACTGCTAGGTTGTCCGACCAGAGCAACACCTTTCTGTTCTTCAACTGCTCCCCCCACATTTTAAAGGCTACCACAATGGGGAACAGTTCCAGCAGCGTGATGTCCCTAGTGATGATGCCACTCAGCTCGCCAAGCCTTACAACACCAATTGTTGTCCAGGATTGCCCCAAAACCCAGGGAACCTGATGAGTCAGTGAATAGCCTGAGCCTGTCACTGCTGGTCCACTCTTCCCTTCATAGTAACACCCCATTGAAATCCTCCAAAAACTTTTCCCACATCCAGAGGTCCTCCCTCACTTCGGATCCCAGCCTGACATGTTGACCGGCATGTCGCAACCCCACTGTTTTGAGTTCGATACTTGCTCGATACTACTTGCAAACACTTTACCCACCGGGATGACTTTCCCTGCGAAATTGAGATTTCCTGCAAGTGACTGGAGCTCTTTCAGGGTCGCCTTATTCTTCCCCTTCAAACTCTTGATCGCCTCTTTTAATATCGTCACCTTGTCCCGGGGGAGCCTGCACTCACCATTGACTGAGTCAATTTCAATCCCTAGGAATGTCAAGTACGTAACCGGACCCACTGTCTTACCTTCTGCCAGAGGGAACCCCATCCCCTTCATCAACCCCTGGAATGTACTCATGAGTGTCCCGCACTCCATGGTCCCATCTTTAACGATGAACAAAAAATCGTTGAGGTAACGCAAGACCCCTCCCTCATACACCTCTTGCTTCACTACAAACTCCAAGAAGGTGCTAAAAGCCTCACAATAGGCACATGAAATGATGCAACCCATTGGCAAACATGTATCATAGAAATACTGGTCTTATACCTTGAACCCCAACAAATGATGACTCTCTTTGTGAATAGGCAGTAACCGGAATGCAGACTCAATGCCGGCTTTCCCCATCAGAGCCCCACTCCCGGCTGCCCTTACCATCTCCAGCGCATCATCAAAAGAGGAATAAAGAACCCGGCACATTCTTCAGCTATGCCGTCATTCACTGAGCACCTTCTGGGAAGGAGAGGTGGTGGATCAAGCAACATTGCCCCTCCTCCTTCTTAGGAACCAACCCTAACGGTGACACCACAAAGTTCTCCATTGGTGGGTGAGCGAAAGGGCCAGCCGCTCTACCCAGTTTGATTTTTTTTGTCCACTTTAAGTGCCACCACCTCTGGCCGTCCCCGACGCTGACCGTAAATTGAGTGCCTCTCTACCCATCTTAATCCCTGTGCAAGGGGTTTTGAAACCCCACCTGAAACCTTCCCATAGCAGTTTCACATCCATACTGTTGTGGTATGTATTTAAGAAAGGAGTCAATGCCATGAGGTTAACCGGTGTTGGTAAACAAGTTTTAATTACAATCTGAGACACCCGTGGGTAGGTACACCTTACCATGAGTGCTTTTCCTTAATTCCCTCTTCCCTTTCTCTTTTGTTTTGGGGCTAGTCCTCTGCTTCCCTTCACCGGTAGAAGAGCTACGGTCTCCTGCACCCTTGCTCCGCGCACGCCTGAAGCGACATGTTTTGCCAAAGGGGCAGCCTCCTTCAGCATTAAACCTCCAGCATTCTGCTTGCTCCCCCTGATGGCTGGCCTGGCTGTTCCAGGAGGAGTGCCCGCGAAAGGACGCCCTAACCCATTGAGAATACCCCCCTCTACCCCTCCAGACTTGAGGTTTCTCCCATTGGGCCTTGTCCACCCCTTCACTTGCGGGCACCATTTAATCTATGAACCCCCCAATGTCCATCTCATCCCAAGACATGGCGGGCCAAACTTGCATTTTTAACCGAAAGCCCCCGTCATATTGCAACCAACCCTCCCCACCATGTTTCAAGTACAGGTTGTGGATATATTGTTCATAAGCGATGACAATGCATCCTGTGGGTACTTCTCCAGAATAATTGACATACATTTTGAATGCTTTCAGCCAGTTGTGGATGGTTGGCTCCACCTTGGGTTTTTCCCTTTCCCTCTTTTTCCTTTTCTTTTTCAGACAAATCCTTTATACCTTCCCCTGATGGTTCCATTCCTACCAAGTCTAGGATTTCAATAAATTCTTTTCTCCACAACTTCTCCTTGGTAGCCCATAGGATGTGCCATACCAAGGAACTCACTGACACCCAGACAGTAGTGAAGCCTGGCATTGGTCTCCCATATTGGGTAACATTGCCCCACATTCCCCCTTGCATGTCATTGGCTCCCGCCACAGTCTGAGCCCCTTGATTCTCCCCACTAACGGTGTTCGCTCCGGGCCCCTGCAACCCTTGCCCCCACCAGGTCGGCCCCTGCTGTGCCCCTGCCAGTGCTGTCCCTACCTGTGGCCAACATATTAACCCCCCCTAGGGAGCTCGAGTTAGCTAAGGCCATAGCGTGATACCTACTGCTGAAGTCAACCCCACCCCAGGCAGCTGGACCACCCCTCCTAGGAATCCTGCATTGGGTAAAGTAACTGTCTGATAGCCTCTTGGCCCAAGCCCTGCAGGCCCCAGATTCACCCCACGCTGTTGTACCACTGCTGCATTAATTGCCAATTGATTAAAAGCATTAACATTTCCACTCAAAACTTGACCATTGCCCTGATTGACCCATGCTTGCATACATTGCATGACCATACCTTTCTCTGCCTCCAAGAATGTGGGCCCCTCCTCAGCAACTACCACCGGTCTGGTTACAGGAGCGCTGGGTGAACCACGGTTCCCTGGAGCCTCAGCAGGTGCAGGTGCCCGTACAGCTACAAACTCCTGCGCCCTTTCTTTCCCCCTCACCCCGGTCACTCTGGGCTTCTTGCTGGTCCTGGCTTGTTCCTTGATTGCTTTAGACCTCTGTGTCATGGTTCTCTTTCTTTTCGTGGCAGGCTCCTTTTCCTCCTCTCCGTGGTCCTCCACCTCCTCTTCAGTACTTGAAATTCTCTCAAGGCCTCCTCGCTGTCGCTGTTGGGGAACATTAGAGAGGAATCCGCCCTCTGGCTGGGGCCAGCCTGTTCCTCCCCCGGGTGTGGGACCATTGCTTCCATCCACTTGGGCCCGTGTTTTGCAGCATCCATCCTGGCCATTGCCATGAATGCCTCCAGATCCATTCTTCTATTATCCAAAAAGTTCCTAATCACCGGCCTCTGTGACCCACGTTTGCACCGTTGGGCTGTGCAGGTTTCAGTCAACAAGCGAACTTTCTGTCCCTCTCTTTGCAGGGCAGCTGCTTGTGTAGTTATAGACCAAAATAGCATAACCTGCGTGCCTTAATTTGCCTATTGGCTCCACACGAACTTGACGGTTTATTTTTCAGCTGGATGAAAGTAAAACTGCCTGCTGTCCTTAGTTTAAAAAATTCAGCTGTGCCCCACAATGTTTCACCCCGGCGGGCCCGGGCCTTTTTCCTCACCCTTTGGCAGGGCATTTTTTCTGATCAGACAGGCACCACGTCTCCTTCCCCCAGCGGCCGCCTTAGCTGAAGCTGTGTGCCTTCTCCTGGCTTTTTCCGGCTTCCACCGCATAGCTCTCACTCTTCCAGCTCCGCCTCACGTCCCCCGATGCCTCTCACCGTTGCTCTGCTTCACTGTGGACTGCGACGCCTGCTCCGTGCGGTCCCTGGCGCAAGCCTTCCACTTCTCCCCAGCTCTGGTGACGCCTGTTGTCCTGCGTTGGTCCCGGGCTGCTTCGGGGCTCATTTTCTGCTCTGCCAGTGACGCCTGCTCCGCGATGCTCCTCCGCTTCTTGGCTGCTACTTTTTCCCGACGGGCACCCCAGGCAGCACCAGCACTGCAGCCTCACAGTTGGTCCACGTCCCGCCTCCTCTTGGCTTGTGGCTGTCCTGGCTGCCTTGGTCCTTGCAGCGACGGCTGCTCCACCAGCTCCTTGGTCCTTCGGCCGGTCCTTCTAAATTCTGGCAGAGCTTCGCGACGAAGAGTCCAAAACGAAATCCTTCCTCGTAATTCGGGCGGGCGTCCTTCTGCAGGGGCTGGATGTTTCCTGCAGCAAGGAGCCCGCCCGTTATAAAGGGGCATCCCCACCCCTTTACTTTGTTGGCCCTTCAGGGGCTTTCTTTCGCTATTTTGCAGCGCATTGGCCGGACCCTCCCCCTTACCAAGGGGGGAGGGAGGAGGAGGACCCCGCACGAGTTATCAGAGTGCCTCCTCCATTTCTTGTTTCTTTTCCATCGTCACCGGCATGTGTGCCGCAACGTCACCACGTACTGAGTCTCTTTCAAACTTTGCCGCGTCTTTTTTTTCAGTTAAGGGAGGTGATGGGCAAACATGTTTGAGGATTCATTGTATGGATGCTTTTTGCTCTTGCAGACTTTTACAGACACTTTTGGTGGGAATCTTTAGGTCATCCAGTGATAACGGTTAGGTGCTTGCATGGCAGGGTAGCGGGCTGAGGCAATTCCCCAAATTGCACTATGACATTTCTGGCAGCCCCTCTGCTGCATCGCAGGCCCTGGCTCAACTTGTTTACTTTTTACAGCACTCTTGTGCTAGAAATAAAATAAACACAATAGGATATTTCTCTTGGGGTGTTGCTGTGGCAGAGGCGCCTCAGTAGGCAATGTGAGGGTTTAGGGAAATGAGAGGGATGGTTTTCGGAGGTAGCTGGATTACAACCCCCAAAAGTACCATATAAAAATGTGCAGAAAATAAAACGTTTGGCAGAACACTTATTTTGCATTCAACTATTTTAGTGACAAAAATGCAGATATGACATCACCAATTATTATAATAATAAATCAAGGCAAGATGATCATGTCTATTAAGCACTTATGAGAAAGACACACATTTCTCTTTCGGCATAACATAGATGTCCACGCGCCTACTAAGAAACTTCACAGATAGGAGAAGGTAAGAAAGGAGGAATGGCGTGTGCATGGAAGAAGCCATTGCACAAGCATTACACCAAACAGGTCCTAAGAGGAGCACATACAACCCAGAACCTGCATTAGCACAGGTGGGAAGGCTTCATTTCAACAGACGACTGCTCACATGGTTAACATGAGGTATGTCCAAAACAGAGCATCGTTGTAGGCCAGTCTGTGACATTTTCCCAAATTGTATTTGCTGTTTCAGAGCAGTCAAGCAGAAACCACGTTCTTTTGTGGTTTACATTCCACCTACCTGGTGAACAGCAAGGCTCTCATGGGAAGAGAACGCAGCTCCTTCCTGTCCTCTTCTATGATTTGCCTCTTAGTCCTAGTCTGAAATGTAAGATCTAGGAAGAAGCCATGGTAACTGCCATCCTCCCAGATCTGTGTTCCCAGACATCCTCTGACGGAACCAAAAACAAAAGGGACCATTGTGCCTAACCTACCTTTGCCCCTGTCCAGAGCTCTCCTCAAGGAGAGTCAATAGCCTTCGTTATAGGGAATGTGTCCCTGGCTTCCTATCCAAGAAGCTATCTAGGGTGGAATGCATTTCCTGAAATAAATACACACTGTCTCCCAGTTGGGCGGTGCCAGGGAACCTCAGGCTATGATGCTCACATTACTTCAAATTAGTGTATAGTGGCACCAGAGCTTCAGCCATCGTATGCTGGATAGCTAAAACGTGCGGTTTATTTTTTTGTGGCACTAGATGTACCATCCAGAATTTCCATGTGAGTCTCCACTGACTGGAGGCCTGTCTGCAACCTCTGGGACGCACCCTCCATGTTTTCCATCCTGGCATCCATTGAACGGGCATTGTTTTCTACATTGTTGACCTTTATATTAAGCACTTCAATGGACCCTGTTATCATCATCTACTGAATTGTATGGCCAATCTCCCCCTTGTTCCGGTATCACATTTGTTCCACTGTCATAAGACCTCTAGGGCCTTGGAGTGTAATAAAAACGAATTGTTTCTCCTGCCTGGACAAATCTGTCTCCATAGGAGCCACACTAAGCTGTCAGGAGCCTTGACGCAGAATAGCCACTGTCTCTTCCTCACAGGAAGCCATCGTGAACCCATCTGAGCAAGCTACCCTACGTCCCTCTATGGATGCCAAATCACCATCAAGCAATTTTGAGTATTATGATGCTGTCAGCGCAACAGCCTCTTTCGTAGGCACCTTCGCTAACACACCGTCTAACGACTACACAGCGAACCATTTTACCTCTGCCAAAATTTGCTGCCAAAACGTTCTTCTGCACAACTATGATGTGAGTAGAAATGCCTCTGCCAAGATCTGTCCCGCGAAAACACCTGTGAATGACAATGTCAATACTGTATTTACTGCTGCCAAAGCTAGCTGCCCAAATGTTCTTCTGTCAGAAAGTTATGCATGTGCTAATGTCTTTGCTAAGATTCGTCCTGTGCGAGACAACGCAGATAATGTATCTACCTCTGCGAAAGACAGCCACCCATATATCCCTCTTCATGTCAGCAGCACTAACATGAAAGATATAGCCAGCGCCACCAATACACTCGAGCAGGACAAGAATGCCAGTCTAAATGTCCACGCCAGAGATGCATACACTAAATACACTAGATATGACCCCTGCCTGCAGACTATGGCCCCATCTAGACCTCTGCAAAGACCTCTGCACTTGCAAACCTTAACCCCTGCAATACGTTTAACACCAAACCACCCAAATTGCTAGCATCTGCCCACAACAACCCCAAGGTCATGAAACCCTTCTGCCCAGAGAAAGAGCCTTATCTAAACTGCACCCTTATCAATGCTCGCTCCCTACCGGCACATGCCCTGGACAAATCGGACCTTGTTACCTCGCGCACCATCGACACACTAGCCATCTCTGAAACCTGGCTTCAGGATGCCTCTGGCCCTGCACTTGCACTTTCCCTCCCCATGGGATACACAATATACCAGAAAGACCGGCCTAACACTAGAGGCGGTGGTGTGGCCATGATAGCCAAAAACGACCTTCCTTTCAGACAAGTGAACACTTCACTACTAGGCAATGCAGACATACTGTCCCTGATGCTAACCCCGTCGGCCACCTGCACCAATACGTTCCATATCCTCTACTGCCCGCCACCCCAGCTCTCCCACAACTTCAATGAAGAACTCACATTTTGGAAGATAACATTAAGACCTGCCCCAAAACAATTCTGCTAGGGGACACAATGATCCTGGGGACCTGCATGCCACCTCTCTAGCAAAAGCCCTTGAAACCATAGGCTTTAGAAAGTATATCAGCAACCCCACCCAATGCAAAGGCTGCACTCTCGACTGATCGCTGATTTTAACTTCAGGATCTGCTCACCTCCAACACACCCTGTCCACAGCTCCAACACACCCTGTCCATGGTTGGATCACCACATTGTACTCTTCTCCATCGCGCACCTTAAGAAACAAAAAATTTCTTACGTGCAGCTTACAGAAGCTCACCAAGGGGAATGTTCTACACTTACTGGACACATCCAACGTCAAAACACCATTCTCCAGTGACCCCACAACACTCCCTAACCTCTCCACCAAAACACTAACCACAGTTGTGGACACTATTGCCCCCGCTAATGTCACACAGAGCTAAACCTATTAGACACTCTAACTCTTAGTTCACCCCCGACTTGCTTGAGCTCAGGAATAATAAATGCCTTGCCAAAGCAACTTGGTGAGAAAACTTCTGATGACATAAGGGCCGAGTACCACAAAACCTTCAAATCATACAAACTAGCTACATTTACAGCGAAATCCTCCTCCTATAACACTAGAATCAGTAATGCCAAATGCGACACTAAAGAACTGTTTTCCATCTTCGGGGAATTGGAAAGTCCATCACACCCCCCCCACCCCACTTCGCATCACCAAGAATGGAGCCTGGTGCACTAACATTCAGGTAGTTAAGCTGAATAAAATAGATTTGCTAAATAAAAGAACTCAGACCCATCAAGCTTCCTCCAAACTGCAGCCCACTGAACACAACCATGACACCAGGCTGGACCCCCAGTCGAAAGGGTTTGCACAGTTTCATTTTAAAATGTCCACTGAAACTGAAGTCCAAGCTATCCTCAACAGTCTAAAACCCTCAAAGTGCAAATGAGATGTATGCCCAGCCTCCACTGTCATGGAATGTACTGATGCCCTCACCCCATTTATCGCCGCATTCATAAATGTCTCCTTTTCCACAAGCCTAGTACCCGACAGCCTCAAGAAAGCGTGGGTGCTGCCGCTCCTAAAAACACATTAGACCACACCAACCAAAACAACTATAGACCCATCACTACAGTGCCTATCCTCCTGAAAATACTTGACAGAGCGGCATACCTGCAAGTCCAAGATTTCCTTGAAACCAACCAGAAACTGGGTATGGGGCAAACAGGTTTTCGCCCAGGCCACATCACTAAATCAGCTCTGTTCTATTTTTTTAAAAAACAACTGGATGAGATCAATGACACTGTCAAGCTGCCCTCCCCCTCCTCCTCCTAGACCCATCACAGGCTTTTGACCTGGTGGACCACAACATTCTTCGCCACCATTTGAGTACCACAACCACTGCCAACCTTTTCTCCAAAGCCACAGCCTGGACTACCTCCTTCTTACAAGGAAGAGTCATGAGAGTATTTGCAGAGACCGTCAGAGATGCTCCCACCCCCATCAGCTGTGGAGACCCACAAGGCCTGTGCATATCCCCTAGTTTATATAACATATTCACTAGACCCCACTTTGACATCCTCATCTCCATCGGCATAGCCTACACCAACTGTGCCGATGACACAAAATCCTACTCCCGCTTACGGGCAACTATTTGGAAGACTCCAGTACTCTCAATGCCCCTTACGCCACAATCCAGGCCTGTATGGCGGCAAACCACCTGTGCTAAATGGGGAGAAGACTAAAATCCTACTTGTAGGCCCCTAGCAGTGCTTGTGCTCAGTGACCAATACTCTTCCTTCCTCAATGACAAAGTTGTGATCCCAGTCTCCACATCTGTCAAGATGCTTTGAGTCTTCCTAGACTCCATGCTCTCAATGTCACGGCAAGTAAATGCCATAGCCTCCTCAGCGGCTTACGCGACCAAACTAGTCAATGCTACTAAACCCTTCATGACTGAAGAGAGTTGCCTCATTGTCGCCCGGGCAGTCATTGGTTCGAAGCTGGACTACTGCAATGCCCTTTTTGTGAGCACCTGAATATATTCTGAAGCTCTAGCCATCCCAAATAACATACTTTGAGCAGCACTCAGCATTCTCAAGAAAGACCATATCTCCACTGCTAGGAGAGCTGTACATTGGCTAATGATCAAGAAATGATTCATCTTCAAAACCATGTCCATCACCCATAAATACCTCTACAGCTCTGCACCTCCCTACCTTTCCTAGATCATCATCAGAGCCCACTCTGCCAGACCAACGAGAATGGCCTATGCACACAGTATCATCCAGCCTAAATTCAGACTCATGAAAGCAGGTGGCTCTAGTTTCCCATACATGGCAGCTAAACAATGAAACATCCTGCCTCTCTCCCTAAGAGCCGAACCATCCTACTGGATGTTCCATAAAGCCCCTAAAATCCTTGCTATTTGAATAATCTGTCTGACAACACTGTATCTACTGCACTGTCATTCTTTGATGGTGTTATTGAATTATGAGTAACTGGTTGTCACAGTGCCTTGATGCCCCTGGGTTGCTGCACGCATTATAAGTGAATAAATAAAATAAACAAATAAAATAATTTGCAATAGTGGGCACTGATACCACCCGAGGAGCAGTAGCAATGATGTTGCCCCAATTCAGCCACTTCTCTCCCATTCAACAACACTGAGGCACCAGGTTCTAGTGTGCTCCCGCTGCTCCAATCACCTTAGACATTCTGGGGGCATAGCAGAAATTAGCACCCTGTTGAAGTCCCTGTGGAGTTGGGGGGAGTAGAGCGGGCTGCTGAATTATGCCCTGCTGCATTTGTTGCTTCAAGAAGCTGATTGACACACCAAGAGTATCATTTGGACCCCATGATCATTTAAAGGAGACAGAGTAATGGAGGGAGCAGCCATGCCTGCCACCACTTGACTCTGCCCGTGCAGGACATTTTGAGAAAGTTCATCCAGGATAAGTTCATGGCACAAGGATCGGAATAAGGTGATACCCACAATATGTCTACATTGGTCCATAGCTCAGAAACACAGGGACTGTCTGACTGGTCTTTGGAAGTAAAAAGCACTGTTACATGTGGCTAATTTCAAAGGTGATTGAATTGCCTCAGATAAGCAAATAACAGAGTATTGCCTATGGAGCTCTTCCATGTAGCATTTGGGGATTACTTGCATATAATATTAGGCATTCCAGATTAGCTCATGGACATGAACCATGGCTCAATTAGCCAGGCATTTGCTAATCCCTTTAAAGTCATCTTTGATTTGTCAATCAAAGGGATTCCACACTGATCAGTAAGTGGTATAATCTGGCATCAAGCCATTTCTGGTCTTTTGTTCTTGAGAAGACATTGCTCATTATAAAGAGCATGAGTAGAGTGTGCACACTACAAGGAAACCAGGCATGGAGTTTGGTGCATTTGTGGTATCTCCCTTAGATCATATATGAAGTGTCCTTAAACTGGAATGTGGCACCTGGGATCTTTGTAAGGATAGGAACCTTTACCCATAATGTTGGAGAGGAAGGAGGAGATCCAGCTTAAGGCTCATTCCCTGATGCGAAGTGAAAGTAGTCTGTCTATGAGTGTAGAGTGGTTGATAGTGTTGATTGCTGCCGAAAGGTCCAGGAGGATGAGGGCAGCAAAGCCTACTGAATCTGCTGCTCTTTTCATGTTGTCGCAGATGGAGACGAGGAATGATTCAGTTCTGTTGAGGGGCCTAAAGCCAGCTTTGGCAGGGTCAAAGAAGCCATGGAATTATAAATGGTAATTATACATGGTAATTTCAAACAGGATTTTCAACTAGCTGGACAATGACCCTTAAAGGAACAAAGAAAGAAGCACTGTTACTCAGCAGTGGACTCATAAGCACTCATTAGTCACGCTCTACCCTCATCAAGATATCAAAATGAAGAAAACCGAATAGAGCCGGAGGGATATTACTCAGTCCCTGGAACACTCACTGCAAACACACATATGTTGTGCTGGTTTATAGACACAGACAAGGACACTCTAATTGAACACAGCAGTTGGGGGAACTGATACAAAATAATATTAGCCCTCAGGGCAGGTGTGTCAGTCAATTAGGTTGCTCAGAAGATCTGCTGAATCTTATGATCCAAGTCTGCCTACTGATCAAGCTCTGCGCTTCTCGCACCCACTCACCATCTTCCTCCATCCACTCGCCCCCCCTCCCCACTATCACCATCCCCAAACCAGACTCACCCCCTCTGTCTGTGTAGCTGCTGCAAAGCTCTGTGCTATGCCTCACCACCCACCCTGGCCACCATTTCATTGAAGAGGGATCCCGCATCTAGTGCTGCCCTTCATTTCCATGGTGGCCATGTAGGGGTGGTGATTTGTGCCTTTGTTTAAAACAACTGGTTGTTCACTCTCAGACAAACCATAATTTCAGATAATTGTATTGCTCTCAGCACCCCAGTTAAAAACCTGTGATGTTCATAGCAAGAATACCCAATTCCAGGGGCATCACCAGTTGTTCTAGGCTGTGGCCTGGCGTTGAGGACTTCACTTTGCCGAGCTTGCATTTTGGGCCCTGGGCCATTATTGTTGAAGTCTGTGGTATGGTCTATTATTGCTTAATCATAAAACCTTTCAGCTTCCGCAATCTCAACAGACACTGACATTTCCTCGAGAAACTGTTAGCCTTGGAATGATAGTATCCCGACCAATTTCTAAAACTGATGAGTTGCCGTAATGTGGGACAAGGGTATACAAATAAAATTAATAATTACATGTATGTTTGCCATGTATCCAGTACAAAAATGCTCATTAATTAAACGTCTATAATGCTGCCATCTCTAAGGACTCTTGAAATCCGTAGAACATTACAACTTACCTGCATAAGCTTCACTCCGGAAGCCCTGTCTGATCACGTGGCCACGTGATGTATATGTCAATTTCTCTCTTTAAAGATGTTCCCAAGCATTAACAGCTACATGGTGTTTTTGTAATTGATACATTGAGAATTACATTCCCTGTACAGGTCCTTAAGGCAAACCTAAAACAAACCCCCTCTCTAAAACAACTCATAAACAAACCATAGAAGTTAGAGTGGAAATCTCATAGAAATGTTGTCAGACTCTGATTCACGCCACCTACATCTCAAGAAACAATCACTCAGTAACTAGGCAAAATGTAATGGAACACCGTTCTAAAATTAGGAGGCATCATTCCATCACTGGGAATTCAAAATATTTTTTAAACTATGGCCTGATAGGGTGAATTTTCACAGTAGCAGATGCGACAAACTCTGCATGCTAATGATGTCATTGCAATATTCATGTAGAAGTACTTGGCAGCTACGAAACACAATGGCAAGTCTTCTGGTAACGAATGCCAGCAATATAGGCTATGACTGGCATGTAAATCATGAGTTTACATGAATCTGTACATTAATGCAGACGATCGCTTTACTGAGACTTCACCGACAGAAGATTATCATATGGGAACCAAGGGGTTCACAGATGATGTGCATCTAGCATTAGTATGGATTAACTTTCCAGGCTTAAATGTATATGCGTAGAATTAATCCACGTATAGTGTTTTTTCCTTTGTTTTCTTTATATAAAGATAGCAATGAGCTAATCTTGAACAAAAGAATTCAATTTTGTTGCACAACCGTTTCATCGCCAAACTCCTAGATTGCATGGAATACTCGCAACTCACAGAATTCCATGGCCTCTTTGACCCTGCCAAAGCTGGCTTTAGACTACTCCACAGAACTGAATCATGCCTCGTCTCCATCTGGGACAACATGAATAGAGCAAAAGATTCAGTAGGCTTTGCTGCCCTCATCCTCCTGGACCTTTCTGCAGCATTCGACCCTATCAACCACTCCACACTCATTGACAGACTCCACCCACTGGGCATCAGGCAAATAGTCTTAAGCCAGTTCTCCTCCTTCCTCTCCAGCCGCTCACAAATCGCCATCCTCCCACCCTTCCCCTGAGCCTCCCACCCTGTCTTTCAGAGGGTAAATCAAGGGGCATCCCTATCCCCCTTCTCTTCAACCTCTACCTAAGGCCCCTCCCCGCACTCATCCGGTCCCACAACCATAACTGCTACAATTACGCAGACGACATTCAGATACATTTCAAGATTCTGAACTAGCTCTCCTCCCTGCCTGCCTTACAGATATCAACCATTGGATGATGACCAACTAC
Source organism: Ambystoma mexicanum (assembly GCF_040938575.1). Lineage (NCBI taxonomy): Eukaryota > Metazoa > Chordata > Amphibia > Caudata > Ambystomatidae > Ambystoma > Ambystoma mexicanum. Next base: position 223,770,572 of record NC_090936.1, read on the forward strand.
CTCCTTCTCAATCCAGGCAAAACCGGTCTCCTGATCTGCGGCAAGACTGCCCTCCTCCCCCGACACACCCCGTGATGCTGTCCCTAGGCTGCCCCTCCCACAGCATCCACTTCAGTAAAGATCCAACGATGTACTCTCAGCTCGGACATTTCTCTCTTGCTACATCAATGCTGTCACCAGCTCCTGCCATTCTCAGATGAATCTTCCCGTACCTCTCCTACCCTCACAGATTATCGGAAATCCCAGCCATCATCCACTCTCAGCTTGAGTATGCCAACTCTAACTAGGCACCACCCCCCTCCTCACAGCACAGAAAGATCAAACGTATTAAAAACTTTGCAGCAACACTCCTCCTCACCCACCTCCCTAAGGAAGACAAATCTGTCAGCCCTCAGGGTTCTCCACTGGCTCCAATTAGCTGAAGGGCCAGTTCCAAAGCCATGTGCATCACCGACCATGACCTCAACATAAAGGCCCCAGATTCCTCCAAAAGAAACAATTTTGCTACCATCACAACAGAACCCTAAGATCTGGCTCTGCTCAACCCGTGGTGATCCTCCCTTTCAACTCCACCAGACTAGGAGGTACATCTTTCTCGATTCATGCACCAACTATCTGGAACTCCGTCCTTCTCGGTCTCTGCTTCCAAGAGGACCACCCCACATACAGGAAGGCCCTCAAAACCTGTCTCTTCTCTCCAACAATGTGATTCCCCCATGCAGGGCCTTAGTCAAGTCACATAAACAAGAACTGATCGCACTCAGAGGCATGACCATATAACCTCTGGGCAGCCAGGCAAGGGCAACACCAAAGTACAGCTCCTCTCTGAGCAGCTCACACTCCATGCTTACCCTGATTAGCCCATGGATAGACCCAACAGTGACAACCAAGTAAGGGGGTACGGGCGGGGAGCTCGACTGTTACTGTGCTCCAGTGAACACTAGCACCCTTACATTACTTTCACACCAATTCTTCATTACCACCATCATATTATAACACTGTGTATATTATCTGCTGCACCCCTGTATAGCCCATTAGATTTATTTGGGTAGACAGGTGTATTGCACGAGGGCAGATTTTTGGCAGTAGAAAATGCGTCAATCTTAGATGGATTTTGGGGGTAGAAAAAGCGTCATACTCAGTTGGATTTTGGAGGTAGGAAATGTATTGCACTTTAATAGATTCTGGGGGTAGGAAATATGTAACACTTAGATGAATTTTTTGGGGGATATGAAAAGCGTCGCTCTTAGATGGATTTTTGAAGGTAGGAAATGTGCTGCACTTAGATGGATTTTTAGGTAGGAAATATGTCACACTTAGATGAATTTGTGGATAAGTGTTACACTTAGATGGATTTGGGGGTAGGAAATGTATCTCGCTTAGATGGATTCTGTGATTGAAAATCCATCAAATTTAGATCGATCTTGGGAGTAGCAAATGCATCACAATTAGATGGATTCTGTTCAACAGAGATGGATTCTGTGGATAGAACAGGTTAGCTCGAGTATCACAGTTAGAAGAAATGTGCTGATAGCTCTGTACCACAATCAGTAGAACTGTAATGGCTAGACCTTGTACTGATCCTGGAGGACCTATGCAGGTTAGCCTCTTTTCACATTCAGAAGATTTGTGAAGGATAGACCATGTACCAACCACATTTAGAAGAAAAGTGTAGAACATAGCCAGTGGTTTAAGTTCTATGAATATACTATCCACCCAACGCACGATATCTAGGTGAGGGTAGAATTGCTAGTCCAATGATCCTTTGTGAACAAAGAATGTAGCTAGAGCACTGAGGCATCCATTAAAGCTGTAGCCAATGCTTTTTATCCTGTTGTGCTCCATGCTTATGGAACTTTAGCCTAAGGCACGGCCATAGACCTGCATGCATTTGCCATCATAGAGCACTCAAAAAATACTTCACACAACACCTATGCCATAAGAATGAATCTATTGTTCAAGACAAAATATAGATATATAGCTCTACACATAATAACTATTCCTCTCTCGTAAATCCCCTCTAGACTGTCTCTCACCACCCATCCTCATGCCAGCTCCACATGGGTGGCTAGGAGGGACTTGGCCTCGCCTGCACAGCTTCATACTGGCCGTTATGCCACATGCATACTAGCACCTCTCAAATGTTCCCATACCTGGACTTCAGTCCTTCAAGGGCGTTCAACCTACAGTACGTTGTGACCATACCAGTGGTGAAAGGCACCATATAAATGATACAATTCAATACATGCATCTCCTTTATGAAATGCACGTGTCAATTTAGGTGCAACTGGGGCCATTGTTTACTTCACAGTCACACATCACTGGTACTGCCCAAATAGGTCAAGTTGTTACTCCACAAAATGTCACTCTCTCCAAATTCGAAACCTGAATAACTGTGGAAAATGGAAAGGCCAAAGGAGTTAGGAGAGGAATGCCAACACAATTTCAACAAAAATGACAATTGGCAGGATTGTTGGGAGTAGAAATATTACTGGATTAGATAAACAACATTATTTGAATTCGACCAAGTCCTCAGTTAACTTCTTTCCCAACAGAAAGCCTTTAATATCACCTTTAATGCCACCCTTAAACTGCAATGACTACACCAAGGGCAGGGCACAATTCTGTAATGAGCTGTGATGTCTGGCCTCCCATATTCCACATTGATGTAAGGGTGCAATTCCTCTATTGATGATGGTGTTGAACTGAGGGATTGTTCCCACTCAGTCGGCCATTTTTAGTGGACTAGGATTGGATGTGCATTGGGAGGTTCGATTTAGTTTTTTTTTTTTAAATTTCTTTATTGGTTTAACAATATAACCAAACTTCCAACATTATCAATGCAACAATCAAATGCTTCCATCATTAATTCCCTCTCTTCCCTCCCGCCGCCCCCCCCAAGACCACAATCTGTTCCTCAGACCTCACTGTACAAGCTTTCAAGCTTGGGCTGCCTGCGTCATCTGAGGTAGTGTCATCCACGCTGCGATGGAGCAAAGTCACTGTCAGTGCCACCCATTGGTGCAGATCTCCGCTGTTGTCCAGCCTCTGTTCCTGTAGCGCAGTCTCCCACTCTCTGGTTTCGGCTGTCACCCACCTCAGGAGGTCCCCCCACCACTGTGCCATGCTTGGGTTTTTCGGGCTCTTCCATCCCATGGCTATGCGTCTTTTCGCTGTTATGTATATTAGGTCCTTGAGCTTATTTAGAGGCTTGTTTTTTTCTGTTTCATTTGTATCTGCCCAGGATGCAAGCCGCCAGTGTCTGCACCTCCACGTCAATGCCCGCCCCTGCCACTTTTGTCGCAACTTGTGTCCAAAACTCCCGTATCACTGGACATCCTCAGAACATGTGAGTCATAGCAGCCCTAGGTTCATTACATTTGGGGCATACCTGGATCCCCACACCCCCAAACCTTGAGATCGCTTCTGGCGTGAGGTATGCTCTGTTAGTTATGTAAAACTGGATGAATTGCGGCGTGCCTTCCTGGAGATCTTTTTGTGATAGTGGGCTGTTTTCTCCCATTCCTTGTCATCAAATTCTAGGCTCAGTTCATGCTCCCACTTCGCCCTGCTTTTGAGTTCATTTCTGGTCGTGCCCTCCGTTAGTGCCCCGTAAAGTCGTGAGGTTTCATGACTCCCTTCAGCCGCGTTTAGCATGGTTTTGATGACCTCGTGCTCTGTTACCAGGTTTGTTGCTTCTGGCCATCTGTCCACCATGCTCCGCACCACAGCTCTATGGAGCAAGAACTGCCCTGACGGCAGTCCCGTGGCCTCGTTGAGTTCAGCGAATGTTAGGATCTCTTGTTCTTGTACCAGTTCCCCCAGTGTCACCACTCTGTGGGGCTCCCATTGGCTACGCGTTTCTGTTTGTCCCCAGGGTCTATTACCCATGATTGCTGCTATGGGGAATTGTGTACGGGTCTTCTACTCTCACGGTTTTGCAGGCACGTCTCCAAAGCTGGGTCCCTAGCTTAACCAGGCATGGGCTGTTTTGCAGTGCAGCAGTCGGGACCCAGAGTAGGTCCCTAAGTCGCAGCCCAGGCAGGGAAGGTTGTAAGAGTTGGATGTCTGTTGTGGTTTCATCCGCCATCCATTTCACTACACGTTTCAGCTGACTTGTCAAGTAGTACAGTTCAAAGTTGGGAATTTTCATGCCTCCCCTTTCATAGGGTCTCTGAAGTGTCTCCAGCACCACTCTGTGTCTGCCTCCCTGCCATAGGAACCGTCTGCAAAGTTTATTTATTTCTCTGAAGAAGGGAGGGTTCCGTATTCGTTGCCGCACAGTGCTGCGAGGGGGTAGAGGCAAGACTTGTCCTTGTTAATTTGGATCCCTGTGTATCTGTGGAATCAGTCTAATGTTTCTAGGATATATGGCAGTTGGTGTTCTGGATTGTGTAGATATAGTAGCGTGTCGTCAGGGTACATTGAGATGAGGTGGGTTACGCCGTCTATCTCTATGCCCCATCTCCATATTCCTGTCTTAGGTAAGCCGCTTCGGGTTCAATGGCCAAGATATATAACATGGGGGATAGCGTGCATCCTTGTCTCGTGTCCCTATGGAGGTCCCATCTATTGGAGTATGTTTTATTCGTGCGTACCCTTGCAGTGGAGTTGGTGTATACTAGCTGGGTCCATTTCAAGAAGGTAGGCCCTATCCCCAATTTTATCATAGTGGCGTACAGCCATTTCCACCGTACTGAATTGAAGGCTTTGGTAGCATCTAGGGACGCCACTGCATATGTCTGGGGTCTGTTTTCGGTGCTGTATATGACGTGGTGCAACCTGCACAGGTTTTCTGTGATGGCGCCCAGGCACGTAGCCCGTTTGATCCTGGTGTAACAGTAGGGCGATTACTCTACCAATCTCTGCACTAGCAGGGCCGTTAGGAACTTGTTATCTACTTTTAGCATGGAGAGGGGCCTGTATGAATCGCACTCCACACCGTCCTTCCCAGGTTATAGAAGGGGAATGATAATGGCTTCCCTCATGGTTTCTGGGAGGGCCCAATCTCGTAAGCCTCATTGAACACTTGGGCCAGTAAAGGGGCTAGGGTCTCCTCATATGTCTTGTAGAATTCTCCCGGGAGACCATCCGTGCCCAGGGATTTTCCAGACGGCAGGGATCTAATGGCTGCCATCCCCTCGTCAGGTGTGATGGGTTCATCTAGGGCTTCTGCCATCTGCGTGTCGAGTTTGGGTAGCTTAATAATGTCCAAGACATTGTCTATTTCAATGTCTGTAGGGGATGTGGAGTTGGAGTAGAGGTCTTGGTAGAACTCAGAAAAGACTGAGTTTATTTCTGTTTGCGTGTGCGCTGTGGTGCCGTCTGATTTGCAGATGTGACAGATCAGTGTCCGGGGGGTTTCCCTCTTACAAAGCCAGGCTAATAGTTTCCCGGGTTTATCCCCTAGGGCATGGGTTCTCTCAGTGTGTTTAGCATAACTTAATTTCCCCAGGGCCTCCCATTGAGTTAGGCAGGTTTGTCTAAGTTCGATCTCCCCCTGCAATTGTTCTGGGGTTGAGTCGGCCTTCCCTTCCAGATCTCCCAGTTCTCTTTTGGTGCATTCTAGTGTGGCTAAGATGGATCTTTGGGCGCCTCCCACAGTTGCTATCATATCCCCCCTTATGACCACTTTGTATGCTTCCCAAGCCGTGCCTATACTCCTCACGCTGTTCAGGTTCGACTGCCAATATTCCTCTGTGCTTTCCCATACGTGCTCGCGGAAGGCTGTGTCGAGCAGGGCCTCGCTCCTGAGCCTCCAAGTGTGTAGCGGGGGCCTGGGTGGGAGCACTTCCCAGGTAATTGGCAACTGAGAATGGTCAGATAGCACCCTGGGCAGATAGTGTGAGTCCCCAAACGTGGCCTGTTGCTCTTGGCTCATGATTATGTAATCTAGCCTGCTGTGGACTGCATGCGGTGGGGAGTATAAGGAGTATTCCCGTTGTTCTGGGTGCTGTTCCCTCCACAGGTCTTGAAGTAGAAGCTGATGCGTTAGTGTAGTTAGTATTTTGGCAGGGGGGGTGGCGGGTATGTTTGTCATCTGATCTGTCTTTACGGGGATCAAGAGTGCAGTTGTGATCTCCCCCCATATCATGGTGCTATCTCTGTAAGGGCTAAGCCCTGAGTATAGTGAGCGAAAGAAAAATGTGGCATCATGATTAGGTGTGTAGGTGCTGATTAGACATACCTCTTTTCCCGCTATGGTGCCGCGTGCAAATGCTATCCTCCCTTCGTCGTCCATTTTAGTGCCTATTAACTTGACGGGAATGGTCGGGCTGATCCAGATCAGGAGCCCTCTGGCATAGGAGGAGTAAGAGGAACCTATTAGGGTTCCTAATGGCAATTGCTTTGAGTTTTTGAGCGTTTAGGTGGGTCTCTTGGAGCATGGCGAACCCAACCTTGCATCTTTTTAAATATGCTTGGATGTGGCGTTGCTTGGGAGGTTCCATTTAGTTATGCATTTTTGAATGATTTCTCAAATTCCTATTGCCAACGAAACTGCATCTTGACACCACATGGGAAAGGAGGTTGAGCATTTTTGAATGATTCCTCAAATTCCTGTTGCCAACGAGACTGCTTATTGACACCACATGGGAAAGGAGGTTGAGTTTAAAAAACAAAAAGGGACAGAAAGGGAAGAGAAATAATTTTGCAAGGTACTGGTAGAAGACCAGTGGGAAAGCTAGATTGAGATAATGGCCACTTACAGTCAATTAAACACGTTCTAGATTAGAGAAGTGGAAAACTCAATTTGCTGCCAGAGCTAAGAGCATTTGGACATTTCAAGTTACAGGTATCATTGTTATGACTTCCCAGGGCCAATCACAGAGGTGAACGCATCATTTTTTTAAAGATAAAGGCTGCTGGTTAATTCATTCACATTCACATTGAAGGAAGCAGATTATTTCAGACTTTAGGACCATGTCCACCTAGAGTCTTGCCTTCATAATGGAGTTGTTTGATGGGGGCAAAGTCAGCCAAGCAGTTTTAGTTATTAGTTGATGGGTGTCAGTTGAAGTTTTTTAAGCAGATATCTGCTGCCATGTCCCATGCATACATGGTGGATGCAAATCTTCGCTGGTTCTGTAGGAAGTGCAAGGTAATGAGACTTGACATGATGTGGTATCTTGGTATTATCTCCCCCATCATTTTTGCTGCACATTTCTGAAGTATTTGTAGTTGATGTGATGCTGGAAATGCATTGGAGGGACAGGCCCTCTGTATCCTTGTCCTTTACTGCTTTTTATTGTGTGTTCGGTCGTGTTTACCACGCAGGAGTTCATGTGGGACTCCTGGCGGTACAGCTCTCTCCTTTGGTTTTGGTGAACAGACCCATGGGATACCCTTATGGCACCCATGGGTAGGGGTACAACCCAGTGCCCCTAGTGTATGTTTTTGGGCACCCGTGTGTGGCCCACAGAGCAGGGTACTGGCTGGTGGCAGCTCCGAGCTGAATTGACTGGTGCCATGAGCGTCCTCCATTTTGGGATGCCCAGGCCCTGTCATTGGAATTGGTAGATTCCTGATGGAGACAAGAGGGCCCGGTGGCTTCTTGCCATCCATCACCTTTTCCCTTGATCTTCCCGAAGTTCCGGGAAGCCCTGACTCTGTCCCTTCCCCCTGACTGGCTGTTGGGTGGAAGTTCCATATATGGAAGTGTGGGGAAGTGCTGACCAGACGGGCTGGAGCCTTCCCAACGACTGTATGTTGTGGGTAAGCCTGTGGGTGGGACCTGGGTGAATGGAGTGTGTGCCGAATACGCATTCTGTGTTATCGATGTCTAGTATCTGGTGTTTGACACAATGACTGAGACAGCCCTGCCAGAAACTAGTATGAATGCCATGTGGAGTGCTGAACGGCTGGGTACTTGTCCCAATACACATAACATGTTGTGAGTGTCTGGAGAGAAGTGAATGGCCTGAATGGACCGTTTGCCTTATGGGCTGCCTGCCTGCATGAATGCCCTTCGCCGTGATTGGATGCTTGAGTATGACCCAGCGGAATGAATGGGAGATCAACAGTATATCTGGGGACCCCTTACTGCTAGGAATCACGTTCAGAAGCTGAAGTCCACTACGACGAGTGACTAGAGTAAACCTGAAGCTTAACCTTGAAGCCCTGCTGGATGAGAAGAATTGCTGTTGCTCTCCTTCACAATCTGAAAGCTCCTGTGTCTCCAAGAACTGACCCAGAGAGGACCTGGTAAGGCGCCCTCTTCCCGAGCTACGAGGGACCAGCATGCACCAGCTGATCTTTGCCAAACCTCCCTGGTAGACAGACCTTTCGACAGGCTGCCGACCCAAGACGGGGACTGCCGCGGAATCCCAGAGAGAAGCGCCCGGACTGTTGTCCGCCACCATCGACGACCGCCGTCGCGCTCCCGTTTGCCTAAGAACTTTTGTATCCAAGGACGCTCTTGTCCCCATCGCCGCCACTTTATCCCGCTGGAGAAGGCATGACTGTCGATGCGCCGAGGAGCATCTGCTGGTGGGTTTCCTGCCACCCAAAGACCACAGAGATGCCGATGACTCGACGCCCTTGCTGGGCCACAGTTCTTCAAACTCTTTGCGGCCCAGAACTATCAACAACGAGGTGACCCGCACGCCTCTTCCTTGCAGGACGTCTACGCTCCGTCGCCGACGAGCACCGCAAGGAAAGAAGCTAACACTTCACTGTCGTAGCTCACCCTGTTCTCCGTTGGACGTTTCGACGACCCATGACTCCTGCCTTAAAGGGAGGACACTCAAAAAGGGCTGCCGATTCCCCACGGAGGAACGCTACAACGCCAGGTACTTTGGGGTTGCAGAACTATTAGGAAGTCTCTTGTGAACAATATATGGACTGGGTTTGTATCTTTATTCTGCAGGTTGTCCAGGTGGGGGGATCTCCACACAGAACTGTGTTTAACGGTAGTGACCAGTATTTCTGCCAATTGTTCTTACCAACTGCTTTCCTCTTACCTTTATTGTTGGTTTCCTTTACAAACTGATTTGTGTGCCATTTAAACGTACAGTTGATGCACTTTAAAGAGATCTAATAGTAATTGTGGTACCATGTAGAACTGTATATTTGCCATTATAGATAACCGAGTACAAACTGTGTTTTCGTGATATTGTATATAACCTTGACTATTAATTATATAAAGACTGTGTTTTAACCGACACAGTGTGCGGACATTCCTTTGTAGGTGCTTGGGGACTACACTGTACTTAAGAACCAGCCTGCCTCACCTCCTGAGAAGCTAGGCCTTGATTGCTCAACCACGTACCAATATTGAGAATCTTGGCAGGGGTCCTCTGTGCCTCTCCTCTACCAAATGGAGAGCGGAAGTACAGACACCCCCCTCCGGTCCCTCACAGTTGATGAATGAGCTATTGTACTTGAGAGCGTCATGTGTATATTCTGTTTGTCAAATCAGTCTATCACTGATAATATGGGCCTATGTTGCCCAAATTTTACCCCAATACACACTAGACATGGTGTTCCGAGATTCTGATTACCATTTCAACATGTCATTCAATGAGGATCAACGCACAACACACAATGATGCCTTAGCCACAAATACAATGCAACGAGGAGGATGTTGCGAAACTGTAACATTGGTGGTCACATGCTCATGCATCTGCCTTGTATACCCATTATAGATTGGAGACCATGGATCAAGCCTGGCGAATGCCTGATCGAATGGGTGAATGACTCATCAGCTGGGTGACCACCTCAATCGAATGGGCATCAGGCTTCAAGCCACTCCACAAATTCTATTTTGAATGCATTCCATAAATACTACATATAACATTCAGGTTATTTATGTATTTATTAGTCATTGTTTTACTGTATCCCCTGCTTTTATTGTAGTGTATTTGTATCTAATGATTTTTTGTGCTGGAAGTTATGAGGGGCCACTGGTGTATGGGTTCTGTATCGATTGTGACTTAGTTATTATTTAATGTTTTTACAGTATAGCTTTCATTATTGTCTGTATTATTTATTATTTCCATAATATACTGTATAGTTTAAACCATTGTTGTATTTTCTATGGTACAGAAACTGCTCTTTCCCTCTGTCTCTCAACGAATCATGGGTATTCCCTCTCCTCAAGAAACCATCCCTTGATCCCACTATCCCCACCAGCTACCGTCCCATCACCACAGTGCCTTTCTTGCTATAGATCATTGACAGGGTCATGCACCTGCAATTCCAGGACTTCCTAGAGTCTCACCACATTCTAGGATCCTGACAGTCCAGGTTCCGGCCCAAACGTCGAACAGAGACAGCACTACTAGACCTCAAAATTCAACTTGATGACGCCAACGACCAAGGCAACATCTCTCTACTCCTCCTCCTTGACCTTTGTGCGGAGTTTGACCCAGTCAACCACAACACACTATGCCACCACCTCACATCCTCAGCACACTTCTCACATGATACAGCCAAATGGGTCACCTCGTTTCTCACCGACAGGACCTCAAGAGTGTTTTACGGTGAAGCCTCAGGGCACTCGACTCCCACAGCATGCAGCGTACCACAAGGCTCCTGCTTCTCCCCGACATTATACAACATATATACCAAATCTCTCTTTCACCACCTTGACTCGCTAGGTGTCTCATACACCAACTATGAAAATGACACCCAGATTCTTATCCACTCTCAGGCAATTGTACACGGCACTCATTCAAGGCCACCACTTCCGTGATGAACCATCCTATGGCAATTTCAGAAAGTAGCTCAAAACTTATCTCTTCAACAAAGACTCTCTTCCCCACACCCAACTGTGCCCGCTCCCCATCTTTGTTCTCCTGTCTGATTGTAACCAGCCTCTAGATGCCCTCAGACTTGGTGCACTCATATAAATGCCTAAATAAATAGATTAAATACATAAATATACTGTAAAGTCCCCAGAGGCAACTCATTAAGACACTAAGGGCCCGATTCATGGAAAAATGTGCAGAAATCCTGCAACGCCAACACGCTGAGAACATCACTGTGCAAGCCTGTGTGCAGACATTTCTCTGCATGCGCGATCATGGACTTGTTTGTGAAAAGTAACCTTCTATGCAAGTCGCGGCCGGTACGCCCCTGACACGCCCCCACGCAAATCAAAAACAAGCAGAAACAGCGACCTTTCGTGATCTCCAGGTGTGAATGCATGCACCCTCAGAACAGTGCGTGAGGTCCCCCGCAAGCAGGCCTGCATCTCAGGGACCCAACACGGGGTCCCCCATAACTGTTACTGGCACCCCAAAAAAATTCATAAAATGTATCGTAACTCAAGTAAAACTCAGAAAATCTGCATGTGAACCACCATAAACTACACTGAGTACGAGCACCCCTAAGTTAGATCCAAACCCCTGCTGGGTGCACACACCCCTAAATCTGACACCAGATCTTACCACTGCACAGTGATGCCTTTGTGCAAGTGTTTGTATGCCTACATTCGGGTGGCGGATAGTATGAGGGATTTGGGTGGTCATTTCCCTACTGGAAGGTTGTGCAGTCGGATCGCTGAATGCGTATTGTTCTGCGCAATACTGGACGTGTGATGGACTGCCTGCTGCTATCCCTCATATGCCCACTTTTTCGCATGTTCTACCCCATTTTCGATGTTACACCCCCTTCCCCACACAAACCACGCCTACGCTCTGCGTGGTGTCTTGCGCAAGGCACTTGGCCGCTCACAGGGGTGTGCCGGGCCGCTACAAAATCCAAGCAAGTCCAAGGTAAATCCTGCGCATTTGATTCCATGGATTGACAATTACGCATGCAGTTTGGCACACACGGTCCATATTTTCCTGGCAAATACTTCCATGAATCAGGCCCTAGTTCTTGTCTCATGCCAAAGTGTCAATAATGCCTCAGCATTATTAAAAATGTGAATTATTACTGCTATTTCTGAGTAGTAAATTTAAAAACAAGACATGAAATCATGCAAAACTACAATCGAGGTAACCGTACATGTTTGTTTGAATGTTATGCCAACAGTGGGAGGTACAGAAGACTCAAGGAGTTATGGAGTCAGAATCATGTGGTTTGTGGCATTTCTGAAGTAGAGACTCTCACAACTGCATTTTGTTCTTCCCTTTAGAGATCTAGAACTGCATGCTCCAGAAGGTATGGGGCATATTAGCATGTACTGCACACAGCACACACATCCTAAGCTTCCATAGCCATTCCACAATATACAGAGAAAACACATTTCTCTATGAATCCCCCATAACACCAGCTTTTTCAAAAACACTTAAGGTGAAACTGCCCTTCCCTCCCTTCACCATTCGCACCTGACTGAACATTGACTGCAGAGGTTTTCAGTTTAGAGCCCACCAGGGGCCATCAATGGGACGTGGCACCATGTCACTGCAACACCTTACTTGATAATGTAAATGTGTTCCATCAGTGTGAATACCAAACTGCTGAATGGTGACACTTCAAACGGAAAAAAGTAAGCCATTTGGATAATGCAACTCCTGTCCATTTAACAATGACATATGAACTGCTTAAAACCACTGAGATAGCCAAGTGAGCCTTTACTGCCAGTTAAATTCTGAACAAAGTATTAGCCAAGACGATGCCAGATACCAGAGAACCGTTCTCGAAATGGAGTCCACCAGGTTCTTCAGCTGGCAGGGAACAAGGCCATGCAAAAGGTTAGCATTTATCAATAGACCAACCGTGGGAGGTAAAGAGCTTGCTATTGAATAGAAGATGACTCAGGCGGCAAAGGATAATGTGAGTTCAAAGACCAAGAAAATCCAAGTAGCTCATTTAAGAGCTATGTTAACTTCACGGCCCCACGTAATTAGCTGCACTTGTTTTGTCCTTCTTTTACTTTAAACTACGAGATTTTCCAAAGTGTCCTTGTTATTGTTGTTGCAAGAGGTTGACTCTGAATGGCTCTACAGTACTTACTGTCTGTTGTGTGCTTTTCACGGCAACTCATTGCAACCATTTCCACTAACTGTGTCTTATTTATTCGTTCTTGTTATCTGGAGGGTTTGATACTGTCGTTTGTGGTCTTCCTGTAGGTGACAGTCCATGATATTAATATGCTGTGTGTGTCTATTTTTTAGGGTCAACATCTCCGTCAGTGTTTGACGTCATCTTGGATGAGGCATTGCCTCTGGATGACACCATCAAGTCATAGGAATGTCAGGGGCTGGAGCAATGTGCCGATGATGACGCCATGTGGCAGAGTGGTAAGCAGTAGATCTTGAGGATGAGGCTGATGTTCAGCAAGTACAGGAATGTCACTCACCTGAAGAAGGACTTTCAGGACCCTCAAGATATCCCACCACCGGCACGGCTGTCTCTGCACTATTGGATGCACACTAAGAACCCATTAGTGACATTTGTGCCTTTGAAAGAACAATGCAAGGGAGGACAGTTCAAAAGAAACATAGGGGTGGCTATGACAGACTTGCAATATATATTGCAGTGATATGCCTGTCTGAACTTTCAATTGTAGCTGGTTTTGACAATCTAGTATAAGTCTGCGAAGGTCACCGTTCTTCACCACACTGACCTTTTAGATTAATGTAACAACTAACCACACAGTTACAGAGGGACTGTGTGGTCTGTGTCTGTGCTCGTGTGGATGTGTGTGAGTGTGTGTGTGTGCAAGGGAAGAATATTTGTCAGCTGTGCCAAATATTTTCATACATGTCTCATGATGTTCTTTTAGTATAACCCGAATGAAATGAGACCAGCTCTGACATATATTGCTGAGACACGCTTCATAACTTTTTTCTCAATTAAACTTGGGCCGATACATGGCATTTTGCACAGAAATCGTCTAAGTGCTGTGCACCGAGAAGGACACTGCAAGAGCCTGCGTACAGAAAGAAATGTTATGTTTGTTATGTTAAAGTTGTTCGTACCGAGGTACAGCGCAACCGACACCCAAAGGCAACCTGGCGCTATGACTGAAAGCAACAAGTATAAAAAAATCACGAGAAAGAGCTAGAATAGCAGAGTTTTCAAAGCCTTCCTAAAAGGTATATGAAACGAACAGGCATGGAGAGAAAACCAAAAGGGCATTCCACAACATGGCAGCTCTAACTGAGAAAGAACGGCATCCAATTCTCGCACGGCAAACTCTAGGGACAGTCAAAAGGGAGTGAGCCGCAGATTGCAGTGCACGGGCAGGAACATATGGTCGAAATTTTGACTGCAGATACTCCGGACTAACAGCATAGAAGGCCTTATGCACTAAACAAAGAGATTTGAAATGCACACGCTTAACAACAGGGAGCCAATGGAGGGACCTGAGGACAGGTGCAATATGCTCCCAGTACGGGGTAGCAGTGGCAAAATGGGCAGCAGAATTTTGAAGCACCTGTAGACGATGTAATAGGTAATCCAGTTGAGCCAGATATAAAGAATTACAATAGTCGATCCTGCTGAGAACCAGAGCAGAAACCACTGAGGCCCCACAAATGGAAAGGAATTAATTCCTAAGTATTTTCAGTTGAAAGTGGGCAGCTTGGCAAACTGAACCAACCTGAGAGGCCATGAAGAGAGAGGCTGATAACTTAACACCTAGGTTTTTAACCGTCACGACTGCCACTGGAAAGGTGCCAAAAGCAGAAGGCCAGAAAGATGGAGTCCAAAGAGAGGGAACAGTATGAGAAACCACAACCATGAACTCAGTCTTGTCACCATTAAGTTTCAGCCTATTCTCGCTCATCCAGCATCCCACGGCTAAAAGGCAATCTCGCAGCGGAGTAGCATGGGGTAGCATGACACAAATCCAGCCGAACCAAGATCTGGATGTCATCAACATACAAGTAGCATCTAAAGCTGTGGGAGCGGATAAGAGCGATCAGAGTCTGAATATAGATATTAAAAAGTATGGGAGATGAGGCCAAGCTTTGCAGGACCCCACATAACAAAGCCGCCACCGCAGTAAGAGAAGGTTGGAGCAGCAGACGCTGTGAGCGATCATATAGAAAATAACAGAACCATGACAGAACAGGTCCTGACATACCAGCAGCTAACAAAAGACTGATACGAATGGGGTGATCGATGATATCAAATGCAGCGAGAGATCTAAAAGGATCAATGCTCCCACTCCACCCTGATCAGCAATAAGAGTCAGATCATCAAGACCGAAAGAAAAATGTGTGCAAAACGTATTCATGGGATTGTTCGTGCAAAGTACCCGTATTCGCAAGTCACAGCTGGAACACCCCCTCACGACCACACGCAAAGCAGGAAACTGCCAGTTCAGCTACCTCTGAGTGCTCCCCCAAACACAAATACATGCAACCTTCAAACAGTGCATGGGTTCCCCCATAAGCAGTCCTGCAACTCGTAACTCGTAGCTCAGCAATAACTCGTGAAATGTGCGTTTGAACCCACATACATTGTTCCTGCACCCCGCTACACAGCTTACGTGCACCACTACGTTACATTGGAACCACAAATAAGTACATGCACCGCAAATTCCGACATGCTATCCCCCCTGCGTGCTGAAAATCCTTTGTATGTTGTACTTGAGCCAGCCTTCGGGTGGCAGATCCAATCAAGGACTTTGTGGGATGTATTTACCCATGCATCCGAGCCATACCTCAAAACTGTGCAGTACTGACATGGAAAACATCATGATGGCCAGAGCTTCCCAGAAAATGCACAGGGAAATGCATGAAGAATAGGCTGCCACTCATTTTTGCCGATGTTATGGGCACAGAAGGACACTGCCTAAAACCACCATTGGACTACCCACACAGTAGTCTGAAACCATTGGGAATGGCAATGCTGATTGCCAAAAGCAAACCCATAACTGTTGGGAATTCATTTTCTTAAATCCCAAAAAGGGGTGCAGTACCAGTACTCACCACTATCCAAAAGCCGGCGTTTTAAAACAACACCAGATTTTACTTTTTGCAAAACTGAATAGATGAACCCAAAACAGGCCAAAGAAAGACTTACTGAGAGGTGGATCCAATGTAAAGTTATATTCTGAAGTGACTTGAAGGTTTATAACAAGACTGGCTGAGCTGGGGATTTCAGCAGTTTAAGTAAATTTGGACTGAAAGACATTAAAAATCTCAAGGTTTAAGAGAAATGAGTGACCTACTTTGAGTGTCACATAGGTTGCAATTGTTTAAATGTCATAGTTTTGAACTTAGAATCAGCATTCTAGCTGCATATGTAAAAAAATTGTATTGACTTAAACTGGGGAACAAAAAGTGACATTTTATCTGAAACTTGGCTTAAGGAACTGAATTCTGCCTGGCAACTACCCCCATCAGGAGTGAAACTTGAGTCACAGCTGTGTTCCCAGGCCAATCTGCCTTTTGCTGGCCACACTAAGGATATGCCATCTCTCTGATAATTGAATTAAGGGGAACCTCCACAGAATACAGGAGCTCTGAACAAAGCCCTCTCCTGACTCAGGCAGATGGTTTATTGCAGATATCGTAAAAGTAGCTTCCTCCTGAAGCAAAGGGGAGGGGCACTGCCTGTGAGAGCAAGCTGGCTTGGCAGAACTGGAAAAACCAGAAATTCAACCTTGTGCTGGAGGAAAACCACACCCCTTTGGGGCCAGAACATAACTCTAAAAAGATGAATAACTCATAGAGCGGACATGTGAACATTTTATAAATGATACCATAATTCTTGTGATTTTTCTGCCCACATTTTAAGACGTGCTAGGACCCGGTGGTATGTTCAGGGGGGTTTTAGCGGAAAAGAGGATATTACTCAAAATGTGTGCATGTGAAAAATCTGACACTTCATCAACTAATGTCCATACTCCTTGCGCACATGTGTGTAAATTTGGGGTAATGTACGGTATTGCAAACCAGTTAAAAAGTGCAAAATATTGCCATTTCTGAATGCAAGCTCCCAGGAAGAGCAGAGTTTGAACAGGAGATACCTCCTGTGATATGTGAGGGGTGCGTGTTATTTTAAAACAATATGTACCTCTGCAAATATGTATTTGGTTCAAATCTAGATTTGTGTGTAAGTTGACAGGAGGAGTGGACTTTCTGCAAGCCATAAAATGACATCACTCTGACACAACTTAGCTCCCCCAATCAAGTGAGAAATGGAAGTTTGACCAATTAGAAGCTGAGAGAGAGGTAGGGTCAGTGTTGCTCACACACACCCATTTTCAAAACACATAAAAGCAGAGAGACAGGACAGATAGGGACTTTTCAAATCCATTTGCAGCTGGAAGCTCTGCCGGGAAAATCCATACTTTACCTCCATCAATCTCCAGAGAAAGCTGTGCAGAAAGATCCAGACTTTAAATCCCTCAATTTTCAGAATCCAGAGAGAGAGCAGACCCAGATCACTGTGAAGTGCAGAGACCAGAGTCCCGTCTAAAACCTGACCAGATCCATGGCGAGGCCCATTTCACTCAAGAATATAGTGTGAGTACCTAGAAAACTGTGCAGAACCAATCTCTTAGTTAAAATAATATAATCCAAGCTATTTTAATCTAAGTAGAACTGCCTCCTAACTGTCACCTGTCATTTGTAAAGCTGTCACTTGTCATTTTCTAGTTGCAAGCTGCACTTGTCTTTTTGAACTTTAAAATTTTAAATCTGAAAAACGACCTTTATTTAATCGCTCATATCTCCGCGACCGTTTGTGCTAGAGACTTGCAGTAACTTTCATCTGGAAGCTGAGATCCTAGGCTTTCCCCAAAACGATAGTGATAGTCCTTGTAGTTCCTCTGTAATCGCGCCAGACGCATCCGCGAATTTTGCCGCGATTTGAAAATTTCTCCACTTGCAAAAAGATAGCTGCTTTTGCTTTCCTCTGAAAAAAAATCGTTTGCCTCATAAAAACTATCCCTGCATCACTGCTAGAGTGAGCCTGAGCTAATATTAACTTGATTTCACTCACCCTGAACCTCTAAAGGGAATTAAAAGCATTTTAGTATATTTTTTTCTTCATTTCCAGCACATTTAAAAGCATTTTGCCTGTGTTTTCAACTTCTGTAGTCTAAGTTGCTGGGTGAACTGAATTACATTTGAATTGCATTTCTGAGAACTGTGTGCTTCCTTCCATTTCCTTGCATTGCATGAAAGGGGGGGTGAATTGCCAGAGAAAAGTGATTACATTGTTTTGTTGAAATTATATTGAGTATTTTCTATACTGCATTTCATTCATTCAACCTTGCATTTCCTTGAACCCTATAAAACATTCTCTTCCACATTATTCTTCTGTCCCTATTTACCAGTGTGCTATCTTATCCATTTCATGTCAACTCCTTAGTGATTATAAAGAAGTGTGCTAGTGCCAGATTCTCCGTTGTTAATCTTTATCATATCAGATTAAGTGTGATATTCAATTATTAATTTATTATAAAGTGTGATAGATATATATTGCTTTACTTCTCAAATAAACCTTTTAATTTGCAAAACAGAACTACTTCTTGGCTCAGTGGGGTCAGGAGGATTCCAAGAGAGGGGTGTTATATAGGGGTAGTCATCCAGAACGCATGAACTGGACATAAAGATATATCAATAAGGGTTTTCATTCAGTATTCTAGACTAGGCGTTGACTTGGCTGTAGTGCTGAATTGAATCCTCTTACAAATTGGGGGCTCGTGCCGGACGTTTGGGTTAGAATACCACTTGTGCAGCTTAATACAGTGTGCTAACTGACGGGATACATACATCCAGTCGGATCACCACGCTGCATCACGCTGTGAAGCATTCCTCAAAAGGGACACTCCAAGAAAAGTTCTGTTCTGCAAAAATAAAATACTAACTTCTGTAACTTCTGTAAGTCAGGACAGAGACCAATCTCTAGAATGACGACCTTAGTAGACATGAAAATAGCCAGAGAGCACTTCTTACATAAGTTATTTGTGAGAGGTGAATGGGCTGAGCAGGGCCAGGAGGCCTGGTTGCAGGCCATCACGCGACAGGCCACTGAAACAGGGTCAGACTTATGGAGAGCTCAGGGTCCATTACATGTGGCCCTGAGTGAACTATATATGGCTCCTAAGGCCAAAGATGAACACGACAAGATTGTTAGGATAGCGGCATATTTATATTTATATATGGGAGCCATACAGAATAAATGTGCTGAAGGCCATGATCTGGCAAAAAGGCAACAGATGGCGTTAGAGAAGGCCCAATCTGATCTGGACTCTTCTGAGCAAAGGCTGCACAGAAGCCAGGAGTCAGAAAATGAGACCAGACAGTACATCACTAAAATAAAGGAGGATATGGATGTGCTGCAAAAGGAAAAGTCAGAACAGGATACCAGATTTCGGGCCTTGCAGAAGGAACACCAAGAAGGTTTGGACTCCCTACTGCAAAGCCAGAAAAAGCTGGAGCAACAACTGGACTTCAACAGGGTATGTGCTGAGCAGGTAGTCACCCTGCAAGGCCACCTAGATAGGGAAAAGGCAGAAAGCAATAAACTGATTCTGAAAGACCTGGATACCCAGGCAGAGTTTGATGAAGAGCGCCGGAAAGCTTGTGCCCTTCAAAGGCAGAGGGACGACCTGGCAGCACAGATGCAGGCTCTCAGTCAGGAAAGAGACACTTTAGGCCAGGAAGTCTGCCACTTAAAAAAGGAAATTGAAGAAAATCACCTGGCCCTCCAGGGGCTGGGTGACCTCCAAAAAGAAAACCAGAACTTGGTAGAGCACACCAGAAGGGTGGAAGATGCTCTGGCAAGAAAGGAGCAGGCCGGTAGGGATGGGACTCAGGAGGTAAACCTCCTGCAGCAAAGACTGGCCCAGTTCTCCAGGACCAACCAGGAAGCACAGAGGGAAAATGATGCCCTCTGTCAACACAATGATAGGCTCCAACAACAGGTAGCGATGCAGGAGAGACTGATAGAGTCTAGTAAGGCCTTGACTGAGGAACTGAAAGCACAAATGCAGGCTCTTGCATTGCAACAGGGAGCAGGGGTGGATAGAGATGAGGTCCGCTGGGAAAGAGAGACTCCTGACCATAACCTCAGGAGCCCTAACACCAGGGGCCTTCATCTCTCCCAGTCCCTGGACTCTACCACCCCCATGTCCCCTGGCACACATGAGCACAGGGCCACAGGGATGGCAGATTACTATCCAGCTAAAAGTATGGGGCTCATAGGCCAGTACCACTCAGGAATGGAGGGGTGGGCATCCGGGTATGGGCACCCAAGTACAGTACAGTTCAGTGGGGAACCCCAGGAGAGTAGGCCCCTTAAGGGCATCCTGAAAACCTCTGCCCAGTTAGGTCAGTGGGGGGGGGTACCCAGCAAATCCTGGCAGCAAGGAGGGATCTGAAGACTCCTCTGAGCGGTACAGGAAACAGGAGACCAGGTCCCCACATTCTGCCAGCCATTCCCAGGCTCGCAGAATCCGGGAAAACCTGGAAGATCTGACGGGAACCTCTGGGAGCAGTGCCTCTGAGTCAGAGGATGAATGGACAAGGGTTACCCGAACCAAAAAGGCCAATAAGGCAAAAAGGGCCTTGCTTAAGGACACCTTAAAGCAGATTAAGGCGATCAGGAGCGTCATCACGCCTTACCATAAGAACGCTAAGTATTCTGTTTGGGAGCACTTAGAGTTGTTTGAGCAAATGATGGAGACTTTCCATTTGAAGGACAGCCAAAGCTGTATTCAATATGTAAAGTGGACCTTCTCCCCGGAATACTCCAGTTTCTTTGCGGGGCTGGAGGACCAAAATCATTTAAGATGGTCCACCTATAAGGCGGCCATCTTGAAACATTTTTCCATTCATAGAAATCCTCAAGAGGCTCGCAAGGCAGCCTACAATTTGCAATGTGGGGAGGATCAGGCCCCACAAGAATTTGTGCAAGAACTGAAACGTGCTTTTGCGCAGACCACCAGAAGGGTGCGCACAGACAGTAGAGAATTCATAAATACATTTTTTCATGCCTTGCCCAAATACATAATGACCCAGCTCGTGAGGGATTTTCACGAGAAAAGATCTTTAGACTGGGTCCTTGAACAGGCTACCCGGATCTATGAGGTGCAGAAACCGGTAGATAGCAAAAATAATGCTCAGAAAAACCCCAAAGCCAACAGCACCCCTGCTGCTGCCAAGGTGGCAGAGGTAAAGGTCACCCCCGTTTTAGAGTTGGAGATGGGGGGGCCTAAAAACCTACCTGCACCTAATAATGCTAGGCCCAGAAGGTCCTCGGGCCAGTCACAGACAGGGAGCCAGGGAGGCAGCCCCACAAATGGGGTCCCTCGCTCTCCTGATTATGTAAGCCCCCGTTACAAGGGAAACAGACCCATCCTGGGTTATGTGTGGACTCCTCCAGCCCAAGGGGGGAGATCCAGCCAAGAACCTAACCCAGGGAACTTTCCCCCTAACTTCCCACCGGAGGGCAGAAATTCTCCGAATCCTGGGCAGAACTTTTTCCCCAGGTATCCACCCAATTTCCAACCCCAAAATCATCCATCCTTCTTTCCCCAATTCCCTGAGCCCAGACAACCTAATCCGGGAGAAGGGAGGCCAAGGGTGGAGGGGTACCCAAATCTTCCCAACCCGGGGTATTACCAGAGGAGGGACAGCTACCCTTCCCGGGATCAGCCCAGGGGAGAAAACAGGGCCCCGTATCAGCCTGAGCGGGTTTCCCAGTTAGAGCGCCAGGTTCAAAACATGGCGCGGGATCTGGGTCACATACTGAGGGCTCAGCAGAACCCTCAGATCGGCATGCCCGCGCAGAACGCACCCAACTCTGGACCTGGTGCCCCAGAACAATGACGGGGGCAGCACCCCGATAACTCACCGGTTCCCAGGGAGGAGGCACAAAGGGAAGGGGGGTGTAAAGCCTTGGAGGAAGCTTCCTTCCTCACTTGTAAACAGCCCCTGGAAACCCAGGAACCGGAAACAAAATCTCTTGCCCCTGAAAGTCTGCCTCCTAAGGAGCAGAGGGGGGGTAGGAGAAACAAAAGACCCAAACAGACTCAGTTTGAGGAGGAGGTACAGGTCTTCCAATTTGAGGGAGAGGGATCCTCAGAGGATCCTGGGAAAAGGATCTTCTCCTTCAGAGAGGGGGGAACTCCTCCCAAAGAAAAATGGGTCTCTAGGGATGCAAATCCAGACTGGGGAGATGTGGAGACTGAGCTACCGCCGCCCACTATCTCATCCCAGAACCAACAGCAAGAAAATCCCCTGGTTCAAACCCATCCTGGTGACTGCCTCCAAAAAGGGGGGGGCGGCCCAGAACCGGAGCCAGGGGAACCCAAAATGGCTCTGATCTCCAGTTGCCAACTTTTTCTTTCAGATTCCCAAGGCTCTCCACAGAATTCTGCCCAAATCTCTTCGCTAGCGATGTCCAAAACCAGAAAGTTAGCCCACCAGTTGTCCAAAAATGTACATTATCTGTGCCCCCTTGAGGAGAAGGAGGGAAGATATTATGCCCCGGTACAAGTACAGGGGCAGGGTACAATTTTGGCACTGGTGGACACTGGATCTCAAGCTACCCTTCTGTCCAGAAGGGCCTTTGACGAACTGAATGCAGGAAGGGGAGAGAATTACCAAATTCCTCTCACCTCTCTTCCTGGGCAACTCCAGAACTTTGACGGGAAGGAAATTCCCGTCGAGGGGACGGCAGATTTGGACATTAAAATTGGGCGACACAAGTTGAAACACCCGGTCATAGTTGTGACCCCAGAGGGCACCCCTTGTTTACTAGGGAATGACCTCCTGAGAAGGTTGTCACCCCTAATAGATTGCGTAAACAGGGTCCTCTGGACCCAGACTAGCCGACCAATAAAATTAAAACAGAGTGTCAACCATGTTAGTTTAAACGGCACATGCCACATGGTTGAACAAAAATCTGACCAAGTAGAATTTCACTTCCAGAATAGCCAAATTCCAGACGTGACAGTAATAGCAGTAGGACAACAGACTGGTGATGGGGGGTCCTCTCTATTTCTGAAAATCAACCTTCCTTCCAGTTTAAGGTGGTATTCCACACTGGAAGGAAACACTCTGAGATTCTATACTAATCCACAATCTGAAACTCCCACTCCTATAGTCCAGAAAGATGCGAAATCAGCTCAGAGCCTGGCTGATATTCAGCAAATTGGAGAGCAGTTGTTCATCCCTGTCCAGTTAAATGATGGGAAGGACTCTGTTCTCGCTCGAGTGTGTGTGAACAACGGTAAGAGCTTCATCAGCGAAGCCATGTTCCGCCAACTCCCAAAAGATCCAGCCATTCCCACCTTCAAACTGATAGACAAATGGGAAATGGACCTGGAAGCACCTAATTCCAAACATCTCCTGCCAAGCAGGTGTATGCTCAAAATCTCCATTGGCAACAAGAGCATTGTCCATAATTGTTGGGTCGTGCGAGACGTCCCTGCCGCCTTTTACTTAGGCAGTGACATTCTCAATCGCTTTGCCATTAGTTTGGACCTAATAAACTTCAAAGCTTGGTCCCGATTAGCGGATAATCCCATGGGCTTTGATGATCCAGAAAAAGCATTTAGTTCAGCTCAATTGCTACCTTATGCAGTTGAAATTCAGATCAAAGAGGACGTCACCATCCCAGAAAGGACCCGACAATTCTCCCTGGAAGTGAAAGTTAAAAGAGGACAACATTTGAAAAACCCTGATGCTTACATACATCTAAACGCTTCTCTCCAACAGCAAGGGTTGGGGGTAAACCCAACACCATTAGTCAACATAGAACATGACACCATTCCAATAGAGGTGGATAACAGCGACTTAAAGAGTATTACTCTAGCCGCAGGCACCATTATTGGAATGGCGGTTGATGCCCGACATTTCTCCATTGATCTTGGAAATGAACTGTTAGGGCCAATCCCCAAGGACTGCATTGACAGTGACAGTGATGACAATACGACACCAGACAGGATTTTTACCCGGCATGGGGGGAACTTCCTGGTGTACACTTCTTGCCCTTATGGTAAGGAAGATGTGACTTGTGACTTCAGGAGGGATGAGGTGATTTTCCAGGTCCATGAGGGCTGCCTTTCCCACCTGAAGCCTCCAGTCCAAATCAGCACTCTGACCAGGGACTTCTCCACCCAGCTGGAGGAGGCCGCTGAAATAGCCAAACCAGAAGTCTTCCCAGGCTTCAGGCAGATGGTGGAAGAGAGAGTCAACCTAGCTGATGCCTGTGTGACTCTGGAACAAAAGCAAAAGTTGAAACAAGTTTTCTTGGATTTCCAAGATCTCTTTGCGGTAGACTCATATGACTGTGGTCGCACTGACATCCACACAACAACAATCCCCATGGACCCTGGCATGACTCCAGTGTTTGTGAAGCAATATCGCTTGCCTCTCGCATCAATGGAGTCCCTTACTGAAATAATTAAGAACCTTGAGTCCCGGGGAATAATCTGTCCCATCCACAGCACCTTCAATAATCCGGTGCTGGGAATATTAAAGCCAAACGGCCAGTGGAGACTCTGTGCCGACCTCAGGGAGCTCAACAAACGGGTCCATACTTCCCGATGGCCTCTTCCCTACATTGACCAAGGGCTGGCCCAGATTCAGGGGTCACAGGTATTCACTGCAATAGACCTGACCAAAGGATACTGGACCGTGCCTGTCAGCAGGGAGGACCAATACAAACTGGCTTTTACCTTTGGGGGCCAGCAGTACACATGGACCCGGACTCCTTTCGGATATCTCAACTCCGGCAATGAATTCAACATTTTCCTACATAAGGCCATGCCCGACCTGGGTGCGATGGGTAACCTGGCTTATGTAGATGATGTCCTCATCAAAATTTCATCTGTGGAGGAACACATAGCGGAGATCCGTTATGTTCTGACCCAGTTGAGGGCCGCCGGAGCAAAACTTTCCTTTCAGAAAGCACAGTGGTGCAGAACCCGTGTTAATTTCTTGGGGCATGAGATTACTCCTCAGGGTCTCTGTCCCCAGGAAAAGAAAGTGGAAGCACTTCAGAAACTGAAAGACCCCACAACTCTGCGGGAACTAAGGAGCCTCCTTGGACTGACTAATTACAGCAGAAAGTTCATTGAGGGCTACGCAGAGATCACCAGACCCCTGATTCATCTCCTGAAGGGGGGGGTCAAGTGGGAATGGGGTCCAGAACAAGCCGAGGCAGTAAGACAACTCAAAAGAAGCCTCTCACAAGCGCCCTGCCTAGCTTACCCTGTCAGAAACAAGGAGTTCTTCCTGGAGACGGGGTTCTCTAATACGTGCTTGACGGCAGTATTATACCAAAAGCATGACAAGGTCAATAAAGTAATCTCCTATGCGAGCAAAACTTTATCCTCTGTGGAGGAAAAATTCAACGATTGTGAGAAGGCACTCCTGGCAACGGTGTGGGCATTGAATAATTACCGCCCGTTTATCCAGGCGGAACACATCATAGTGGAGACTCCACACCAGCCTCTGCAATATCTCCAAAGTGACAGAATCCGGGCCGGAAATGTGAGTAATTCCCGAATTACTTCCTGGATTCTGTCAATGCAAGGCTTTCCTGTGGAGGTCCGATATGGCCAAAACAAGAAGAGTCCCCTCGCGCAAGGTCTGGCTGACTTGCATGATTGTGCCAGAGAAAATTGTCTCGAGGACGAAAGTCTAAAAATCAAGGACAACATGGAGGCATACCTTAATTCCCCACACAAAGTCTTTGAAGAGGACAAGTGTGAGGGAATGCCCACTGTCTATGTGGATGGATGCTCTTACCATGTTGACAACAACGGGGAGAAAGAACTGGTGGCTGGCGTAGGGAATGCATGGGTGAATGAGTCCCCAGAACCCTCCACTGGATACAAAATTGGTCCCCGAAGTAGTCAGGTGGCAGAATTGATGGCTGTGCATCAGGCCATCCTCACTGCTGTCCAGCATCAACTCCACGAACTGGTCATAATCACAGATTCGGATTATGTACGGAACGGGTTCGTGGAGCACCTGGTTAATTGGAAAGCCAGAGGCATGTTATGTGCTAACAACAAACCCTTGAAACATGGGAAGTTGATCCAAAACATTGATGATCTGGTCACCTCGAATGAGATGACCATCTATTGGAAAAAGATCAAGGGTCATTCCAAAGTAGAGGGACCAGACAAAACTGGAAACGACTTAGCTGATCAGCTGGCCAAAACCGGGGCCATCCAAGGGGATCTAATTGAGATTGAGTCCCTGTTGGGGGAAATCCAGGTCACTGCTATCACTAGGTCCCAGACAAATGCTCACAACGACCTTTCAATTGCACAATGGAGTAAGGAGACCCCTGATGCTGATTTGATCACAGCTCAGAAGGGGGATCCAGTTATTGGTAAGTTTTACCAGCACCTTGAGGACCCTGAGAACTTTCCCCTGACGGATACCGATTACACTGGGAAAGAGGACCTAAGAGTGTTGATGAAATGTCCAAAAATGTTCCGAATCCAAGACGGTTTGCTGGTAAGGAAATCCAAAGCTGGCCACGATCAGTGGGTGGTTCCTACCTCATTCCGAAGCCTGATGTTAAGTCACGCCCATGATGCGGCCACCGCCGGTCATAGGGGGTTTCACACAACATTGGAAATCTTAAGAGAGGTTGCATACTGGCCACACATGGGGCAGGACCTCGACCAATACTTGAAGGGGTGTCTTGTGTGTGCACAATTTCAGCCATCATCCCTCACGCACCGTGCGCCTCTCCAAAAGAGGGGGATGACACTGCCATGGTCAGATTTACAAATCGACTTTGTAGGCCCTGTGATTCGCTCTGCTAGGGGGAATAAGTACATGTTGACCATCACATGCTTGTTCACCAAGTGGGTGGAATGTCTCCCAGCCCCAAATTGCAAGGTAGAAACCGCAGCTGCCTTGATGATTAACCACATCTTTTCCCGTTTTGGTCTACCTCAAAGGATTGAGTCAGACAGGGGTAGCCACTTCACCAGTGAAGTAATGACAAAGATGTGGGAGATACTGGGGGTCAAAAGGAAGTTGCATATTGCTTATAGACCAGCTTCTTCTGGGGCAGTAGAGAGATATAACCGAACCATTGTGAGCATATTAAAGAAGTTTGTGGCAGATTCTGGGCCAAGTTGGGATATCCGATTACCTCTGGTCCTAATGGCCATCAGATCTACCCCTTCATCTGCAACCAAAATTTCACCATTTGAGTTGATGACTGGACGCAAGATGGTGCTTCCACAGCATTTGCTCTATAGGACCCAAGAGCAGACACTGATAAATGCCTCCACTACTCATGAGTATGTGGAGAATTTAAGGAAACACCTTCAACATGCTTTTGCTTATGCTCAGCGGAATCTAGAAAGATCGGCTGATAGCATGAAGACCCATTATGACCTGAATACTTCCAGGAAGGAATATCAGGTGGGAGACCGGGTCTATCTATACAACTTCCAAAGGAACCAGGCAAAGCAGCGCAAATTTTTGCCTACATGGAAGGGACCCTTTGAGATCATCGACAAGATCTCTCCTGTGGCCTACAAAATCCACATCCCCAAAGGTCCTTTGGCAGCGGGGGAAGACAAGTGGGTCCACATAAACCAGTTGAAATGTTGCCATCCCAGGCACACTCTGCAACAACTGGAGGAATCCTCTGGAATCCTAGCGGGAACTGTCTCAGACTAATTCAGTTCCAACCATAAAACATACCACATCTAGTCTCTAAAATATTGTGATTTGCATGAAACTGTCTCTTAGTTATACTGTTTTTTTTTTCAAAATAAGAATGTAATGTTTTGTTATGATGAAATGCATATGCTGCCCCACTATTTCAACAGTGGTGGAACAACGTCTATGAGTAGGTATTGCCGCTTTTGCTTTATCATCCTAGGAGAGATGAAACCATGGAGAATGACCAAGGAGGACGATCCGGAGACCGCGAGCAGAGACGCAACGGGCCCGGGGTACCGCCCAATCTTCCCATCAGGACCGGCGAGGAGAACCGATCGATCAGTACCGGATGGAGGAAAAGATGCTGAACTGTGCCATCTATTGGAAGAAGATGAGGAAACATTCCAGGTCTTGCGAGTCCCATTCGTGAAATAGAATGGCCATCGCAAGAGGGGGGCTTGTGGGATGTATTTACCCATGCATCCGAGCCATACCTCAAAACTGTGCAGTACTGACATGGAAAACATCATGATGGCCAGAGCTTCCCAGAAAATGCACAGGGAAATGCATGAAGAATAGGCTGCCACTCATTTTTGCCGATGTTATGGGCACAGAAGGACACTGCCTAAAACCACCATTGGACTACCCACACAGTAGTCTGAAACCATTGGGAATGGCAATGCTGATTGCCAAAAGCAAACCCATAACTGTTGGGAATTCATTTTCTTAAATCCCAAAAAGGGGTGCAGTCAGTACTCACCACTATCCAAAAGCCGGCGTTTTAAAACAACACCAGATTTTACTTTTTGCAAAACTGAATAAATGAACCCAAAACAGGCCAAAGAAAGACTTACTGAGAGGTGGATCCAATGTAAAGTTATATTCTGAAGTGACTTGAAGGTTTATAACAAGACTGGCTGAGCTGGGGATTTCAGCAGTTTAAGTAAATTTGGACTGAAAGACATTAAAAATCTCAAGGTTTAAGAGAAATGAGTGACCTACTTTGAGTGTCACATAGGTTGCAATTGTTTAAATGTCATAGTTTTGAACTTAGAATCAGCATTCTAGCTGCATATGTAAAAAAATTGTATTGACTTAAACTGGGGAACAAAAAGTGACATTTTATCTGAAACTTGGCTTAAGGAACTGAATTCTGCCTGGCAACTACCCCCATCAGGAGTGAAACTTGAGTCACAGCTGTGTTCTCAGGCCAATCTGCCTTTTGCTGGCCACACTAAGGATATGCCATCTCTCTGATAATTGAATTAAGGGGAACCCCCACAGAATACAGGAGCTCTGAACAAAGCCCTCTCCTGACTCAGGCAGATGGTTTATTGCAGATATCGTAAAAGTAGCTTCCTCCTGAAGCAAAGGGGAGGGGCACTGCCTGTGAGAGCAAGCTGGCTTGGCAGAACTGGAAAAACCAGAAATTCAACCTTGTGCTGGAGGAAAACCACACCCCTTTGGGGCCAGAACATAACTCTAAAAAGATGAATAACTCATAGAGCGGACATGTGAACATTTTATAAATGATACCATAATTCTTGTGATTTTTCTGCCCACATTTTAAGACGTGCTAGGACCCGGTGGTATGTTCAGGGGGGTTTTAGCGGAAAAGAGGATATTACTCAAAATGTGTGCATGTGAAAAATCTGACACTTCATCAACTAATGTCCATACTCCTTGCGCACATGTGTGTAAATTTGGGGTAATGTACGGTATTGCAAACCAGTTAAAAAGTGCAAAATATTGCCATTTCTGAATGCAAGCTCCCAGGAAGAGCAGAGTTTGAACAGGAGATACCTCCTGTGATATGTGAGGGGTGCGTGTTATTTTAAAACAATATGTACCTCTGCAAATATGTATTTGGTTCAAATCTAGATTTGTGTGTAAGTTGACAGGAGGAGTGGACTTTCTGCAAGCCATAAAATGACATCACTCTGACACAACTTAGCTCCCCCAATCAAGTGAGAAATGGAAGTTTGACCAATTAGAAGCTGAGAGAGAGGTAGGGTCAGTGATGCTCACACACACCCATTTTCAAAACACATAAAAGCAGAGAGACAGGACAGATAGGGACTTTTCAAATCCATTTGCAGCTGGAAGCTCTGCCGGGAAAATCCATACTTTACCTCCATCAATCTCCAGAGAAAGCTGTGCAGAAAGATCCAGACTTTAAATCCCTCAATTTTCAGAATCCAGAGAGAGAGCAGACCCAGATCACTGTGAAGTGCAGAGACCAGAGTCCCGTCTAAAACCTGACCAGATCCATGGCGAGGCCCATTTCACTCAAGAATATAGTGTGAGTACCTAGAAAACTGTGCAGAACCAATCTCTTAGTTAAAATAATATAATCCAAGCTATTTTAATCTAAGTAGAACTGCCTCCTAACTGTCACCTGTCATTTGTAAAGCTGTCACTTGTCATTTTCTAGTTGCAAGCTGCACTTGTCTTTTTGAACTTTAAAATTTTAAATCTGAAAAACGACCTTTATTTAATCGCTCATATCTCCGCGACCGTTTGTGCTAGAGACTTGCAGTAACTTTCATCTGGAAGCTGAGATCCTAGGACCCCAAAACGTAGTTCCTCTGTAATCGCGCCAGACGCATCCGCGAATTTTGTCCGATTTGAACATTTCTCCACTTGCAAAAAGATAGCTGCTTTTGCTTTCCTCTGAAAAAAAATCGTTTGCCTCATAAAAACTATCCCTGCATCACTGCTAGAGTGAGCCTGAGCTAATATTAACTTGATTTCACTCACCCTGAACCTCTAAAGGGAATTAAAAGCATTTTAGTATATTTTTTTCTTCATTTCCAGCACATTTAAAAGCATTTTGCCTGTGTTTTCAACTTCTGTAGTCTAAGTTGCTGGGTGAACTGAATTACATTTGAATTGCATTTCTGAGAACTGTGTGCTTCCTTCCATTTCCTTGCATTGCATAAAAGGGGGGGTGAATTGCCAGAGAAAAGTGATTACATTGTTTTGTTGAAATCATATTGAGTATTTTCTATACTGCATTTCATTCATTCAACCTTGCATTTCCTTGAACCCTATAAAACATTCTCTTCCACATTATTCTTCTGTCCCTATTTACCAGTGTGCTATCTTATCCATTTCATGTCAACTCCTTAGTGATTATAAAGAAGTGTGCTAGTGCCAGATTCTCCGTTGTTAATCTTTATCATATCAGATTAAGTGTGATATTCAATTATTAATTTATTATAAAGTGTGATAGATATATATTGCTTTACTTCTCAAATAAACCTTTTAATTTGCAAAACAGAACTACTTCTTGGCTCAGTGGGGTCAGGAGGATTCCAAGAGAGGGGTGTTATATAGGGGTAGTCATCCAGAACGCATGAACTGGACATAAAGATATATCAATAAGGGTTTTCATTCAGTATTCTAGACTAGGCGTTGACTTGGCTGTAGTGCTGAATTGAATCCTCTTACAACTTGCATAGGCATTTCCCAGCTGGGACATTGCACAATTGATTGCATGTATATGTCTTTTGATGCGCAATAATGGGTGTGCGAGGGCCTGCCTGCAGGCCGTCCCTCGGAAAACCCACTTCTTCGCAGGTTAGTCCACATTTCTGGTATTTCCGTCCCTACCCATCCCTCTGCACAGGCCACACCCACCCTCTGCTCGGATTCTCATGAAAGACCCTCGACTACAACACGATACTCTGAGCAACCATTTTTAGCCATGCACTTCCTCCAAGCCATCCCCCGCCCTTGTGGGTGGGGTTTACTGTATCCCTACAACCCACTACCAACACTTTACACAGAATGACTGCACTTGCCATTACACTGCCATCAGTCCACCACATTCACATCACTGCCAAAGTTACCTGCCATTGATGAATCCATGTGCCTTCCTTCACTGTATTTCAACACCGTAGTGTAGTTGCAGCCTGTGACAAGTGTATTTTATCATAGTGATTTCAATGAAATGCCAAATGACATGCATTGTACATGGCTCATGGACAGTAGTGTTGCGCTTCCATCTGGGTCTGGTTGACAGTTCGGGCATGGCTATGCTACGTGCCATCTGTCTGTTGGCATCTGTCATGTTTGTGGAAGGACTATGCCAGTCACAAGCTTGTGTGTGATGCAGGTGCTATGCACCATGCAGTACATGTCTTATTTTGCCATTTGACACGCATCCATGTCTGCTTTCAGGGTCCCGTTCCATTACATTGGCACTGCGTGTATGCCTGAGTTTGTATCATGTGTGACATGGATGCTTCATGTGTTGGCTGTCAACATTGTAATACCTCTGTGTGTGGCCTATGCTGTTAACATGTGTGTTCATGTCTTCTTTTGATTTTGTGCAGGTGACAAGGCACTGGAAGCAGTGGAGGAGGAGGAGATGTCAGAGGGGGTGGAGTATTCAGAGCCCCAACCAGGCACCAGGGGAGGCCGTGGTGTGGTAGGTCACGAAAATCCATTGGTGCTCCAGACCATCCTGACCAGGGGTGTCTCTGAGTACACCTCTAAGGAACCCTATGCCTCCAGTGCTGAATCAGATATTGAACCCTCATTGCTATCGCAGGTGAGTGATACGTCTGTGGATGCTGTTCTGTCCGACACACCTGCAGTGGGGGTAGACCCCTCTAGGGGCCAGTCAGTGTTGGTAAGTCCATCTGTAGTGGTTACGGATGCAGGGTCGTGCTCCACACTACTTGCTCTTGTTCCTGGGGCAGCTCAGCGAGGGAGGAATTTAGTCTTGCAACCACAGGCAGTGCCAGCGCTGCAAGGGCCAGGTATCCTTGGGCCTGACAAGTATGGTGTCCGGCAACACGGTGGCCGTGTGCCACCCGGGATTACTGTGTGGGAGAATTCCATGTCTGCCATTGCACAGCAACAGGGGGCATCATGTGAGATGATGGCTCAGGGTGTGGAAAGGATAGGCAATTATATTCTCCCCCCTGAAAGGCAAATGGAGCTCCAGCAACAGGCTGTGCGGTCCACATGCCACTCGCACAGGCAGGACATGTTGGCCGCCAACAGAGACCGACGGGCTAAACTAGGGGCTCTGTGCAGAGCCATGGCTGCAGAGGCACAGGCCCACAGGGATGCCCTGAGGGAAGAGAACACCTCCCTCAGAACTACTCTGGCGGCACTTGAGATGGGCCTTCTTAGGGAGAATTCTCAGGAAAGTGCTAATTTCCCTTACCTTTTGATACCCTCAGCAACTTTGCTGGATTTGTAGGATTTGAATTTTTCACCGGGAAAGAGAGTCAGCCTTTTTCCCCACTCTTTCATGTATTTTGATGTGTGTTTTACTTTTGTGTTCTTTGGATATGGAGTTTTAGACAACTCCATAGGCACCATCTTTTTCTTGTGTGTCACACAGCACCTTCAATGCAGTGGCACAGGGATGTCTTTCAGACTTTCCAAAGTTTAAATGCCTTCTCTGGGACTGACTACTGTCTCCCAGAGCACGTAAAGTTAAATTGACTTTGCTAGTCCTTTTAAATTTATAGACCCAGCACACACTATCTTCTGGAGGGGTTACTTAGCACCCCCTGTGCCTAAACACTCATGTAACAGTCGAATGTTACCCTTTCCTCTTGAAATGGCTGCTGGCAGTGGTTTTAAAACAAACTACCATGATTTTTCCTGACCATGAACATCGGTAACTAAAAATCGGTTCAGCCATGTTTTTCAATATGGTGCCCAAGGCCCCTCTGTAAAACCAGACCCTAGTCATCTTTTTTGCCGTTTCTTTTAGGAAAGGTTCTTCTAGTGTTTGTCTCTGCGCGCCAAACCAATTTTGGTCCCTTTGTTCGATGGCCTTTGGCAGGCTTCAATGCTGAAGCCCTCCTTTGACACCTGAGTGTCTGGGGTGGACAGGATGTGAGGGAGGTGCCCGAAACTCCCTGTGCTTAGTCTCCTAGGAGACCTGAATGCACTCTGGTATGATTGGCTGGCTGACTGTCCAGCAAGGACAGCCACCCTGCTGGGTGAGTGACAACTAGGCTGGAATGAATGGGAAAAAACTGTTTCAAATCAGGTCTCTGGGACATGGACGGCAGAGTCAACCACTGGAATGAAAGAACTGAAGACAAGCTGAAGGAAGACGACTGCTGCAACTCCTGGACTGTTGGTTTGCCCAGTGAAGCCCTGCTGCAGGTCTGAATTTCCTGAAACTCCCTCGACAGAGAAGCCATTTCAAGGATGACGTCTTCCCTTGAGCTTGTGGGAACAACCAACTCGCAAGCCACCTGCACACCATCTCCATACTGGTTGAATTTTCTTCAGAGTGCTGTTGAAAACTTGATGCCCAGTGAGAAGGATACCAATTTCTGGACTTTAAGGCACTCTCACCTTAAAACTGATGTTTAGCTAAGCTTGTGGCTTCCCTGGGCAGTGCAGTAAACTCCTGATGTCCTCCTTCTTGTCCCCACGACTTTAGCTCAGGAACAGCGAGATCTGCGGGAACTGCTTGGAACAACTGCCTCAGCTGCAGCTTTTTTTCATCCATAAGGTACTGTGCAAACGCGGTGTGGGAATCATTTCTGCTCTGGTGAAACTTTGTGAAACTTTCCCAGCTTTGGATTCTTGTTCGCTCCTAATCCGACAAATAACTCTTTTTCTGGCAAACTACTTCTAAGAACATTGGCAAAGACTTAACCGTTTACTACCAGAACTGTGCTGTCCTATACAAGACACTGAACCATTGACTTTGGCCCAGGCCTACTGAATTGAATTGCCTCTTGTAGTGAACTGAAACTATTTGCCCTGCCTCTGAAAGTAATTGTGTTTTGATTCTTATAATCTTTGTCTTTATACCCCTTTTGAAAGTTACTGAAGTGCCATTTTGCTCCTACTTCAGGGGAGCAAAACTTGTTCAGAAACATATTGGTTGTGTACTGTTGTGTATTATAGTGTGATATTGAGCTGCTCCTTGCTAGTGGAATGTTTTATAACTAAATGTGTAAATAAATGTATGTTCTTTTACCAAGAAACCTTGAGTAAGTGTTTTTTTGAACTACTGTGATTGCTAGTCCTTTGTGTAACATCTTGTACTGCTCATATCCCTCTTGAAATAAGTCTGACTGCTAAGCCACTGCTACACATAACTGTGTACTGAGGGCTTGTACCAAAGGTGAGATTGTGCTTACACCTGTAGTCTTAACTGTGTGTAGTGTTCCCAAAGTGTACTGCATGTAAATCTGCCTAACAGGCCACAGTAGACGGATGGAACAGCAGATGGAGCAGCTGACACAAAACATCTCTGCTGAACTCCATGCAACCTGGGAGGAGATCTGTGCGTCACATGAGGCCTTGCATGTGGAACTGCATGCAACCCAGGAGGAGATCCGTGCATCACGTGAGGCTGTGTAGGCGGAACTCCATGCAACACATGAGGTGCTGCATGGGGACCTCCATACCGTAATCCTGCAGAATCAGACCTTTCAGGCTCGCATGCTTGCTGCCATTGAGGAGCATACCAGGGCTATGCATGGTCAGCCTCCCTTGCCACGCTCACCTTCTAATGTTCCACCAGAGGGTGCCGACAGCTCTCCCACTATAGGCTAGCCGTGCAGGCCATGAACCCATGGAGGTTTTTTTTCTTCTCAGCATCCACACATGTGGGTGTTGAGGTGCACCCTGCGCCTCCTCCCTCCTTGGTTGACAATTCCCCAATCCACCATGGGCATTTCTTTTTTTTTAAATTATTATTATATTTTCGTCTATTGTGCATTCATGTAACAGTGTGTTGCTTTGTGTGGCCCCCCGTAGGCATCCACTGTGTGTTGCGGCTGGGCCCATACAGGCTTGTCTGGTGTTTGTGTTTGTGACTTGGGGACCAGACACATATGCCACACCTGCTTCCCCTTTCCATGGGCTTGCAAGGAGGGCAGCCTGTGACAGTAACTTAGACAGAGGCATTGGACATCCATCATTTCTGTGGCCAGTCTGAAGTCCAACCTGTGTATACACCCCTTGTGGGGATTCATGATTGTTTGACCAGTGCATGTTTAGCATGCATTTTGCTTTGGATATGGTAAATGTGTATTTTATGATGTTACATCTTCATGTATTACCTTGCCTGTCTCCATCATTGATACCCTTCATGCTGTATGTGTTACCCTGCTCGCTTTAGCTAGCAGAGAACCACTCAAGATAGAAGGGTCCATGTGGTAGCTTTGTCACATTGAAGCACTTGTGCTATTGTGATTGATCACTGTCTGACATTGTCACTGTTGGGTCCTGTGTTTATGATGTGTTATGCTGGTAAATGGATGTTCCTGTGTACGGTTTCATTTTGATGCATCAAAGGGAATTGTTTCGGTCATATTTGCATTTGTCAAAGTGCACTTTGTGACAGTTGTGTCATGTGTTGTGCATTTACCTTTGACTTTGTACATTGCATGCCGTGGTGTGGTGTGTCGGCCGGGTAACATGGGTTTTGGGAGGGTTTAGGTGACATACCAGTATTTGGATGTCCTGTTTTGCCTGGGGTTAGTGGCATACTGCATCTTGAATGTGTGCCTTTTGGTCACACGGGATTGTGTTGGTTTAAGTAGCTAAGATGCACACAATGTAGCACTTCGAAGGACACATTCTCAGGGTGGTAAGGTAGTGACAGTTGATTGTCCCTTTGTCATCATCGATTGTCACCTGGAATGTGCCAGGCCTGTGTGCATTCCGCATGGGTGGGATTTTAGGTAAAAGAATGTGCCACAAGCTGGGTACAGGCAGCCTCGCCATGTGCCCTTTCCCCTCACATGTGCAGCGGGCGTGCATGTGGTTGGGGATGTGGGGGCACCATTATGTCCATCGGTACGCCCCACCGTGTTGGAACATTGAGCAGGAGACATGCTGCCACAATGATCCTACACACTGCTGGTGGTGCATATAGTAGCTGTCCACCGCAGCAGTCAAGGGAGCAGAAGCGTGACTTTTGCACTCTGAATGTGTGCTCCACTATGGCCCTGGTGGCAATATGGGATGCGTTGTACCTTACCTGGGGTGGTGTGGTGAGGTTCCGTATTGGCGTCATCAGGCTCAGAGGGTAGGCACTGTCCCCTGGGTAGGTGATAATGGTTATCATTAGTTGGGTTTGTCTATTTGTCTGTGTGCGATATGCATGCATGTGGAAATTCTGCCAATTGTTTCAGGACCCAAGGTCTGGGTAGGATAAGAAATGCAGATGTTTTGTCATGAACACAGTCTGGCCATGTAATCTAATGTAGAGGTGCTATTTCATATTAATGTTCTGTGTCTAAGTGTATTCAATGACAAAGAGGGTGTGAAGTTACGGGGAAGAGCCCCAGTGTGTCAAAAGTGGTAACACATTTTACCACAGGTGGTAAAACTTGAGGAACAAGTTGGGGTATTAGCAAGTAAGTTTAAAAGTGTATGATGCAAGCGCGACTGGTGAATCATTCACAATGAAAAATGTCTGATCAACAAACCTGTCAAAGTCAGTAATCCAGTCTCGTAGATAAGTGACTGGAGTGACAGCACTGTTGAGTTCCCACAAGTACAAAGCCCATTATGCTGTGTTTAAAGTTGACCCTAAGTAGAATACAGGTACTAGAGGGGAGTCTTGCCACATCATATAGGGCATTACCATAACCACGCTGTACTGCCTTTTTACCAATATTTTACCACAATAATAATATATCACCAAATTAGGTATAGCCTG
The DNA here is from genome assembly GCF_040938575.1 of Ambystoma mexicanum. NCBI lineage: Eukaryota > Metazoa > Chordata > Amphibia > Caudata > Ambystomatidae > Ambystoma > Ambystoma mexicanum. Next base: position 223,807,745 of record NC_090936.1, read on the forward strand.
CTGACAAAATCCCTAACATATTTGCCTTGGCCGGCAAGGAATTTCAAAGCAGTTCCTGGGTGTGGCAAGTGTGTTCAGCACAGCCATCTGGTGCACTTAAAAGGGAACTAATTTTGTGAGGTGATAGTGTGGCGGCGCTGCGCTGGTGAATTACCTGGAGGCAAAGCTATTTGCCCCATGGGGTGTGGTCATCAGAAAATGTTGCCTTATGGCGAGATCGCATATGTGGGGATGTGCTCAAAGAGTAATTGCATAATATTTTTGAAGAAGGCAGCATCGTACAGTCTGCCTATTAAGACTTTTCAGGGCTTCAGACAAAAAGGCAGAGAAAGATTGCATAATAAGATTATGTGCGAAGCTTTGGTTTCTCTTAAATCGGTCTTTAAGACTGCAGGAGAATGATTGTGAAGTAATTAATGAATTACAGATCAGTTTGGAGGAGGCAAGTGAGAAAATAAAGTGCCTAAAATTGGAATTAGAGTCATCTGATACAGAGATGCAGTCTAAATACAGCGAGTTGGACAAACAACTGTCTCAGAAGAAAAGGCAATTTGAGGAGAGTGAACAGGAACTGATGCAATTAAAAGGGGTCATAGAAAAAATAAGACAGGACAAGGATGATACTATTTTGGAAATGCAGATGCTGCAAAAGAATAAGATGTAGAGAGAAAACAATGTCTTCCAGCTTTGCTTAGAAACAAGGAAACAAGGAATGGGCTCCCATCCCAAGGTTGACATGCCCCAGTTTTACACGCCTTCTGCAGCAGCCCAAATCCACCATGCAACGGGGCACACTCTCACTCAGGTTCCCATTGTTTAACACTGACTCAGTATTTGACCATAATGGGTTTACTCTCCTGCCAAGAACTGTCATTTGTTGACACACATACAAAGTTCTCTTCGGGCTATCTTGGTTCACTGTACAGACTTGGTTTACTTTCCTGCCAAGCACTGTTTCCCAGATTGCCATACACATATTTCTTTACAGGTTCTTTCAGGTTCATGTATAGGCTCAGTTCGCTTTCCTGACAAGTTCTGTATCCTTATTCTCACAGCACTCTTTCGCAGGTCATGAGTATGCCTCCCTCCTCTTGTCTATTAACACTAATCACAAAATAGCAAGGGGGAATGAGTCCCTTCTCCTGGTTTAACTTCTCTTTTGGTTTTCCATGTTCTTCGCAGGGTTTCCCTTTGTTTCAGGGTCTCCCATGATTCATATTGGTCCCAGAACCGGTTCTGTTTTAATTCATGGGGTTTCGCTTTATATTGAGGTCACCCCTGATTCATATGGGTCCAAGACCCTGCTCTGTTTTCTTCTTAGGGTTTATTGCTTCTTCCCTTCTTGGCCCATGGTCTCCCTGTCTTGGTATGGGTCCCAGACCGAGTTGAGGTACCTTCCTATGGTTTTCCTAATGTCCCTCCTACCCGTCTTGTTTACATTGATCCTCCGCTAATGGGAAGAAGCTTGTTGGCAGTTTTTCCTTTGTCCACTTGACCCGCTTCTCCTTTAGCTTCAGTGTATGCTGCAGGACCTCCGCAGCATGGATGGGCGTCCAGAACCTCTCTCCGTTCCCGAGGGGTCAGGTGGAACATTTCCGCCTCGCTCCTGCTTCTCCTTCTGCTTTGCCAGTCGGCCAACAATGGACCGGTCTGGGATGCCTTCTCATGTCCTAGTCGGTTTTCTTTGCTGTTCTGTCATCCTGGCGTCCTACAGCCTTGCATCTACTGCAGGGAGGAACTGACCTTCCTTGGGTCTGTGCAAGTTCAGCAGACTGTGAACCCCAGCTTTCCTGCTTAGCTGGGTTGCTGTCTCCTTCTTCTGGGCCGGTCTTTCCTGCATGAGTTTAACAGGGGCCCCCACTGCCTCTAGGTAAGCACCCCGGTTTTCCCTTTTCTGGCTTCTTTGGACTGGCTTTACTCCTTCCTCATGGTTTGCCCGGGGAAGACCCCTCTCACACTTCTCACACTTCCTGATTCTCTCTTCCCTTTCATACTGGCTCTGGCCAATATGATTTGGAAAACAATAGACTGCTTACTTCTGTTCTGAGCAGTGCTCTTCATGTATTCAATTTCCTTCATCTTTGGCACAGTATTTCTTTAGGAGATCTTCATCTCTTCACTCATCTTCCTCGTGCCAGTACCTTGGACAAGAATGCGAGAAGTAGTCTGACAATAATGCATAGGGGCGTGGGATGAAGGTAAGTTGCACAAAGGGTAGAAGAGATTGGATGGAGGAGGTGAAAGGATTGTGGAATACTGTGTTTTCTCCAGGCCATCCCTAGTCCCATAGGGTGTATCCCCACCGATGTGATCCTCCTGCGGAGTACCACCGCCAGGGGGACTATCAGAGATC